>NW_024704749.1:2070590-2633090 GCF_018977255.1 Callorhinchus milii | reverse complement strand
GCCTCAGCACCGGAGCTCCGCCCCCCAACCCCCCCACCCCTCCAACGCAACTTCCGCTTCCGCTCCCCCCCGCGGGTCACCTCCAGCCGCCCACCGCCACCAGCCAATCAGCTCCACACGCCAACTCGGTCCGGCCGGAGCACGCGCTCCGCCACTTCGGTTCCGCTGCTTTTGGTTCCCACCCCCTCAAACCCCAAACCCCGACCCCCCCCCCATCTCCGCCGCTCTGGTCTCGTTGTTACCCCTCGTCTTTCGAACGCGAATAAAACGTCACCGTGAATTGCAAAAAAAAAAAAAAAAAAAACTTTTCGGACTTTTCTTCATTCTTTCGTCGTTTTTTTCTCACTCTCTCTCTCTCTCTCTCTCTGTCACGTAGTGGACGAATTCTAATCAGAAACATAGCAATGGATTCAGAAGTCCAGCTGAGGGCTGGACCCCTGACCCCTGACCCCGGACCCACCCCTCCTGTCCCTGGTCACTTGCTGATGTTTGCTCAGTCTTACCATTTTTTTCTCTGGGCATCCGATTTAAAACCCACAATTCTCTGGTATTCCAGTGTTAACCATTCACTTCGGTGTAATGTCAGAGAGAGAAGTGTCCGCTCTCCTGTCCTTATAGATTTCATCGCCTGCTTTAGCATTTGTTATTTGGATGGCAGCATTACTCCGGGATTTAAATCTGATTCACACGAGACAACAGGAGATCCAAGTTTTTTTTTAATCCTAAACACCACGTCGTTGGGTCCTGTCATTGTTTCCTTTGCCTCGTGAATCACTCTGTCTCCCTCGATGTTGCAGAACCATCCGGGAACATTCTATTTGATTTCTTCAGATTTTTCCACAACACCCTTCCCCGCTGCCCTCCTTTGGTGCTTTCGACTCACTTTGGACCAGATTGAATATTAACAGGACAGAGTTGCACAATGCAGAGGAGTTTTATTTCCATTCATCCACTCCACTACCTATCTTTCAGGATTTGGTAATCGGAGCGGGGGTGGGGGTGGGGGTGGGGGACGGGGGACGGGACGCAAAAGTGGGATTTGTTTTGGAACCGCTTTAAGGCGAGGCAAGATGGGATTTCAACAGTCATGATGTTCCTTGAATGATAGATCAATTCCATCTCGGTACTGATACGAGTGACTTTGATTCCATTCTTCCTGATGATCTGTAACCAACTATTTTCAGGCTGGATTGCTTCGGCTAATCTTCCAAATTATCTGAGAAATACCTTATGAAACTCTTCATTTTGTGCATCCAGAGATGGAGGGGATCATTACTCATGTACAATAAGGCAGTGATCTTCTGGAAGAAATCTGATAGCGGCCACGATACAGTGGAAAGATGCAGCCCTGAGGCAACACAGACCAGACAGTCAGAGATTAGATTCCCAATCTGCACTGAGTCATTTGATTTCAGCAAAAAACAATAGATTAGGCATCGGGTTAGCACGGGAGAAAATGAAGCTCTTGCTCTTACTATTATTGGAGTCCTGTAGCTCAGTGGTTAGAGCACTCACCTTGAAAGCGAGAGACCTGAGTTCAATTCCAGGCAGAGGGCGAAACCTTGGGCAAGTTTCCTTACTCCACACAGAGCCTAATAATAATCCCTCCAAAACCAAAAACAATAATAAATTATTCATTTTCAATCCACGACTGTTTGTGGGACATTGCTGTGCGCAATTGGCTGCCGCGTTCGCCCACAAATATACAGTCAATTCACTTTACAGTGTGTTCTGTGAAGCGCTTTGGGACGTCGAGAAGACGTGAAAAGCGCTATATCAAATGCAAGGATTATTATTATTATTATTATTACGGGTGAAGTTATTATTCTGTTCGAAATAGAAGTGTATCCAGGTGAGGCAGGCTCTGACTTTCCTTGAGTGTCACTGGACGGTTACATAACCTGCTCAGTGTCTGACCCTCAGCAGCAACAACAACAACAACAACTTGCACTTGCACAGCGCCCTCCACGCCGGGCCTCACGCAACGAAGGGCGAGTGACCACTTGGCGTTTGGCCCCGTTGAGGAAATAAATGTCCGCGAAACTCTGATCCCGGTCCCAGTCACTGCCTCCGGGCCCACGAGGAGGACGGGAGGAGAGGTGCTGATCGCCCACTGGGGCTCTCCCATCAGGACTGGATTGGGACCGTGAGAGCGCCCCCTACCGCCTGCCCAGGGGAGGGGCTCGGGTGCCGGTGCAGCGCCCCCCAGAGGCCGGCGGAGGAGGTGACAGCGGAACAGTGAGTGGCTCTCGCTCCCCCTTTTGAGGTTTGGTGCACTTGTGGAGCCGGACCTTTGTTCCCGGCTCTATGATCCGGCGGAGTGATGAGTGCGCCGCCCGGTTCCGGTGGGAGCGGAAGTGCCGGTGCGGGAGCGGAGGGAGAGACCCGGGCAGCATCGGGACGCCGAGCGACACCCGCCCAGAAGGAAGGCCGGTCCCAGGCCCGACCCCCGCCCAGGGCCCAGCGGCGCAGTATGAAGCTGCTGAAACCCGCTTGGGTCCATCACAATGGTGAGCGGCGAGGCTGGGACTGCGACTGACCAGAGAGTCAGGATGGAGGGGCCCGGGGGGGCAGGTGGGGGACAGGGGGGCCGGGGACAGGGGGGGGCAGGTGGGGACAGGTGGGGGACAGGGGGGGGGCAGGTGGGGCTCGGGGGCAGACGGCGGGTTGGGGGCCGGTGACAGGGAGGCAGGTGGGGGTAGGGGGCAGGTGGGGGCAGGTGTGGGCAGGTGGGGGCTGGGACTCCGGGACCTAACAGGAGGTTGAAGGGGCTTCAGCTTTCAGGCTGCACCAGAAGTTCGGACCCGGTGAGAGGGTCAGACTCGCCTTCGAGATCAGGTGTGTGAGAGTGGACAGGACATTCCGGACTGATTTACGGGCGTCAGTTCGACTCAGTTGAGTTGCACTCTTCCTCCACACCTGGATTTCATTTGAACGTCCTGACTGCGGCTCTGGTGTACTGCTGAGAGCCGGTGTTGCATTGTCGGAGCTGTTATCAGATGTTAAATCAAATGTTAAATCAAATGTCCATCGAATAGTGCCATCTTTAATGCCCATCCGAAGACCCTGTACCGCGATTTGTAAAGAGAAGACAGTTTCTTGTGGTGACCTGACCAATAATTCTCCAGATCAACTGGTCATTCACCGGATGGTTGTTTGCAGGACTGAGCTGGTGCAAAAACAGCTGTCACATTTGCTGTTAATATAGTTCATCTTTCGAATACCAAAGAGGTACAATAATTTGCAATATTCAAATAACCAAGTCCGCATTGGTGAGCCAGTGGGTAGCTTCGGAAGCGCCTTACGGATTTACAGTGTGGTCCATAGTGTGCCACCAGTGCCTGCCACCACATTGTGTGAGGCCCCTTGACACATTTTGACATCTACATATTTAGTGTCTCGAGAAAAACACAGTTGCGCTGAAATTGCTATAAAGAAATGTCAGCACTGTGAGGATATGTGTACAGTTCAAAGTAGTGTGTTTAGGTGTGCAAGTCTGCAGCAGTGAATAAAGCACATAAGGGAAATTAAACTTGCATACAACTCTGCACTTCTGTTTTGCAAAAAATTTGATTTAAAATATGTGGCGCACAAACACTGCCTGTTTGTGTTTACAAATGGACATTTTCTGCTCTCAGGAATTTATTATTTGCTTCTCCGGCAAATTTGAGGGTGTGTTTAATTGTGATGTTGTTTCACAAGACGATGTCTTGTGAAACAAGACTGTAGTTAATTTCCTGAGACAGAAGAATGGGGCAGTAACAGTTCAGTTGAGCTCCAAACTCTGCTGTGATATGGAGTAAATGGACACGTGTCTCTGCTCAGTGTAAGGAAAGGAGTTCAGAATGCTTTCCAGTGAAGAAGGATGGGAGAAAATTGGCGAGAAGAACTTTTTTTATTGGCTGTTCTTTACCCTTCTAGCAAGAGCACTTGCTAAAAAGGGTAAAGTTTGCTGAGATCCAGTGACTTAATTTGTGCGTACATCTTTGTATATCCAGGTTGGCCTTCCTCATTGTGTGAGTTTTTTTAATTAATATTTATGATTGACTGTGCGTGCAAGTTACCGTGTTCGTATATTGACAGGCAATTTGTAGGGAAGAGGATGTAGTCGCTAGTCTATATAATAATAATAATAATAATCCTTGCATTTGATATAGCGCTTTTCACATCGGGAGGACGTCCCAAAGTGCTTCACAGAACACACTGTAAACTGAATTGACTATGTTTGTGGGCGAACGCGGGGGCCAATTGCGCACAGCAATGTCCCACAAACAGTCGTAAATTGAAAATGACCAATTTATTATTGTTTTTGGTTTTGGAGGGATTATTATTAGGCTCTGTGTGGAGTAAGGAAACTTGCCCAAGTTTTCGCCCTCTGCCTGGAATTGAACTCAGGTCTCTCACTTGCAAAGCGAGTGCTCTAACCACTGAGCTACAGGACTCCGGAGGTGAACTTTTGTCCAAACTAATCTTAAACCTTTTGCATTTTCTGTCAAGTCTGGTATTGTATGGGAAGCATTTCAGTGAAGCAGAAGAGAGAGAGAGAGAGAGAAAAAAAGAGCAACGATTGAAATGATTGTCCAGTATTGCAGGAAACGACAGTCTTGAATAACAAGAGTCTCGATGTGCTGAACGCCACTCACTCCTGAGTGCAGCATTGCCGGTGTAGTGTGTGAGTGGCAGTGGGTGGACACGGGCATATTTCAGATGCAGATCGTGACCCATTCCCAGATGGCCAGTCAGCCCCTGCCGGTGCCTCTCTTGTGTTCGGTCCCTACGAGACTGGGAGAACCGAGGCCCCTTTTCTTTAGTCATACTCTCCTAACAAGCGCAGCTACAGCTTGCCTGGTTTGTGCGACCCCCTCCCCGGTGTGAGCACTGCAAGCTCTGATGTCCCATTCCTGTTGTGCCAGCGCTTCAGCCTCAGTGTGTCCACGATCTCCTGCACCGCCACGGCCTGGAGCAGGTCCTGCTTGTTGGCAATCACCAGGAAGGGGACGCCGGTCAGGTGCGTGTGGTTCAGGACGCGCCTGAGCTCCTTTCGAGCAACCCCCAGGCGTGTCCGATCTGAACTGTCCACCACGAAGATCAGACCGTCTTTGCCTTCCAAGTAATCCTTCCAACAAGCTCGTAACTGTTCCTGGCCACCCACGCCCCAGATAGTGGCTGAGTCCTTCTTCCCGGCCCCCATTGTCTCCACGTTAAACCCCACCGTGGGAGAAGTTTGCATCCTCTCGTTCAGTTTTAACCTGTACAAAAGTGTGGACTATATATACCATATATACGTATTATATATTCAGGAATCTATGTGAATAAAAATATATGGTCACTACACTTTATAGTATATTCTGTGAAGTGCTTTGCGACGTCTCAAACACGTGATAAGGCGCTATATCAAATGCAATGATTATTATTACAGTGAAGGCCCATAGTGCAGGACATCATCAAGGTTGCAAAGAATAAGGCAGAAGGGTGAGATATGTGAGCAAATAGTGATTAGATGTCAGCTACCTTGGGTTATAAAAACAAATGATTGCAGGAGAAAGGCAAGACTAAGGGAGTTCCACTGACTTGAGGGTCTGGAAAAAAANGTTCCTAAAGTTTTTTGATTTCAACACAGTAAGAATGCAGAATGGAGGAAAAGCACATATTGAACAGTTATTTCGGAATTTGGGGGGAAAAAAACTGCTTCGGTAGTAACTGTAGTTTGAAAATTCCACAGGATGCAGCATGAGTTTACTTTACAGTGGGGAAAAAGCAGAGTGAATGTTGTGCTTACACTAGAAATCTGAGCCAGAATTTTGCTTTTTTTTGTTTTCATTTTAGCCGTATTTTCATTTCAGAGCAGCCATGATGTGATAGAACGGTGGAACAGGCTCAAGGGGTTGAATGGCCTACTCCTGTTCCTATTTATTCTTTTTTTTCTGATATAATGTACAACACCCACACGTTTGTTGTGTTAATTTTGAAACGTTACCTTGAGTCAAATGGAGTCCTGGCCAATATATAGAAATGTACAGTTGGACTGATTAAACTGGGAAGCTAAAAAGTAGCATTGAAAGTATGAAGGAAAAGATCTGAGCAGTGGTTATTAATCCCTTACTTTCAAGGGCTACTTTGCTTATTATCTCTTCTCTTCGAAAGGCACTTACTTATGATGAGGTGCATTGCTACAAGTGTTGACTGGTTTCTGATACTTAACCCTTGCGCAAGTGGATGTTCTTAATGTATGAGATCAGACAGTGGGGTGTTAACAGGTATTTGATTGTGAGAGCTGGCAACACACCTCACAGTCAAATCATGAATATTAATCCAGTCCACTGTCTCTGTAGGACTTGATAAAGCCTTCCAGCTCCATCAATCTGGGGACATCACTCTCTGTCTCTTGGTCATCGAGTGTCTGCTACAAGCTGAAATCTACAGAGATTCATATATTTTGAATGAAGTGCACACTCTCCCTGCTCGACCAAGTGCAGGTTGGCTTAGGCCAAGGCTTGGAAATGTCGGACTGTGTAATAGGGAACTGCTGGAGTTTAACCAGATAAAACTGCACGGCTTGCTATTGTAATCAATGGCTGGCAATCCTTTCCACTGCTTGTCTAGTTGAAACATCCCTACCAATTAGCGCTTAGGCTTGCAGGGTTAACGAGAGAGAGGAGAATCCCAACTCCCAATGACTGGTTTGTTTCTCCCTTTCCAGCTGATGAACCAGGCTGGATAGTACTGTGGACCTACATAATAATAATAATAATAATCCTTGCATTTGATATAGCGCTTTTCACGTCGGGAGGACGTCCCAAAGCGCTTCACAGAACACACTGTAAAGTGAATTGATTGTATATTTGTGGGCGAACGCGGCAGCCAATTGCGCACAGCAATGTCCCACACACAGTCGTAGACTGAAAATGACCAATTTATTATTGTTTTTGGTTTTGGAGGGATTATTATTAGGCTCTGTGTGGAGTAAGGAAACTTGCCCAAGGTTTCGCCCTCTGCCTGGAATTGAACTCAGGTTCTCTCACTTGCAAAGCGAGTGCTCTAACCACTGAGCTACAGGACTCTGAATTGTTGTTGTATTAGATGTCTGACGAGTGCAAGTTTGACCCTTGCTTGGTGGATAGCAGATACTGCTCCTGGATCTCCTCCTTTCTGATTGAACCATCTCTCTGTTTGTACTTTGCATTAAGGCAGGTGTGCCTTAATGTGTGCCACAGCACAGTCCTATTTGGTTACTTCCAGCGCCTTGGGACATTCTGACGTGAAAGGCTTCATATAAGTGTAATTTGTTTTTGTTGTTGATTTGCCACTTTGTTTGTCGGAAACATGAGCTTCTTAGGAAAGATATAAATTCATCCTTTGCTCTGTCCTAGTTCTTGGTAAGGTAATATCTTGGTCGCATCCTTCAAAATAGTACTTGTATAAATGATTTGCTGCTAGGAACAAATGCTGCCTTTCAGTTTCTTGTACTAGGACTGATAAGTACATAATGCTGATCATATTCCCTTCTCATTTAGTAAATGGAGTTTTCTTTCGCAGGTAAGCCAATATTTTCTGTGGACATCCATCCCGATGGAACAAAGTTTGCAACAGGTGGACAAGGTAAGAGCAGGACTGCGAGCTGCTTACAATCTGCGTAAGGAATTGTAGCCCTGGAATCTCCCACGTCAAGGCTGCTTCACCTCCCCATCCCTATGGAAGTGCAGGAGATTTGTTAACATTGGTTGTTACACTGTTCAGCAAAATAATTAGTAATGATCGTACACTATTGATACAAACAGTACAGTACAAAATTACTTTTGTATAGCGCCTTTCATGTCCAGGGGATGTCACAAGGCGCTTGATGAAGTAGATAGCCCATACCGCAGTCCTGTTGTGCAGAGTAGAGGGACTAACTTTCTTGGAGCTTGACAAAACGGCCCTTGAGATCGGAGGTCCATAATGTATTGAGTCATGACTCTCATTGTTTTGTCTGGTAAGGTTAGTCAATGCTGCAAAATCCATCTGGCATTGCAAGGTCACTGATGCTCTCTAGCTAGCTCAATGAAAGTCATCCTTACCATTTAACCTTGAAGATAGTATGTTTTTTGTGAACCTTCTTGCTTTGCGGATGTGCTGGACGTACAGTTTGTTTCCACCTCTCACATTCCCTCTGGCTCTCTCCCAACAGAACTGATTGACTGTTGGATAATGATTTGGATTGCTTTTCTTACTTTGCTTTGTGTTTAATTTCCATACACAGGCGAGGATTCAGGGAAGGTTGTTATTTGGAACATGCCACCAGTTGTGCGGGAAGAGGACGAGAAAAATGAGAATATCCCCAAAATGCTTTGCCAAATGGATAACCACCTGGGTATGTGAAAACCTGAACACAGATGTAAAATCACTAAGTTGCTCAGGAAAATTACTGCCGACTGCCTTAAAGATCCTACAACCCACTAAATGACCCTCTCACTATTTTGTGTAATCTAGCTGACTTCTGTTATAACATGGGGATTTGAGGTCCATGAACCCCATGTTATACCAAGGCACGTTTTTAAAAAACGCCACTGATTAGTGCTTCCAGGTTATCAGATCGCTGCCGATGTCACTTCCAGTGTGCTACGCACATGTAGCCAGCCTGTCAGCCATAGAAACGTGCTAAGCTTCTGGTATAACAAGTCTACAATACATCTGCACAATAAGATGCCCCATGCTAAATGGGCTCATTGTAACAGGATCAGCTTGTATCTAGAAATTATATTCAGTCAGTATTGTTCCTTAAAGGATAGGTGTGAAAGTATCAACTTGCGGTAGTTGCTATTAGAGCCAAATTACTGTCAAAATAACCTTTCCGCTATAGATGAGAGCTAGGCAGTGCTATTGCTGCAGTTAAAACTATTTGGGTAACTCCTCTCTAGGGGGGCTTATTAAAGCAACAGCGTGATGGAACAGATGCAAAGAAATTCCTCCTCTTAATCCTGTCTAAAGATCAGCCTGTTTTTGTTAATGCAGGAGTGTCTTTTTAAGGTGGGTGTCTCCCCATAAACCCAAGTTATATTCACTTGTGCAGTAAGCACATATTTGTTCAGTTCATGAGTTTTATAGCAAATTAAAGGTGTTAGAAATGTGGGAGATTCTTCATCTCTCTGATCCTAGACATAAGAGAACCTCACCTTCTCTGAGACTGATGCTTCTGCAGGAGTTTCTGCAGGAGTAAGCCTTGCCTCACAGGTAACATGTAGAATGTCTGGATTTATCTCGCTATAATCTTCAGGGCTATGTGGCAATTTAAATGAATGAACCCATTCAAAAATAACCTAGTTAAAACATTTTTAGACGATATATTACACCTCTTCTATTTGTAGTTTAAATTAATTTTGCGTCCAATGTGTCCTTGCACATGGACAATGTGTTCTTTTCTTTGTTTCCTGCAGCCTGTGTCAACTGTGTGCGATGGTCCAATAACGGACTGTACCTGGCTTCGGGCGGAGATGACAAGCTGATCATGCTTTGGAAGAGAGCTGCGTAAGTCTCTCAAACTGACAAACACTCCGAGCTTCACTCGCCCAATCCTAACAGGCTGCTTCTACTTGTTTAACAAAATAAATTGTGTATAAGAATGTGTTGAGGCAAAGACTGAGATTTAGGAGTATGGGTTATTATCGTGTTTGCAAAATTAAAACAATAATAATAATAATAATAATTCTTGCATTTGATATAGCGCTTTTCACGTCGGGAGGACGTCCCAAAGCGCTTCACAGAATATACTGTAAAGTGAATTGACTGTATATTTGTGGGCGAACGCGGCAGCCAATTGCGCACAGCAATGTTCCACAAACAGTCGTAGATTGAAAATGACCAATTTATTATTGGTTTTGGAGGGATTATTATTAGGCTCTGTGTGGAGTAAGGAAAGTTGCCCAAGGTTTCGCCCTCTGCCTGGAATTGAACTCTGATCTCTCGCTTGCAAAGCGAGTGCTCTAACCACTGAGCTACAGGACTCCACGATCTTAACGGGAGCTTCGGAGGAACTTCCCGCAGAGGGTGGCGAGTGTATGGAACTCACAACTGGAAGTTGCAGTTGAAGGAAAAAGCATCCAACATATTTAAGAGTAAACTTGATGCAAGATGAGGGTGAGGAAATAGAGGGATATAGGAGAGAGACATAGGAGGCGTGCAGGTACGTGTCGAGTATAAACATCAGCACAAACTAGTTGGGCCGAATGACCTGATTTCATGACGTATCATTTTATGTAATTCCACTGGCATCCAGAGGATAGTATGCAAGAGATCAATTGGGATAAAGCACTTTTTCAGCCAAACCAGTTATGATTTTGGAATACCAGTTGATCTGCTTAACAAATGCAGAAGGTACAGGGATATCTTTTGGAGGTATTATCCTGTACTTCTGTACTTACAGCAAAATCCTATAGATTGAAATTACTGTGTATTGCTGTTTGTGCTGATGTATTCACCAATACAGGATAAAGTATAATCATGCTTGAACTTAAGGCATTCCTTAATGTACATTTATCCTGCTAGTGTTAGATAGACAGCTGAACTTGTGGAGGTGTATTACCCTGTGGTACTGAATCTACTGACCTGACTGATGAATGAGAAAGCCAAAATGAACATTGGCAACTCAAGACTATTGGTTACAGAACATGCTGAGTTGCAGTCAGCGTGCCTGATGATTTTCTGCCAATGTACAGCTACTGATTAGTAAACAAAAACAAATGTGAACCCATCCTAGTCTGGGATCACTCCAGCTTCGTTGAGAAAAATCAGAATGTGAATGACTTAAGTTACGAATGTAAACTTATTCGTGGTGGTAAGTGTGTGATTGTTTTTGACAGGTACATCGGACCAAGCAGTGTTTTTGGCTCCAGTAGTAAACTGGCCAATGTGGAGCAATGGAGATGTGTTTCCATACTTAGAAGTCATACGGGGGGTAAGAGCTTGTATTGAATTCTATTCTTTTAAATCTGTTGCACCATGAAATCAGTCTACACTTCTGGAAGGAGGAAAGGAAGATTAAAGGAAAATTAAATCTAGATGGGATTACTTTCATTTTCCTGGGAATCAGTTGTACCTGAAGAGCACAGACAATAGTCTGTGAGCCATTTGCTTGCTTGCATTTATGTAAGGTGTCTGACACATGTGGAATTGCATCACCACGCTGAGAGTATGCAGACCAGACTGAGAGTTCCGAATTTGTACGCCACCTATATGTGGACATTTCCCTGAGTCTTGAATGGAATGCATACTCTCTTTCTGGAGGAGTGGCGCTCTGTTTAACTAATTCGGGAGAATATTGGGTGCAAATTGGCAAGAGGTAAGGTTTGGGTCCCCAGAATGAGCGTCAGGTTGCGTTACTGCTGGAGTTCAACCAGTTAAACCGCATAGCTTGCAATTGAGAACATTGTCTGGCAAGTTTCCTGCTGCTCGTCAGCTAAGACCATAACCAATAGGCCTTTGGTTTGCAGGGTTAATAGGAGCTGAACAGGAGGAATTCCTGCTCCAAGTCTGGAATAGACGATGGTGCGGATCCAAGTGAAAAAAATCATCTTTAATGAGCTGAAAGAGTACAAATGTAGTTATTTTTGTAAAACCTTTTCAGCCTGTAGGAAATGTGCATATTTTAGTGTATGATGATGTTCCTTTACTTCCTTAGTGTGGGAAAGGAGTTCAAAAAAATTCCCTGCTGATGCTTCTTAAACCCTATATTCAGACTTCAGATTTAATAGCAGTATTTGGACCTTTCACTTCACCATATCTTGGCTGTGCTGCCTCTTATGTCACATATCTAGGAGTTGTCCCAATGTGAAACTCATTGACCGAGGCTTCTGTTTGTGATGTAGATGTGATGGACTTGTCCTGGTCACCCCACGATGCCTGGCTCTCCTCCTGCAGCATTGATAACACCATTGTTATTTGGAATGCTCTAAAGTTCCCAGGTGAGATTGGAAATGCCACTGGATTGATGTTACAGTGCAGCTGGATTAAAACTAGTATGAAGGAGAATCGTTTCAACAGGATTCTGCAATAATCCCTTTAATAAAATAATAATAATAATTTGGTCATTCAGTCCACGACTGTTTGTGTGACACTGCTGTTCACAATTGGCTGCCACATTTCCCTCACAAAATATACATACAGTAAATTTACAGTTAACGCTTTGAGATGTCTCGAAGACGTGATAAGGTGCTATAACAAATGCAAGGATTATTACTATTATTTGGTTTTGCCACAGTAAAATAACTATCATCTCAAATCTGGTTAGAACTTGGCCTTTTATTCTCAGAACGTTAATTCTAAACTTTACTGATGATTCTGTAGCTTAGTGTGATCCTCAAGGTTCTCATATTGTTTAAAGGGCCACCATTGCTAATGATGTTTCAACTTTCTTTCTTGCAGAAATTATTGCAACACTAAGAGGACATTCAGGACTGGTGAAGGGGCTCACCTGGGATCCTGTTGGAAAGTATATCGCATCCCAGGCTGATGACCGGAGCTTGAAAGTATGGAGGACCTTGGATTGGCAGCTAGAGACCAACATCACCAAACCTTTTGACGAAGTAGGTGCTTTCAGCAAACATTTGAAATATTGCCTTGGAGCTCAGTAGCTTTTTGCTGCTATCTTCGCCACTGTTTGGATGCTTGTAAGAAACTGTTATCAAGACCATCTGTGGTTTTGCAGGAAATTGTCGTGCAGGTTTGTCAACAGCTACTGTACCTGAAGTGACGTTCCCAACCACATGCAGGCGACTGCAATTTTCTCCATCTGCTCCCAGAGCAATATTTGCATTGAAATGACAGTGGTAACGAGTAGCATGTTCTTTAGGGAACACGCATCCAAAGAAGGCTTGAATATTGCATGGTTTCCATTGTCATTCTGTGTATGTTAACTGTGCAACCAAACAAAGTCCTGTATTAAGCAATGAAGGTTGTGCATTGAAACCCAAACTTTGTACGCAACACACAAAGCGGTTTCACACATTCTGCTGTTCCAGGTATAGATAGCAGATCTTGGGTTGTCTGAATGCTGTATTATTTTGTTTTATAGTTTGGAATAAATGATTGCCCCGTTGTTGAAGTGAAGACATGGTCCATCAAAATGGGTCCGTAAAAATGAGCATATAAGGAAAACCTGGTGCATTCGCATTTCAGTGCCATAGGCTCAGGAAAAGATATGTGGCCGAAAAACCAAACTGCCTGAATTAGCACAGCAATCATGTCATTGATCACGTCAGTGTGATTGATGTGGCCATGCAACTAAACAAAGCCCCGTATTAACCAGTGCAGGTTGTGCATTGAAACCCAGAACTTGTACACCAACACACAAAGTAGTTTCACACACTCTGCTGTTCCAGGTGTGGATAGCAGATCTTGGGTTGTCTGAATGTATGACTTCTGTTTCTCTGTAGTGTGCTGGAACAACACATGTGCTGCGGTTAAGCTGGTCCCCAGATGGCCATTACCTCGTGTCTGCTCACGCCATGAACAATTCAGGCCCCACGGCACAAATAATTGAGCGCGATGGTTGGAAAACAAATATGGATTTTGTTGGACATCGGAAAGCTGTGACTGTGGTGGTAGGTGCTCTGACCTTCTAAGTCCTGCAGGAAATGCAGTGTTTGCTAGGGCATTGTCAGCCTGGCTCAGTTGGTAGCACTCTCATGTCTTGAGTAAGAAGGTTGTGGGTTCAAGCTCCATGTCCAGACTTGGAATTCATATACTCTGAAGGTTACACTCCATTGCAGTGCCGAATTGTTGGAGATGCCATCCTTTGGATGAGACATTAAACTGAGGCCCCTGTTTGACCTCTTCAGGTGGATGTTAAAGATCCATGGGACTATTTAAAAAGGGAAGGGAGTTTTTCCCGATGTCCTGGCCAACAATGCCCCAAATTAAAGTGGTTATTCACTTCATGACTGTTTGTGGGATATTATTGTGTACAATTGGATGTCAAGTTCATCCACAAAAAAAGTCACTGCATTTATAGTATATCCTGTGAAGTGCTTTGGGACATCTCCTGACATGAAAGTCGCTTTACAAATGTGAGGATTATTATTATTGTTCTAAGTTAGTGGCAGCCCTCTGCCATCTCAAAGGTACCTTGTTCACCAGCCATTAATGTTGACAGTGATTGTTGGCAGCTATTATTATTCTTCACTCTAAATCCAAGTCTTGCTGGATAGTGACCAGTTGCAGGAACTCTGATTGGTTTGAATTCTCTCAACCCTCAACTAGGGTACTTAGGCTAATTGTAACACTTCAAAAGACATCAGCAAAGTCTGGAAACACTGGGTTTGGGACCTGCAACCTTTGGACCTGTAACGGACAATACCCTTCACCAGAGTCAATCTGAAGTCCTTATTATGTTTAAAAATCTTGTTAATAAACAGTGCAGCAGTTTAGAACTTCTGACCATCTCATCTTTTCGTCTAGTTGACTCCATAATAATGTCCTGCACCATGCCTTTAAAGAAGGTTTGATTGTTTCAGGCTTGATCCACATTGTTGATGGATATTTGGTTTTCAAAGGACTTACTGTTAATTTCTTGGTGCACAGGATCTCTAGCAGTAAAATCTGCTTTTATTTAGGCATATTTCACATGTTTCACATGTTGCTGAGCCATTGAATGGGAACACAAATCTGTGTCTTAGTTATTTCTGAAGAATATTACACAGCTGATGTTAACTGTGTAATAGCCTAGTTCTTCCCATTCACAGGAAGAGATGAAACAAACTGTTTCCAGTTGATTTCAAAGGTCACCTCCACATTTACATTCAGTTCCTGGACAGATATCCTATCTCAATACTGAACACTGACCAACTCTTTTATTACATTTATTAAATTGAGGAACCTAGGTGAATGGGCAACTCTATATTGCACGTTTGAAAAGAATAGGAGTGAGGAAGAGATCAATTAAAAAGTAGAGGTTAGTTGATTGCTAGATAAAGTTTCTTTCGGAGAAACAGAGACTCTGAGGTCTTGGCGGGGAAAAGAGTTGTAGTTTGCAGTTTTCTGGATTATAGTTGGCTATTGGACAGGCTTTTGCACACTAATGATCACTTAGTCTACTTAATAATGAAAAAAGGAGAAGCTTGTCAATGTCTTGCTTTAAGAGTAATTTATTGAGGGTTGTGTTAGGTAAAATCAGATGTATTTGCCAGTTTACCTGGCTGGATACCCTTGGTCTATAAGTTGTTTCAATTGTAGTGAAGGGTCTCTATTGCCAGGCTGTTCTGCTGGTGTTTCATTCAAATAATTTACAAATCGCCTCAACTCAGGAAGAGTAAACAATGGATTAACTTGACTCTTGAACTCTGAGATATGCCACACAATGTCATTGAGAAACAATGTAAGAAAGGGGAGTCTCGGAGAGTCTGTTACAGATAATACTGCGTCTTCACATGCAAATAATAATTGTTCTGAAAGGCATAAGAGTCCAGCATTGGCTGAATCTGACAGTATGGGTTGAGAGATGGTATGTTTGATTTTTAGTGCTGTGTACTGATCACTTTTTGACTCCTTTGATGTTCAAGTAATGTTCTTTGCAGTGTAATATTGTTCTGGCCAACAACCCTCCAGATAAAACTGGTCAACCACTTTCTGGCTGCTTGTGGGACATTGCTGTGTAAATTGACTGTTGTGTTCGCCTACAAAGTAAAATCCTGTGAAGTGCTTTGAGTCGATGTTAAAAGAGCTATATCAGATGCAAGGAATATTATTTTCCTTCTTTGCTTTTTTTTAAACTGTAGTCATCTGAATATTTCCAGCTGCCCTAAGACAAATGGTAATCTTTACATTCTTACATAGTTTTAATTATTAATTTTGCTTGGGGAGAGATTCCTGTCTTTAGCATTCTTGAAGATGTCCAAAAAGTCCAAGGTACAGACTGATGCACTGTTTCCTTTCATGTTCGTCAGTTCTCCAGGATTTGACAACAGAGAGTGGATGGATCATGATCTACGTATAGGATGTCTAGTCACTCATTATAAATAGAATGAGAATGGTGAAAAGGTTAGCCCCCTTTAACAATAGATAGACGGCTGAGTCCTGGTGAACTGGTGAGAGGATGAAAGGGGTTCACGTCCTCCTGACGTGAAAGGCGCTCTATAAATGGAATCTTGTTGTTGTTGTTGTTGTTGTTAATGGAATTGATAGGGATAAATTGTGAATTCAAACCCATTGAAAGCCTTTGTATTCAGTCTTCAGTGAGAAAACTGATGTGCATCTTTCCTGTATCTGTTACAATTTAGCCTGACAGAAATGATCCATTTTATTGAATCATTTTATTGTGCTCAGATTGTTTTTTTTAGTGTATGGTGAGGCATAAGTGGATTCTTGAAGGTGTGGAAGGTGTTGAGAAATCATCCGTATCGGCTTATGTTTAAATTGTGCCACTGCGTGAATATGAATATAAAGTTTTAATCCTTTCAGCTAGTGACTACCCGAGTGAAATGCAATGCTAGCTGAGGCGTGTCCCAGAGGGTTGTACCATGTCTTTGGAAAGAGCACCATGCTGATAGGAGGACCCGTCACCTGACCTCCGCAATAGGTTGCACTTATGCTGGAGGTGATGTAATCCCATCATCTCTGATGTAAAGACTGAATTTTTCTTTTTGTTTCGTGCTGGCAGAAATTTAACCCCAAGATCTTCAAGAAAAAGCCGCGGAATGGAAGCTCCAACAAGCCAAGCTGCCCGTATTGCTGCTGTGCAGTGGGTAGCAAGGACCGGTCACTCTCAGTGTGGGTAAGTCTGGATGTTTATAAAGGGCCAAGCCTATTGTATATGCTTGTATTTCATGCACTGAATGATCTCTTACCTAATAATAATAATCCTTGCATTTGATATAGCGCTTTTCACGTCTGCCAGACGTCTCAAAGCACTTCAAAGAATATACTATAAAGTGAATTGACCATATATTTGTGGGCGAAACGCGGCAGCCAATTGTGCACAGCAGCGTCCCACAAACAATCGTGGATTGAAGTGACCAATTTATTGTTTTTTTTTCTTGAGGAATTATCATCAGACGTGTGGAGTAAGGAAACTTGCCCAAGGTTTTGCTCTGCCAGGAATCGAACCCAGGTCTTTCACTTGCGAGGCGAGTGTTCTAACCACTGAGCTACAGGACTCCACAAGTCCTGTAGCTCTTTGAACTACTTTGAAAGTGTGCTAATCTGCCCGTCTCCAGTGTGCTATACATCTGCTTTGGCGTTCAAGAGATCCAGGACGCTACCACGAGTCAAGAACTATATAAATGCAAATTGTTTTTCCAAAATTTCTATAATAATAATAATCCTTGGTATAATTTGGTCAAGCGGCTTCCAATTTGGGAGGACATGTTCACAGTGTATACTGTACAGTGACCGAAAAATGTTTGCTAAATTTTCACTTACTGTATGAAAATAATAAATAACAGCTACCAAACTCATGGCATCTCCTCAAAATAAAGTCCATGATGGTGGTGGATCAGTGGTGAGAAGAGCTACTTTGAAAATGGATGGAGTTGTTGAGTGGGGTGCCTCAAAGGTCCTTGTTGGCACTCTTCCTGGTATACATAAGTAGCTTGAATTTGCAGCCCCAGAACAGGGTAGATAAATTGGTAAGTGACTTCAAATTGGGAGGAGGAGACTTTTGAATCAGAAGATATCAAAAATCTTATAAAAAGAGCTGGACAAGATTGTGCCCTGTCTTATCACTGACTAAATTCAATGCAAATAAATATTGCAGCGAGGAAATGAAATATGATGGCAGATATACTGCATAGTTAGAAGTCCCAGGTGTGAAGGTTGTGAAGGGCAATTTTTGAACTGACTCCAGGAAATATTTCTTTAGAGAAAATAAGCAAAAGCTCAAATATGTTTCCAGGAATTGTGGTTGAGGCAAAGGTTACTGGATGTATATAAGAGACAGCTTAATGCTACAATGGCAAGACAGTGGTGTTGGTATCCTGGAATGTGTTGAAGGACTTTCTCCATCTAACCCTCTCTTGAGATTGTATTTTTTATATATAATAATCCTTGCATTTGATATAGCACTTTTCATGTCTTCTAGCTCAAAGCGCTTCACAGAATATACCATAAAGTGAATTGATTGTATATTCGTGGGTGAAATGCGGCAGCCAATTGCGCACAGCAGCGTCCCACAAACAGTCGTGGATTGAAGTGACCAATTTTATCATTTTTTTTTCTTGAGGGATTATTATCAGGCATGTGGAATAAGGAAATTTAACCACAGTTTCGCTCTGCCGGGAATCGAACCGAGGTCTCTCGCTTGCAAGGCGAGTGCTCTAACCACTGAGCTACAGGACTCCAAACATTATAGGAATATGACAAATAATTTTGCATCAACTAAATTAAACTTCCTAACTTATCAAAATATAAACAGATTTATATTTTGTGTGTGGTTACTCTCCAGTTCAAACAAGATGAATGTTATGTATCTTGCCTCTTGTCTTGAAATACTGCATTTGAAAAAGCTTCCTTATAAACCGGCACGTGTCTGAATGTGAATGACTCTGGTTAAAATGAAGGCAAGAGGACACCAAGGTGACATCGTCACAGACTTTGAACAAAAGACAGACGCTTTGCCATTTATCACCACCTCTGCTTTCTGTGACAGATCTGATATTGTTCCATCATGCTGGATGTTCATCAATTCCATAATTTCAATTGTCTCTCTTTGAAAGACAAAATACCCTTATGGAACTTTATCAAATCCCTTTGAAGTTCCTAAGTAAATTCTATTCTTTGCAGTGCCCTTGTTCTCCAGTTCAGTCACCTACATAAACACAATTCCACTAGATATGACTTGCTAAATACATGCTTTCATCATCTGTACTCTTTAGATAAGCACTCACTTTCTACTTTTGACTTATTAGTGCACAGTCCCTAATTCAGTCATTTAAATATTGGGATAAAGTTTGCTATTCGCTCGTTCACAAGAGCAGCCCTATACAAGTATGTTAGAGACCTTTCAAAAGTGATGAATGTTAGTTTTTCAACTGAAGCACAAACAGAGATTTGCAAAAAAAAACAATATTTGTTTATGGCAGTTTCTTTACCCAGATAGAGTTAAGGTCATTCAAAGCAGGACTCGCTGGCACTTGTTTTCTTTGGAATGTGTTTGTTCTTGTCGAGGTTTTGTTCAGTTTAATTCGTGACCAATCTCTTTTTCCACAGCTAACATGCTTGAAGCGACCCCTGGTGGTGATTCATGAATTATTTGACAAGTCAATTATGGATATTTCCTGGTAAGATGATCTGCAATGCACCTCGAGCTTGTGATGTTTTTGTTTTGATCTTCCCAGTGGAAGGAACCAAGTAATGTGTGGAGCTTGCTGGTTGCTGGTGCCCCAGCTGAGCTGGAAGGATGACAGGATGTGTTGAGATGGCAAAGAAAGCAGGCAGCTGTGAGATGGAGCTGGAATGATGGTGGCAGAAGGGTGGGGGTGGGTGGGGGGGTATGGGTTGGGCTTGGTTATTTGGAGGCATTTGTTTCTGTTTAACGGCTCGTCTCATTCTCTGGACTGGGCTGTGGACTTCCTGAGAGAGAATGTTCCATCCTCTCTGCCTAGCTTTTCTTTCACTCCTGTTCCAATCACTATTTTTATACATGTCTCAGAGTATATTACATTGTAATTGTGTCTTGAAATTCTGTATTAATAACTGGGGAAAAGTATGGGTCCACGTGAAATGGAAAAGGCAGATTGTTCCTATATTTGGCCTCGGGCTTATTGGGAACTCATTTGTTAGATTAGTTTGCACTGATCAGGCCCACTTACAGCCTCACAGCCAAGTGCTGGACCTACAAGGTGTCCCTTGTTAATGATGTATTTGTTATGGCTGCTGCAGGACGCTGACTGGACTGGGGATGTTGGTGTGCTCCATGGATGGCACAGTGGCGTTTCTGGACTTCTCACAGGAAGAGCTTGGTGATCCACTCACTGAGGAAGAAAAGGTAGCAACCACACAATTGTGATCAGTCTTGTAGCTCAGTGGTGAGAGCACTCGCCTCGCAAGCGAGAGACCTGGGTTTGATTCCCGGGCAGGGCAAAACATTGGGCAAGTTTCCTTGCTCCACAAGGTCTTTTTGTCTTGCAGTAAGTAGGAACCTGGTTGTTAGTCAATTGGCGGATCACTTTTCCAGGGACAATAAATCTTTTTTTAAAAAAATTGGTCACTCAATCCACGACTGTTTGTGTGACACTACTGTGCACAATTGGCTGCCGCATTTCGCCCACAAAATATACAGTCAATTCACTTTACAGTATATTCTCTGAAGTGCTTTGAGATGTCTCGAAGACGTGATAAGGCGCTAAAACAAATGCAAGGATTATTATTGTTATCAGCTCAATTGCTCTGCAGCTTCATTGTTCAATGTGCTCAAAACTGTCCTAAAACTGGTCTGACAACAAAGCTTAAATGGGCATCAAACAAAGCTTACTGAAGTGGTGGGGGCCGCAGTACCAGTCATGAATGAGTTTTGTTAGTGCAGTGAAATTGTCATCATGTCTTTTGACAGGACGTTGTTATGGGTTTCACTATAATGGGCTCTCTTAGCATCTGAATGAGCTGAATAATTATTGAAGTAATCCAAGAAGACCATTCTTAAATTTCTATCTGAGCTCTGGTATTGAGAGTTTTATACCAGTCTCATGTTCAGCTGTGGTTGGTTCCAAGATGGTGTTTTAGAAGGAGCATCCCACGATTGGTGAACTGTATCATGATAGGATGTGGGGCTACTTTAATTGAGGTTCAGATCCTTTATGGAGAACGCTGTATAAAATATCAAATGTAAATGCAAAGATTATTCATAAGGACAAAAGGCAAATCCAGTTACAATAATAATAATTCTTGCATATAACGTCTTATCACGTCTTTGAGACATCTCAAAGTGCTTAAGTAATCAAAAGAGTCAAACATTTGTGAAGCAGAACTTTTAAGACCTCGGTGGATAGAGGAGCCCATGGTATGTTCTCACTATTATACTTCAGTGTATTAGTATGTATGTTGCTGACTGGTGGTTGGAGGTTGAAGTCTCTTTTTGTCTTTGCTTTGTCTTGAAGAACATGATTCACCAGAAGACCTACGGCAAGAGTTTGGCCATTACAACAGAGCAGCAGCTTTCCACCACCATTATTGAGAACCCAGAGATGCTGAAGTACCAACAGCAGCAGAAAGAGCTGCTGGAACAAAAGAATGCCTTGGCTTCCAGGCAGATGGCAGCCCCCAAAATGACAAACATGGTCAATGGCGAGAGTTTTGAGGACATTCGGAAGGTAAAGGATGAGATGCTACACACAAGGGAAAGGGTGGGATTGGATTTCTGTGTAATTATGTGTCATTTAAAATTGACTGTAAAAGCAAAAAGTAAAAGCAAAAGCAAAACCACTGTCATTGTCCTCAACATTACAAAACCTTCTTCGGGGAAGGTGTCAGATGTTATTTGCTTTACAGGTGCTTTTTATGTAAACTACTGGTTTCCATGGAGTTTATTGAAATTTTCACAAAAATACCACTGATTCTCACTTTGATCTCTGTACATTATTAGGAAAAGCCACTGATATCAATGGAAATATCAAATGTTTTGTTTTGCAGTTTTGTAAAGTGCCTTTGTGTACCACAGAAATTTTAGGAATTTTACAGCGCAGAAGAAGGCCATTTAGCCTCTCATGTCTGTGCTGGATCTTTTAAAAACAATCCTTTCAATCCTATTTATCTGACCTTTCCCCAGACCCCTAGACTTTACTTTTTAGACATTTATCTGGTTCTCTAGTGTATCTGAAATACTGTAGATTGACTTCCTTTACTTAGACATTAACAATATCTGTCCCAAGCAGTCTTCAGCTTTGTCCTGTGTTCGTCTGTCTTCAGCACAGCTATTCTTGTTACTGATAGATAACATGATGAAATTTGCCTTTACAATGAGCAGGCCATTTGTATTAAATTAGGTTGCTTTGTGTTGTGCATGCATTGCACATGTGTTATATGCCTTGAACTGTTCTATGGGCAAATTGAAGAGAATCACATGAAGTCTTTCAATAGTAGTTCAGAGTTGGATAAGGTAACAAGGTTAGTTTGGGTGAAGAAGTTTGGCCAATCTTATCTCGTCGTTCCCGAATACCCACTCCACCGACCTCCCACCACAGCATCAAGTACTTTTTAAATGAGTCCATTGTCCTGGCCTCAGCCACCTTTCCTGTTCCAATAGTTAATTACCTTCTGGGTAAAGAAAAATATCCTGGTATTTGCTAAAATTGCCCTTTGCAACTCTAAATCTATGTTCTACTGTATTGGTGCATTCTAAAATATTGTCCAGACTTTATTTTTTCAATCCCATTTAAAAGTTTACGCAGAACAACTGTACAAAGTATACAGAGGGTTTATCCCTCTCTCAAGACTGAAGAGCCCTAACCATTGCTCATAGCTCATTCCTCGACACTGGGGATCATCCTCCACACTGCATCCAGGACATTATAGTACAGTGACTTGAACTGTATGCAGGTGCACCCTGACTAGGTGCAGCCTGACCAGAGAATAATACAATTTGATTGACACCTGAGGATATTAATTCAATTGATTTTGCAATAGCTCAGTTTACACTACTTTGACTACAGTGAGTGATGATCTAACACTCCTATATCTCTTTCAGCTTCCCCCTTTCCAAACTCTATCCATCCATGGAATATATCTGTTTTTCTTACTTCCCATATGTAGTACCTGGATTAATAATAATCCTTGCATTTGATATAGCGCTTTTCACGTCGGGAGGATGTCCCAAAGCGCTTCACAGAATATACTGTAAAGTGAATTGACTGTATATTTGTGGGCAAACGCGGCAGCCAATTGCGCACAGCAATGTCCCACAAACAGTCGTAGATTGAAAATGACCAATTTATTATTGTTTTGGGTTTTTGGAGGGATTATTATTAGGCTCTGTGTGGAGTAAGGAAACTTGCCCGAGGTTTCGCCCTCTGCCTGGAATTGAACTCAGGTCTCTCGCTTGCAAAGCGAGTGCTCTAACCACGGAGCTACAGGACTCCACAATTAGTTTGCATTAAACTTTATTTGCTAGTTTTCAGCCCATGTACATCCGTATCAAGCTTTCTCTGTAAGACGTATGTTACCTCCTCTGATTCTAATTCCCCCAACATTGTGTCATCTGTGAACTTAACTGTCTTATACTGCGACTGTGAATCCAGCTCTTGCTTTCCACTGGATTCTCGCTTGTTTAGTACTTGAGCAACTTCTTGCAGCTCTGCTGTGGAGGGTTTGCTGTACTGGCTGCAGCTAGACACTTATTGTTTTATTTGACATTTCCTGAAAGATGCCAATATCAACAGTAAGTGCAATTGAACAGGTAGCTAAATACTGAGGCCCGAGGAGTACTCCGAGATGTAGTTCACTCCCATAAACTTCAGGAATTAGTTCCCAAGGATTCAGACACTTGAATGAAGCCCAATGTTTTCTATGGCCTGAGATAAAGCAGAAATCTGAATTAATTTGAGAGTCTTTAGAAAAACAGTTGAGAGAAAGAGGGACTCTTGACTACATTATGGTGGGGGAGGGTGTTTATCAGTGGAAAGCAAATGCCCTGCTACGTAATGGCAGTCACATTTCCATTTCTTTCCTTTTCAGAATTTGCTGAAGAAACAGATTGAGACCAGGACAGCTGATGGACGGAGAAGAATTACTCCCTTTTGCATCGCTCAGTTAGACACAGGGTAAGGAGGTAATCTCAGTTTCCTATGGGAAAAGTTCTTATAATACGTTTGCCATCTATTTGGTAGGAATAGATTGGAACAATTGTCTGATTAGGCAATCACAAAGTTCTGCATCACAAAGTCTCAGTTTGGCAGGTCATTACTTCAGAGGGCCCCACGGCACTTAAAGGGTAACATAAGAATTTGCTAGGCGAAAGAATACCAAAGTCCATCTAGTTTGCCTTCCACCATCCTGGTAGTCACTTGACAGGTCGTGTCTGAAACTATATACTGCATGCCAAGATATTATTTTCTAGCAGAAATCTAATTTGTTTTTGAAACAAACAAAATTTCTTGCTTCCTCTGTCTCCCTAGAGAGCCTGTTCCATAAGTTCACTACTTGCTCACTGAAATATTTATTTTAACGTTTGGTGTGTTTCACATTCAATGCAAATCCAGGAATGAATGTAAGATGATGATTGAGTATTTTTGTCTTTTAGCTTCAAATAGGGTTTGAGCCATAGCTATCCATGGTTTGGCTAAGTTTGTGGATAATGCAAAGCAAGTGTTGTGTTATAAGTAAGACAGGTGAAAACTGCAATGGATTAAGCTGGTGGGCAAAACAATAGCAGTTTTTTATTTGGTCAGCTGGGTTTCTGACACATGTGGAAACCCTCATTATCTTTGAGAGTATCCAAACCAGACTGAGAGTTCCATGTATGCCACCAACATCTGGAACTTTACTTGTGCCTGGGATGAAATGGGTACTCTCCCTGGAGCAATAATAATAATCCTTGCATTTGATATAGCGCCTTATCACATCTTCGAGACATCTCAAAGCATGTCACAGAAAATACTGTAAAATGAATTGAATATATTTTGTGGGTGAAATGCGGCAGCCAATTGCGCACAGCGGTGTCCACAAACAATCGTGGATTGAGTGACCAAATTATTATTTTTTTAAAAATGTTGATATTGCCCCTGGAAAAGCGATCCGCCAATCGACTAACAACCAGGTTCCTACTTACTGCTAGGTAAACAGGTGTGCGGAATAAGGATACTTGCCTAACGTCTTGCCCTGTTTAACTATTCTGCTTAACTAATGGTGGAGGACGTTAGACCAGGTTGGTGAGACTGTCAAATGTAATGGCTGTGTATTTTAAGGCAGGCAATTTGTGCACAGCATTATCCTAAAAACAAGAACAGCTTGCACTTATATGGCGCCCTCCACGTAGGGTAGCGTCTCAGAGCATTTAAAAACCGGTGTTTGTGAAGTGAATGACCAATTTTATTTGGGGAATTGTTGGCAAGGTCATTGAAAAAAAACTCCCATTTCTTTCAAAATGGGACCTCGGTTTAACATGTCATCCAAAGGATGGCAACTCTAACTATGAAGTGCTCCCCCAACATTGCTTTGGAGTGTTGGCCAAGACTGTGAGTTCAAAGTCCTGATGTGGGACTTGAACTAATACCCTTCTGACTCGGAGTGCTACCACTGAGCCAAGCTGACACCTTAAAACAAGTGAAAACGTTGGAAGGAACTGACAGGTTAGATAATGGACAACTCTTCCATTTGGGAGAGGGATCTATTCAAAAAGGATATAACCTTAAAATCATGACCAAGGCAGTCAGAAGTGATGTCAGGAAGCATTTCTTCACACTTGAGGGTTGTGAACTTGTGGAATGCTCTGTCACAGAGAGATAAAGAATGGAAGAACAGATACTTGGGGAGTAGATTATGGTGAAAGAGTGGGGCACTGGGATTAACAAGATCTGTCAAGATCTAATAAACCGATGGAACAGGCTTGGTGGGCTGAATGGTCTCCGGTTCCTATTTTCCTAGGTTCCTAAATGAAATCAGACGAACCATAAACTGGCCACTTTCTGTTTGTGACAAATGACATTCTGTCCATCTGCGACCAGGGCTCCTTCTGCCTCCTCGTCCTCCTTGACCTCTCTGCTGCCTTCGACACCGTCGACCACTCTATCCTCATCCACCGCCTCTCTCAATTAAATCTTCACACTCTGTCCTTGATTGGTTCAGGTCGTACCTCTCTCACCGTCTCCACTTCATCTCCATAAACGGCTTCTCCTCTAGCCCCGCACCGTCTTGTGTGATGTTCCTCAGGGCTCTGTCCTTGGTCCCCTCCTCTTCAATATCTATATGCTTCCTCTTGGTGACATCATCTGCAGACATGGGGACAATTTCCACATGTATGCGGATGACACCCAACTCTACCTCTCTGCCTCCAGCCTTGATTCCAAGACCCATTGCTGTCTTGACAGAATGTCTGTCAGACATCAAGTCCTGGATGAGAGCTAAGCTTCTTCAGTTGAATATTAACAAGACTGAGGCTCTCCTGATTGGCTCCCGTTAGTGCCTTCTCACCTCAGGCGCTGACAGCATCAGCATCCATGGATGCATACTCCACCTTGCTAAGCCAATCCAGAACCTTGGCATCTTATTTGACCCTCGATTACCCTTTCTACCCCAAATTTGCGCCATGACCCGCTCTGCCTTTCCCCACCTCCGCAACATCGCCCAGCTCCGCCACTGTCTCACACCATAGCCAGCTGAAACCCTCATACAGGTTTTCACTACATTGAGGCTTGACTGTGCAAATTAATTGCTTGTCGGCCTCCCCAACTCCTCCCTCCACAGGCTGCAGATAATCCAGAACTCTGCAGCCTGTGTCCTCTCATCAACAACAAAATTACATTTATAAAGCACCTTTCACATCGGGAGGACGTCCCAAGGCGCTGGTTGCTCTCTGCACTAGGCTCCTTGACCCTAACACACCCATCCTTGCCCGACTCCACTGGCTTCCCATCACATAGAGGATACAGTTCAAGATCCTGGTCCTCACCTTCAAAGCCCTCCACGGTCTTGCTCTCCCCTACCTCTGCGATCCCCCAACCTCCTACCATCCTGCTTGCTCCCTCCGCTCACTGTGCCCGCTTCAAGTCCCCCGCCTCGCTCGCCCCATTATTGGCAGGCATGCCTTCTACCCCTCTGCCCCCACCCTCTGGAACTCCTTCCCGCCCTCTCCCTTGCCTCCTTAAAGAACCATCTCAAGACCCTCGTCTTCGACCGTGCTTTCGATCTCCCTGCTCACCCCCCCTCACCCCGACCCTCAGCTCGGGTCTGAAAATCTGTCTGTCCAGCACCTTGGGATGCCCTCCCGACGTGAAAGGTGCTTTACAAATGTAATTTTGTTGTTGTTGTGTTCTGTGGTTTTAAAACAGCATTATACCAGACATTATTCACAAAGAGACAATGCTGTGGTTAGGTTGCTTTACAATGTGCACTCAGTGCCCAGAGGCAGCAGCTTGATCAGCATCGATTTCTTTTCAAAACTGAGGGAATTTTTTTTTAAAAATGTGTCTCCAAACTGAGATAAAATTAAGGGTTCATATTCCTCGTTTGACAGATTTCTGAACCAGCGAATGTGCAAATTCATTGTGTTGTGCCCATCAGGATAATGTTGCGCTGCTTCAGAGTAGTAGATTGGGGTTTACCATTTCTGGCAGTATATAACCGATGCAGAGCTTTCTTCAGCGGGACAAGAGTTTCAGATTTACAATGCCATGCCCACTGTTTCACTATCCTTTGCCTGGATAAAATACAATACAAAATTACATTTGTATAGAGCGGGGTGGGGAGGTGGGCAAGGAGGTTATGAGGGTGGCCAAAGGCACGGTTGCAGAGGAGGGTCTTGAGGCAAGGAAGGGAGGGAGGTGAAGGCAATGTGAGATGGAGTTCCAAAAGGTGGACAAGCTGAAGGTCTGACTGCCGAAACCACTCTACCATTGATCTTACTCATGCATTGTCCCTTATCCTGTGGGCAAATGACTTGCAGCTGCTCCAGTGAATGGCAGACTGGAGCTACTACGCAAGGCATCTATGCTGCCTGGAATGAACAATGATTAGCTGATGGTGAGATTCCGTCTTTTAACTCTTCTACAATAGAAATGGGTGGATCTACAACAACAAAATTACATTTGTATAGCGCCTTTCGTGTCGGGAGGATGTCCCAAAGCGCTGGACAATCAGTGTTTTGGACGCGAGCTCGCGATTGGGGCGGGTGGAGGGCAGGCGGGGCAGGAGGGTGACCGAAGGCACGGTCGAAGAGGAGGGTCTTGAGATAATAATAATAATCCTTGCATTTTGATATAGCATTTTTCACGTCAGGAGGACGTCCCAAAGCGCTTCACAGAACACACTGTAAAGTGAATTGACTGCATATTTGTGGGCGAATACGGCAGCCAATTGCGCACAGCAACGTCCCACAAACAGTCGTAGATTGAAAATGACCAATTTATTATTGTTTTGTTTTGGAGGGATTATTATTAGGCTCTGTGTGGAGTAAGGAAACTTGCCCAAGGTTTTGCCCTGCCTGGAATTGAACTCAGGTCTCTCACTTGCAAAGCGAGTGCTCTTAACCACTGAGCTACAGGACTCCACATGGGCCTTGAAGGAGGCAAGGGAGGGGGCGAGGCAGAGGGACTGCGGGATGGAGTTCCAGAGGGTGGGGGCAGAATGGCAGAAGGACTACCTGCCAATGGTGGGGCGGGTGAGGTGGGGGGCGTGAAGCAGGCCAGAGCTCGCTGAGCAGGCAGGTTTGTAGGGGATTAGGTTGCAGAGGGAGAGGGGAGCAAGGCCATGGAGGGCTTTGAAGGTGAGAACCAGGATCTTGAACTGTATCCTCTGTGTGATGGGAAGCCAATGGAGTCAGGCAAGGATGGGTGATAGGGTCGTGGAGCCTGGTGTGGGAGAGGACACGGGCTGCACAGTTCTGGATGATCTGCGGTCTGTGGAGGGAGGAATTGGGAAGGGTGATAAGCAGGGAGTTTGCGTAGTCAAGCCTGGATGTTATGAATGCATGTATGAGTGTCTCAGCAGCCTGCGGTGTGAGACAGTGGCGGAGCCAGTCGATGTTGCGGAGGTGGGGGAAGGCAGATCAGGACATGGCATGGATGAGCGGTAGAAAGGATAGTTGAGGATCAAACAAGACCCCAAGGTTCTGGACTGGCTTAGTGAGGTGGAGTGCGCATTGGATGGTGATGCTGTCAGTGCCTGAGGTGTGGAGGCGCTGACGGGAGCCAATCAGGAGAGCCTCAGTCTTGTTGACTTTCAACTTTAGAAAGCTGAACATCACAAATCATGGACTTTTTTCTTTGTTCACGAAGTGATTAAGGCAACCTCACCAAACAAGCATTCTAGTCTCTGAGAGGTTTAAACACGTAATATTGTGTCCATTTTGCTGGACCATTGAAACAGATCCCAGATCCCCTCTAAACAATAATGGCAAGATCTTACTGAGCCCTTAGCCTGCTGAGGAATAAACGGTGGACAGTTACCTGAAGGGTTAATTGCACATACTCCATTTCTCATGTTCACTTTAAAAAATATATAAATATATATATGTAGGTGAAGTTATATAATAATAATATAACTACTTGCATTTGATATAGCGCTTTTCACGTCGGGAGGACTTCCCAAAGCGCTTCACAGAACACATTGTAAAGTGAATTGACTGTATGTTTGTGGGCGAACGCGGCAGCCAATTGCGCACAGCAATGTCCCACAAACAGTCGTGGATTGAAAATGACCAATTTATTATTGTTTTTGGTTTTGGAGGGATTATTATTAGGCTCTGTGTGGAGTAAGGAAGCTTGCCCAAGGTTTCGCCCTCTGCCTGGAATTGAACTCGGGTCTCTCGCTTGCAAAGCGAGTGTTCTAACCACTGAGCTACAGGACTCGGATGTTAGGGTTCGGCAATAGTTCATTTCAGCCTGATAGGTTAGGGGCAACATGATTAGATGCAGAAGAACGCCTCCATTGCATTAGCTCAGGAATGGTACTGAATGCCTATTGGATTAGTGATATTTCCTTCGCCTTCAATGGAATCCTTGAGGTTTTGTGCTGAAGGTAAGAGGAGTACTTTGTCCCCTTTGTCTCCTCTGTCCATGGCAGGTTTTTATGCAGGAACCAGACTTTGAAATAACTGGGTTTAATTTATTGTGTCGCCCAGACCCCGCGGCTAACTCTTCTTTATGTGTAACTGGATTATTCTGTTGCAATGAAATGCTTCAGAGTTGTTCAATAAAGGACGATTAAGTCTGAGCAAATTAGGACCTTTAATTTCTCTCCAATTATCAATTTTGTGGCGGATCTACTTTGAGGACTTTCGCAAATGATTCCCTATTCCTCTCCCTCAACAAGTCCATTGCAACCCCTTCCTCAACTCATTAATACCCGTGTAACTTATATATACTTTAGTTGGGAAGGTGGCTCAAATTGCAATATTATTTCCCTTCTGTCACCTTTACATTTGGTCTAGTTTTATTTGTCCACTAATCTGTTTGGCCTCATGTTGTGCGATTGAAATAATATGTAAATACAATACAAAATTACACGTACACAGCGCCTTTCACGTCGGGAGGACGTCCCTTGGGATTTGGACCTGGGGTTGGGGATCAGGGAGGGTAGGGGTAGGAGGGTGATCGAAGAGGAGGGGTCTTGAGACGTGCCTTAAAGGAGGTAAGGAAGGGAGCGAGGTGAAGGGAATATGGGATGCAGTTCCAAAGGGTGGGGGCAGAGAAGCTGAAGACCCTACAGCCGATGGTGGGACGGGCCAGGCGGGTGACATGGAGCAGGCTGCTGAGCTGAGGGAACGGACAGGTCAATATGGTCACTGGTCAGTGTGAAACTGAATATAGAAAATATAGAGAGGGGGAGGTCCCTGGGTTGATTCTCAGGCTGTGCTGAGTTAGCTGTTCTCGGCTAGGTTGATGGATTGGAGTGCTTCCTTTGGCTTCAGTGTCCCAGGCTTGGGTGGGTGGCGGTGGAAATCAATCAGCCAGTCAATGAACACTGAAAGTGGAATGTTTGTGGGTGTTGAGCAAGCGCAGGATAGGCTAGGCTGTGGTGCCCTCTATATGGTTAACACTTATTATGTTCGCCTATACTTGAACAATGGTCAATTTGGTGAAGTACAAAGGAAACCCTGACACTTGTGGAATTATACCAGAATATAAGTAGGACAGGAAAGGAAAAAACTGGAAGAGTTGTGGGGAGAAATCGAAACATAACCAAAGACTAAGCAGTCACAAGTCTTGCAAGTACAAATGTGTCCCGACATATTGTGCAGGAAATTGATGGGGATTGACCCTCAGAGTCAATTTAACATGTAGCCTGTGTGACTTTGAGGAGCATTATCATTTGTGGCAGCTAAGTGTCTACAAAAAAGCTTAATTCAGAGGGAGAAACAAGTGCAATAATGGCTTTAACATCTGGTATCTGTAAGCAGAATGAGTCTCAGAACTCTACCAGAAACGGCCTTTGGATTAGCCATCTAAACATATTTAATGCTTTCACCTGAATAGTCTAGAATGCAATATTTAATTGCTGTAAGTGACTGTGCAAGTGAATGAAAAATTTCTCTCACGAGCTGAATCTGTTTTTTTTATTAGGGATTTTTCGACCGCTTTTTTTAATAGCGTACCTATCACGGGCGCACTTCCGGGCTCAGGGCTACCCTCACAGATCAGCCAGTCGCAGACCACCTCAGACTCCAACGCTGCCAAATCCGTCTCTGCCAAACTAACTCAGGACCCTGCACCAGCCACCACAAAGCCAACCGAGGACACACCCAACAAAGACGGGTAAGGTGCACAATACCGAGCGTTAGGACAGTGAGTTATGGATTCTTGGATAACTAACTCTATTCTCAGTCTTTGCTGGTTATGGTGCTCAGGATAGTTGTTCATTAAGCTCAGATACAGGACAAAACTTGATTGGAGGAATAATAATAATAATCCTTGCATTTGATATAGCGCTATTTCACGTCTTCGAGACGTCTCAAAGCGCTTCACAGAATATATTGTAAAGTGAATTGACTGTATATTTTGTGGGCGAAAAGTGGAAGCCAATTGCGCACAGCAGCGTCCCACAAATTTTATTTTGAAGCAATTATTACCCCCGGAAAAGTGATCCGCCAATCGACTAACAACCAGGTTCCTACTTACTGCTAGGTAAACAGAGGCATGTGGAGTAAGGAAACTTGCCCAATGTTTCGCCCTACCGGGAATCGAACCCAGGTCCTCTCACTTGCGTGGCAATGCTCTAACCACTGAGCTACAGGACTCCAAATAAGTTTTGATGTCTTCCTGATTGATACCTTTTCAGCGTTTAATATAAGCTTGAATTGACTGTTGTATGTATAGGAAGGGCAGAGGAGAACTCTCTCTTCCCCTCCCCCATTCAGTGGAGTAAGTTGCAGGTGGTGATGTTCAGCTGGGTTCTTTGCCAGACTGAAATGATTGCTAGAGCAACAGCACCGCTTCTTGGCAGAAAATTGGACTGCACCAACCACTTTGTAATGAACAAAATGAAAGTGGGCAATCATCCTTAAAGGGGGGGAAGGGGACCAGGTGGCTCATTGTGCAGTACACAGCTGCTTCAACCTCTTGGGACCTCGGTTTGTGTCTGACCTAGATTATTGGCATGCAAATCTCATTCTCCTATAGTTGTAAGATTTCTACCGGAAATGTATTTGGACAATCTAAACAAACAAAAAAGTTCCCCTTAAATGACACCAAAATTGGTATCCTTACTTCAATACTAGCTTGTGTCAAAACTGGAAAATGGCACACTGTTGCTTCTCTGAGATTATAATAATATTAATCCATGCATTTGAAAAAACACCTTTCACAAGAGAATGTCTCAAAGAACTTCACAGGATAGACTGTAAAGTGTAATGACTATGTATTTTGTAGGTGAACATGGCAGCCAAATTTGCACACAGCATTATCCTGCAAACTGCAATGAAGTGAATGACCAATTTTATTTGGGGGATTGCTGGTCAGAACACTGGGAGAGAATCCCTTCTCTTTTTAAATAGTACCATGGGATCTTTGACATCCACCTGAACCAGGCAGACAGGACCCCAGTTTAAGTTCACTGTCAGGGAGGAGTAGATGAAATATTGGAACAGTGGAATGCTGTACATGTAAAATCAGAAGGTGTTCTATTTCCCAGCATTTATATTCTTCACTTTGAGCACAAAATTCAGAGGGTTACAAACAATCTAAAGTGGAAAATAATGAGCCTTTTTATTATTATTAAACATTGGGAGGACGTCCTAAAGCACTGCAGAGGATTTCGCCCACAAAAATACAGTAAATTAACTTCACAGTATATAAAGTGAAGCGCTTTGAGACATTATTATTATTATGAAGCGCTTTGAGATGCCTTGAAGATGTGATAAGGTGTTCTATCAAATGCAAGGATTATTATTAGTATAAATATAATCTTATTCTGAACCTGCTCCATAAATTACAAAGCAGCAGAAGTTCATTAACCTCCCCCAGTTGAGGGTGGAGCAAGCAACAGATTGAGCTGTTTGTGGTATTTGTGGTACGACTGCACCATCTGCTGGAATAGAAGCAACATTGCCTCAATTTTTAATAATAATCTTTGCATATGATAGAGCGCTTTACCAGATCACCCAAAATCCTTCACAGAATATTACTGTGAAGTGTACTGACTGTGTACCTAAAGGCAAACGTGGCAGTTTTATCTGGGAGATTGTTGGCAAGGACATTGGGAGGAACTTCCTTTTTTTGAATAGTACCATGGGATCTTTTAACATAAAGATGAACAGTAAGGTGGGGCCTCCGTTTAACATCTTATCTGAAGAATGCCACTTCCAATAATGCACCCCTCCCCCGGCACTGCATTGGAGTGTCTCGCAGACATTATACGTTCTAAGTTCTGACATGGGGCAGGAACCTTCTGACTCGCAGGCGAGACAGTACCAACTGAGCCAGGCTGACACCTGTTTGAATTTAAATTTGTTTGAACTAAGTTTTTAACTTTGATTCCAAAGTAAGAGGATCTTTGATGGTATGTCCAGTACCCTTTAATAAGTTAGAGGATGTGTAACCCCTGTATGTTACCATCATGCATTATTGACCTGTGTCCTTTTTTGATGGAAACATGAATCAATGTGCACTTCAGCATTGCCATTATTGGGAACACTGTGCAATGAAAGTGTGTTCCTGATAATCATTGAGCAATCCAGCTGAATACTACACCACAAAACGTATAAGTCCTTTAGGTCTTTTTAAGGCATTTATTGTACTTGATGATAAGCTTCACATTTTGGGCAGTGTAATACAACAAAACAGTTGTAATTGGACCAGATAACCTTTTAATCACACGATGATGTGATGTAACATTACCCTCAAAGCAGGTGTCAAAAATCCTGAAGCTCTTGTCCAGCTGTATGTAATAGGAACAAGAAAAGACCCTTCACCTGACCAACTCCCTGTCATCCAGCTCGAGTTCCAATCCCAATCTCACTATTCGCTTTTTTTAAAAAACTTTTAAACCTGTATCCCTTTACTATTTACTGAACTGTTTGTTTGGAAAACAATTGTTTCAATTGAGAATTGCTAGGTGGCAGTCTTGGCCACTTGCTGACAATTCTGAGCAGGAGTTATCATGATTCTGTATGCTATGGCAGTTTATTTTGGGCAAATACCAGTCCATGTCCTCGTTATTAATAATAATCCCACACCATTTTGCTGTTTCATTTTTCCTTTTTCCTTGAGTGCTATTTTACTTTCCATAGCCTATTTTATAGATGCACTGTCTAAAATATCATCATTTCTCTTTCCCAGATATTCATCACTGCTGTGATCTATTTCTAAATATGGTGAACATACAGACACTCTGTGTGATCACTATAGCTCCATGGCGCATCAGCATCACTTCCCTGGATTCCCATTGTTGTGGACTCCACTTTGTTTGTCTTTGCAAGTTCTGCATTAAATTTTCAGTGATTCCCAGGATGGTGTTGATGATCAGTTATCCATTTGCAGGTGAAGCTAGCACAATAAATTGAATTATTTACTTGAAGCAGAGATGCAGCTGAGGCCTTTATAACAATTCTCAATTCTGTAGGTTGTGTGATGCCTGTTCAATATCAGGAATACTGTAGGGAGTGTGAGATGGCTGAATATTATCAGGAATACTATAGATGGTGAAAGCCGCCTTTGCATACTGTCTTGTCTTTCATTTTCAGGTCTGCAGCCATCAGTGTATCCAGTGCTGTCCCCACAAACACTCCATTGTTAACTTCCCCTTCAAGGATTGAACCAATGAAAGCACTTGACTCAAGGTTCACTGAAAGATCCAAATCAACTCCAGGAACCACTCCCATCTCAGCTGCTGTCAGGCAGAGTGACTTGGACAGGTACGGGCTGGGGAGTGGCTAGATGTCGACAAGGGGTGGAAAGGAGTTTTTTCTGAGATGCATTGCTCTTCATGTCCATGTGTGTCCAACAGTTGTTATTCTGTATAACTCGTGTCGCCAGTAAATTGTCCTGCTACTTGGGACTGTGGAGCTTTTGAAGAGAGTGGGGGAGAAAGGGTTTGTCAGCATTAATAGCTATGAATTCAGGTGAATCTCCCTTTTTCTAGGAGTAAAGAGCAGGGACCCTCCAAAGACTTGAAGCTTAAAGAGGTTCAGGAGAGTAGCAGCGACAGCGAAGAGAAGATCCCAGCTTCCAAAATCTCAGCATTGTCCAAACGGAAGAGTGAAACCGAAGGGGAGGTTGTAGAAAAAAAGAAGAAAGGCCGACCGAGGAAGGAATCCAAGCAAACACTCACAGCCATTGCAACTCAGGTAATGCTCACTTCTGCTCTGGAACTTGGAGCCTAACTCCTTGGAAACTCAGTAAGTAAATTTACCAAACAGTGTAGCACCAGAGCCCTAAGTGGGGTTCCAGGTTCGCCCTTGGATCTGTCCTGCATTATCTTCTGTTGCAATGGGGTGACTATACTTGATCTCTTGTTTTCCTGGACTAGCGATGGGATAAAACGGGCCTAATTGCACTTCAATGACCCCTTGCTGGTACGTGTGAACATTGTCTGATTGAGGTCAAGATTAGGCTCATTGCGATTCAGTGTTTAACAGCAAAATGTTTTGTTCTCAGCACCATCATCTCTCCCCTCAATCAGCAGATATTCACTAGAGAGAACTCCTGCAAGTCAGCAATAATAATAAATACAACAGAACTCACATAAGTCGTATCAGTCGGGACCATAACATTTAATATGACTTACACAAAACCCGGTTGCAGGTAAACTATATAAGTGGTATAAAATCCAGTTGAATCAATAACCTACACTACATGTGCGTAATTCAATGCAGCCAGTAAGTGCACAGATTCAATGCATCTTGACTTTTTGCTGCATGTGCACTCACCAGTTGCATTGAATTACCCATGCACAGTGTAGAATCCAGAACCCTTTACTCGGTGGGGGGGGAGAGAGAGTGCTATCAATGAGCCAGGATGACACACAAATGAAATGCAGTAAAAGTGACTAAAGCAGGTTATGGTGGCCTTCCTTTACAGGCGGTTCCAACAACAGAGAAGGAGACTCTGCGAGTCTCGGCGCCCCCGATCGTCTTCAAACTCCCAACACCAACGCCAAAGAAAGCATTTAATATGCAGGTGAGTGATGACATCAGCTGGGCTGACCAGCCACAGGAAGGGAAAGGTTGTCATGGCCTGACTCATAATTGGTTGAACGATTTTTAAAAAAAATCTGTAGTTATTCATCGCTAAAAAGAGAAATAGTTTTAATAATAATGACATTGACATTAAAATTTATTTTGTTAATCTGAAGGCACCTTTCTAAATAAACCAGCACTGCTGTGGGTTTCTCTCCCCCTCCAGTGTGTGAATGAGGAGCTCAGGGCATCTGTGCAGAGTACTAATTCCCCTTCTTGCTTTCAGGTGAGCTCTGATCCAGCTATGTACATAGAAGTGGAGAATGAGCTCTCTGCAGTCGCTGGGTGCAAACTGAGCCGGTTAAAGTGCATGAGGGAAGGAAAAGAATGGGACACACTACTAACCAGTCGAATCCTCACTGCTGCAGGGAGCTGGTAAGTGTGGGCTTTGAACCAGATGACTGGTGCTTGTGAGGGACCCGTCATCCAGATCTAGCTGATACTGTCTGGGTATACTGAAGTGCAACGGTATTCCTGTCACCAGGCTGTTTTAGTACTAAATTTCTCTGCTCATGTTTTGTGGAGAGAGAAAGCAGAAGTAGTTTTCTATTACTGGTTCTCTTTAAAATATTGAAGTGTTTTGTTAGAAATGCACACCCAGCCAGATTAATTTGTAGCCCTCATTTCTTTACAAGTCATGAGGGCAACACATATGCATTTCTATCCATGTTTATTGGTCGTTTATTAGATGGAACTGTTTAGTAGGTGGAACATATTGTCTTAAATAATATGTGGAAATATATCTTTATACCCCTTCATTTCCTCTTTGTTGTTCTGTGGTTACTTTCCAGTAGATTGGTTCCAGTATCTAATGTCTTCTTTTGTAATAATGTTCCAAGATTATTCTTGACTTGTATGACATTTTCAACAAATTGTATTTACATAGCACCTTTCACATGGGGAGGATGTCCCAAGGTGCTGGAGAGTGATGGGTTAGTACCCAGGCTGAAGGTTGAAGTCAAGAGGGTGGAGGTTAAGTGTAGTAGAGGAGGGAAGATCACCGAAAGCACTGTTGAAAAGGAAAGTCTTCAGACCCGCCTTGAAGGAGTAAGGGAGGGGCTGAGGCGGAGGAGCGCCGAGGTGGATTTCCGAGGGTGGGGGCAGAAAGGCTAAAGGCCCGACCGCTGATAGTGGAGCAGGCAGGCCGGGGGCATGGACCATTACAGTTAGCAAAGAAAATACTTTCTTCCCCTCCTCTTCCTCCTCCCACTCATTTAGCCTTAACAGCAGATCACAGATGTGAATGATCATGTTGTCAATCTCCGCTACCCGGTCCCCTCCAACTACACTGTCATGTATTATGGTTGTGTACATTGTACTACATTGGCATTTTAACGATGGGTGTTCTTTACGTTACTTGATGAAGTTTCATTCAGATATCAGTTTGGGTCAGTTAGTAGCACTCTTGTGTCTGGGTCAGCAGTGTTTTCAAGTCCCACATGAGTCATGGGGTCTTAAGTGTAGGCAGCATTGCCGTCTGGCGGTGTAAACTACAGTGGATTCCCATGTATGACATTCACATTCATCCAATAGCAATATTGCGCATGTGCGCAACCAGCTGACTTGCTCCCCAAGTGCTGGCATGCACCTACACTAAAAGAATCCATGATAATAATTCCTTAAAAAAAGTTTAAAAAATTGTTTACTTAATCCACGACTGTTGTGGTACGCTGCTGTGCGCAATTGGCTGCCGCATTTCTCCCACAAAACATGCAGTCAATTCACTTTACTATATATTCTGTGAAGCGCTTTGAGACGTCGAGAAGACGTAAAAACACTGTATCCAATGCAAAGATTATTATTATTTTTACGGTTCGTCAATCCTTTCTTTCGCCTGAACCATTTTCTTCCCTTTCAGTGACCTTGTGAGCGTTGCTTGCGAGGAGCGGACACTATCAGTATTCTCAGCCAGTGGCCGACGGCTGCTACCCGCTATCCTCCTCGGATCACCCATCTCCACATTGCACTGTGCAAGTCACTTTGTGATGGCTCTCATGGCTACTGCAACACTCTCTGTCTGGTAAGTTGTCACTGCTGTTGAAAATAATTCCTCAACAGTTGTCACTGCTGTTGAAAAGAATTCCTCAACAGTTGTCACTGCTGTTGAAAAGAATACCTCTAACATAGATTGCTTACACAGAACAAAGAGCAGCTCCACAGTTAGTAAATTCCGAGGGGATCTATAAAAGCACGGTGAACCTCAAATAGGAGAAGATTTTAATTGTTTCTTTCCTTTTCTAGGGATGCAAAAAAGTTGACCGTGCTAGTCAAGGACGAGTCACTAATCACTATATTATCAGGTACTGACCTTTGTTTACTGTTTTTGGCCATACAGTGGAGAATTGGAAAATTCTGACAATGTTCTGGGTTTTCTGGGCTGATGTTGCAGTGTTTCAGCCTTTACTCGGACTGTCAGCCAGTGTGTCCCATGTCCATTTGTGATCCCTTCCAGACTAATGCCACTAGGACTGAATGTAAAGGCAGTGCTCTTTGATGGGATGGAATTAAAACAGCTCTTGAAACAATTTGTGTACAACTCTCTTATATAGGGTGACCAAAAAGTTGTGATATCTACCCTATTATCTAAAAAAAAATCATCATTTTTTTAAGACTTATTAGACACTGTCAGGGAATCACAACTTTTTGGTCACCCTGTACAATTAATTGTTCTCTTGAATTTGCTGAAACAATCTATCTTACCATCTGCCTCACCATTTCCCTGGCTTATCATTCCACAAACTCGCTACTCTATCTATAAAGAATGGATATCTGAGCTGTCTCTTTGCCTTCCCTCTGATTTTGAGTCCATGTTGCAATGTTTGTGACTGCATGACATGTTTAGTCTATCTATACTTTATGCCATTGATTCTTTCCCTGGGTCAGATCTAAGTGGGAAAACAATGTTCGTTATTTGAAACTATCTGTTGGTTATAGTGCTCCTGGAAATATAAACCATAATTCTCCCAAAGCGGAGGATATGTATTGAGATTCTGTGTGAATGCCAGGAGAAAGCTGCTCAGAATGACCAACTGGATGTTAGGGCACAATGCTGCGTAATAAGATTGCATCCAGCAGGACATAAACTGTCTCAACCTTGGGTTACCTCTTTACACAGACGTGCAGCTTTTACAATACACCAGCATTGTATTACACTTATAAAATGATTTCCTGTTAATTTGAACTGTGAGGCTTAGAAAATAAAATGAATGCAACGGCGATTGAGCCTTTCCAGCTGTTTGCCCATTGCACCTGATTCATACTAAAACTGCCCGATAGATTTAAAAATATAACAAATGTGCTGTTTTTTTTGTCACTGCAGTTTCAGTTCCTCATTGTAATTTCCTGTGCATCTGTTTCCGAGGAGCCACATTAAGCTTGGAGTAAACAAATGTATTTTCTTTTGTGTCATAGCCAGTTGGCAGGCATGCAAATTTGTAACATTTAGATGAGGCATTCTGTTGTTTCATGTTCTCTCCCCCACCTCGCTGTCTCATCTCCTTCTCCCACAGTCCCCTGCTCACTCCCCCCCACCCCACCCACCAACGTGGCTCAAATATTCAGCTCAAGTAATTTCTCAAAGATAGCGGCATTTCTATCATAAAATTGAACAAACCTTTGCTGGAGACTGCTCCTCTATTTAACTGAAGCAGGAAAGGCCTGATATTGTAAAAAAAACGCAGTAAAAATATACCAAATTATCCAAGTTTTTACTTTGTGAATTAAAAATGAGTTTAATGGACTTTACAGTGCAATATACGTGTATCAGCCCAGTTCAGTTGGTAGAACTCTCTCCTCTGAGTCAGAAGGTTGCAGGTTCAAGACCCAGATCAGGACTTGGAACCCATGCAGTCTATGCTGACATTTCAATGCAGTGCTGAGATGTGTGTGGGGCGGGGGGGGGCAATGCTGCATTGTTAAAGGTGCCATCCTTTATATGAGACCTTAAACCAAGGTCCTATCTGCCTGTCCAGGTGGACATTAAAGATCCCATAGCACAAATTAACTGCCATGTTCACCAGGAAAATACACAGAGCCGAATGACTTTACAGCATTATCCTGTGAAGCGCTTTGAGACGTCTCGACGACATGATAATACGATAGTGCCTCGACAACACTACATCAAACGGAAGGATTATTATGTTATTGTATAATCGGTAGACGTCTCTGATCTGGTGCCTTTTGTTCACAGGTAACGACATCACTATCACTCAGTCGCTGCTCACACACCATGGTGTTCCAGTCGTCACCTTGTCCAATGGGAAGTCGTACTGCTTCAACACCTCACTCTGCACATGGTAAGCAGTGAGGGCCGGGGCTGTTCCCAACCTGAACCAAGTCCTGTGTTGTACAAAAGGGCAAGTGTACAACCCTGGAATGCCCTGTATATGCTGTGCTGCGTACTGAAAATGGCATCAAGCAATTGATTCAAAAGCAAACGACACTGGAGGCAATCTGCTGACATCAGCTTAATACAGTAAAATAAAAAATTACATTTGGATGGCCCCTTTCACATCGGGAGGATGTCCCAAGGTACTGAAGCCATGTTTTTAGTAGCACATCAGTTCACACCACTGTTGTATATATGCAGCCAGGCAAATCACTTCAGGCTTCACTAAGAAACAGTCACTTGAAAGCAAACGGCTCTTTATAATAATGTTGAAAAAAAANGTGCTGATTAGCAAGCTCTGGGTATTTACAAGGTCTGCTCTTCCCCATTGCGATTCTGAAGGGTGGGGCAGGGGAGCGGAATATGAATCAGGCTTCCTGCTCCTAACTGCTTTACGGTTCAAAGCAGTTTGTATGAAAAGGGCATTAAATAATTATCAAAGTCACATATAAATGGTCATTGCAAGGTGGACCTATAATAATTGGATGGGACACTGTTACCACACAACTTTACCGTACATTAGCAAATTGTTGCATTCATTTGTCCCTTATAAGAATACCAACTTTGGTGAGTATGTTTTATATAATGGGTTTGTATCAGGACTCTATACTTCACTGAATAATGAACTGGGAAGGCACATGACTCAGGAGCCAGGAAAGGAAGTGAGACACAGTCTCAAGTCCTCATGAATCCTGTTGTACATGTTGCTACCGTTCACGTTGTATTTATCAATATATTTAAACTATCTTTGAAACGTGATTAATCCGGGCCGGTTTGCCATGACAGACGATTCATTATGATGTAGTTGAGTTGTAATCGTAGTCAGTGTGGAGTCAGGCTACATGCGACACATTGGGCAGTGGTCGAAAATGTCTGGTTACATTTTTATTTTAGGCCATATTTATATATATATTTTAAATTGCTTGGTCTGGGTTATAACCTGGGCCAATTGAAAAGTGCGGAAATACTTGCCCAATAATTGCAGGGGGATTTGACAAATTCTGCTGAAAACTGCAGGGTGTTGATTGGTGCTGTTGAGGTACATTTCACTGCCGACGTACATTTTTTCACTTTATTGATAAAACTAAACATGAGGAAATAACACATATCAGATTGTTGCAATTTTTAAAAATGATTTCTTCTTTAACAAAAACTGGGTGGTTCATTTTGGGGGTTGGGGGGGAGGGAAACGACACCAGCGCAGGCCCTGGAGATCCACCAAGAAACAGACACTCATGACCAGTGTCCTGACTGCGGGGCTACAGGAGCTCACCATCTCCTGCCTCTCAGGGCCAACCACCACACACACACACCCAGAGAGAGAGAGACATACACACAGACAGAGAGAGACACACACACACTCATAGATCATACACATACACATACTCATAGATCACACACAGCCACACATAGATCATACACACTCACACTCATAGATCATACACACACACACACATAGATCATACACACACCCACTCATAGATCGTACACACTCACACTCATAGATCGTACACACTCACACTCATAGATCATACACACACACACACTCATAGATCATACACACTCATAGATCATACACACACACACATATCACACACACACTCATAGATCATGCACACGCACTCATAGATCGCACGCACACACAGATCGCACACACACACACACAGATCGCACACGCACACTCTCACACACGCGCACAGATCACGCACACGCACAGATCACGCACACGCACACTTATAGATCGTACTCTCATAGATCACACACACACACACTCATAGATTACACTCACACACTCAGATCATACACACTCCTAGATCTCACACACACACTCATAGATCACACACACACACTCATAGATTATACACACACGCACACTCATAGATCATATACACACACACACAGATCATACACATACACTCGTAGATCATACACACACACAGATCATACACACATACACATAGATCTCACACACTCACAGTGACAGTGGAGAAAGATACACAACCACATTCACACAAAGACAGTCATGAACACACAAACACAGAGGAGACACACGCAGCCACACTCACAAACACATACATACAGAGGAGAGAGAGAGAGACACACACCCACACTCACCCAGAGACACACCCGAGCAGATACACATACAGAGGAGAGAGACATACACACACAGACACTCACAAATAATACACACATGGAGAGAAAGAGACACACAGGTGCACTCACACAGACACTCACAGACACATACAGAGGGGAGATTCACAGACAGTAGCGGGGCCTCCCGAGTGGAGTGAAGCCCATTTCCCTCTGGTGCCAGACCGCCCACAGCTGCGTCGGATAAACAGCGCAAGAGGCCCGGGCGCCAGATACCTCAATTTTTAGCGTGCTTATAACGGATTCCACGGATAAATCGTGGCCGCACTTTTCTATTGGCCTAGGTTATAAGCGTTTATAACCCCTTATGGGTTACAATGTTGCTTGCAGATTTCTGCTTTTCTTTTTTTTGATTGAATGCCTTCAATGAAAACTTTTGAGTGAGCAATTAATATTTTAAATACATGCAGTAACTGCAGCACCTGGAGACTAAGGATGGGCAGTTTGAAGCTTTGCCATTGAATAAGCTCCGTCATCAGTGAGTAGGCGATTTGTGCCTGTCTGTCACTTAGTAGATTTCTCACTGAATCATTATCGTGTTAGTGTAATTTTGTTATTTTGTTTTGCCCACAAAATACAGTGACTACACTTTACAGTGTATTGTGTGAAACGCTTTGAGATGTCTCGAAGATGTAATAAGGCGCTGGATCAAATGCAAGGATTATTATTATTAACAATCTTAAACATGCAACCATGTTTACTGTTGGTTCCGGATAGATTGCAGGGTGTCTTTTCTAGGATTTTAAAAGATCTTTTTCTTAATGCTTTTTGATGTGGGTAATTCCACCCAGAAGCTGATGAACTGAAATGATCATGAAACTGTCTGTTGACATTTGACTATTGAACTATAACTGAGCTGCTTGCGCTTTCAAATTGAGCAAACTGGCAGCCAGTATTTCAGAAATAGCCTCCATTTGGTGTATTTTTGTCAGGATTGTTTCATTTTATACATGGGGAGTTCCCCTCGGCGTCAAAACAAACTAATCTGTGGCCAGCGCATTGCTGCTGCTTTTTAAAGATAACTCATTATCCAGACTTTGTTTTTTCTTAACTGCCCACAATGTACATCTGTACAGGAAAGAAAAGCCCCACTTGCTTCGTCATACTTCCCACAATTCCAAAACATGGTCTTTTCCAAAGAGAATTCATAAATATTAACACTGTGCATTGAAGGCGACAGTATCAGAAATATCAGCCTGTGCCCACTTCTGGGCTGGGTCACTGTAAATTGTGGGGTCTATTTGTTCAAATGTCTGTAAACTTAAATGGACAAGACTTGTCCAGAGTTCCTGTTGTTTACACTTCAAAAGCTTAGTGAGTGAGATTTTATAAATGACATAATAACGGGGATATGGGATCCATATGATGAGATCCATAGAATTCCAATCCACTCGTAAGGCACTCTAGCAGGTTTGACTGTGCAAGCGCAAGCACTGGAAATACAAAAAAAATACTGACTTCTGAATCATACGCACAAAGCAGGAAGTGACATTGCTGACTGGACTGGATGACCAGGAGATTGACAATTTTTTAAAAATTACCTCGGGCAACTCTGCTCCAAAGATGGATTGTGCCAGAGGGAAGATCACAAGAGCTGGCATGATGTATTTCTAGTTTCCTGGTTGGGAAATCCCATTCAAAATCTTTCCGCATGAGACCCAGTATTCTGGAACTGAAGACTGATTGCAGTAGAAACTAGTCTAAAAGTCCAGTACTCACTAATGGATTGTCAGTATTAGTACCTTGCCCGAATCCAATTGGAACTATATCTGATTGCATAGACAAGAATGTGGATCACTGTATATAGTGTAATGTTTTACACTGATACATGAGCAATATGTAAAATAATTTGAAATAGTTTTCTCTTATCACAGCCAAAATGTCTGTATTTTGTGACTAGCCGATGGGACACACACTGCACCACCAATGAGGGACTTATCCTATCTATCTATGTATAAGTGAGTGCTGTTCACGAGACTTTGATGTGAAGTGTCCCAAAACAGCATCAGTGTGATTGCCAGTGATTATTAATGTTATTGCTACATTGATCAAACCAATGCAAGAAGGAAGACAGTCACCCAACCAATGCATTGTGTGTGGCTAAAGGCTCCCATCATTGGGAGCTGCTGATACCTACCGGGTCATTTCCTACACTGTTCTGCAATTGAGCTGATAACGATCTTACCAGGTTCAGGTTGTCAAATTAACCTTACCTTAAAATCATCCACTCTTAGCCTTTCGGATCATGGAGTCCTGTAGCTCAGTGGTTAGAGCACTCGCCTACCTGGGTTCGATCACCAACAGGGCGAAACATTGGGCAAGTTTTGTTATTCCACACCCTCTGTTTACCGAGCAGTAAGCAGGAACCCGGTTGTTAGTCAATTGGCGGATTGCTTTTCCGGGGGTAGTAATTCCTTCACACCAAAAAAAAATTTGTCACTCAATCCACGACTGTTTGTGGGACACTGCTGTACAAAATTGGCTGCTGCGTTTCGCCCACAAAATATACAGTCAATTCACTTTACAGTATATTCCGTGAAGCGCTTTGAGACATCTCAAAGATGTGATAAGGGGTTATATCAAATGAAAGGAATACTAAGGACTTATTATCTTTGTTTTATGTGGGTTGCTTTATTTTTCAGGAATCTGATCTCGGATAAGCAGGACTCACTGGTTCAATGTGCAGATTACCGGAGCTGCTTAACATCTCAGGAGGCCATGTTGTGTTCAGGGCCACTGGCTACAGTACAGGGCTGTGGGATAAAGTAAGTACAGCCTATTATCATCAGCAAGGGTGTTTTTTTACTACTCATTTATTCTTTCCTGCGTACAAAATACACACAGTTACTACACTTTACAGTAAATGCGATGAAACTCTTTGAGACATCGTCCTGACGTGAAAAGTACTAAGTCAAAAGCAAGGATTATTTATTGATGCATTTGTTTATAATAATAATAATCCTTGTATTTGATATAGTGCTTTTCACATCTCGATATCTCAAAGCGCTTCACAGAATATACTGTAAAGTGAATTGACTGTATATTTGTGGGCGAAATGCGGCAGCCAATTGCGCACAGCAGTGTCCCACAAACAGTCGTGGATTGAAGTGACCAAATTATTATTGGTTTTTTTGAAGGATTATTATCCCCGGAAAAGCGATCCGCCAAACGACTAACAAACAGGTTCCTACTTACTGCTAGGTAAACAGAGGCGTATGGAGTAAGGAAACTTGCCCAACATTTCGGCCTGCCAGGAATAGAACCCAGGTCTGTCGCTTGCGAGGCAAGTGTTCTAACCACTAAGCTACAGGACTCCATATATTTATATATTTATTTATTCTGTTTATTCTGGTTTCCTTGTTAAGAAATCACTTCAGAGAGCGTCAGTCCAAATTGAAAGTAAATCTAATTGCCTGAAATGTGCTGCGTGCAATTGGCTGCCCACAAAATATATAGTTAATTCACTTTACAGAATATTCTGTGAAGCGTTTTGAGACGTCTGGAAGATGTGATAAGGCGTTCTATCAAATGCGAGGATTATTATTATTAATGCAGATGGGTGTGTACTCTGCAATGGTGAGGATTATTCTCTTTGCATCTGATACCTGAGATATATAAAATAATTGTAAAAACACTTCTGTTGCCACTGCGCTCATTTCTCAAGATAAGGATGGTCTACTCTGTAATGCTGAGCTATCTGTATTTTGTGACTAACCGATGGGAAATGCACTGCAGTCTCTTGAGGCCTATTGTGGTTTCTTGAGGACTGAAGGAATAATGAGTAAGTGATATCAAAAGAGTTGAATGTGAATGGCTTTGAGATGATTTTATTAGTTCTCTAGGTGTTTGATATTAATTTGGTGATCATGAGTTAAGTTAATCATCCTACGAGTAATCTGTGACTCAGATCATTGCTGTATGCAGATTGACCCCCTCATTTGCCTACAAAATGCATAATCACTCACTTTTTGCAGTATATCCTTCGCAGCTGCACTTTGAGACCTCCTCTCGATATAAAAGTCACCATATCAAATGCAAGGATTATTATGTTATTATTAATTCAGTTAATTTATTTAATTTGACAATGGAAGTTGAATCTGGATATATCATTGTTGTCTTTCGGATAACATTGCTGGTGCTGGCAGGAACTGACAAGTCAAATTGACAATGCAGCCTGCGTATAAATAGATAAACAGGCATGTTCTCCCCTTTGCTTGCAATTTCTCTCTCTTTCTCTTTCTCACACACTCGCACAAATACAAGCAGGCAGCAAAATGAGGTTCAGAACCCTTCTCACTGCCTCTGAACAAGTGATTCTACATAATAATCAAATTTTAGCTCTGAATAGAAACAGCAGTGTTGGTAAGCTAAAGCTTTAATAGCTACAAAAGGTAAAATCATTTATTAACGATGATAATTGTTAATTGTCACAAATACAATATTTGTGACAACAACTTGCTTTTATATAGTGTCCATCATGTAGAATAACATCTCAGATCATTAACACAGCTTGGCACAATCTTTCTTCAACATGAGTGAGTTAATATATATACAGTAAACCTCTGGCTTAGCGGACTCTGGATATCCAGAATTCAGACCTAGCTGGACTTTTTTTAAAAAAAAGTTCAGCAGACCTGTGGAACCTCCTGCTATCCCAACTCTCCTAGCACGTGCCAACTCCGCGAGGAGAGTCAGACTGGGGGGTGTCTACTTGTCCCCCATTAGTCCGGCTAGCTGGGGTTTTTAATGAACTCTCTTTTAATTAATATGCAAGTTCTGATCATGCAATTAAAGCTATCATCAGCTTTGACTAAAGGTCCAGTCGTTCAGTTCACAATTAACCCTGCGAGCGTATGAGCAGTACTATCCAGCCATTAAAAATGGCTTTAACTTTGACTTAGCATCCAGAAATACCAGAAGCAAATACAAATACTTTAGGAACCGATTCATAATAAAACAGGATTATGCTTCGGGGATCCTCACTTAAAGATTATCACTGAAGTAAGAAAAATAAGAGAAAGCTGTTATTGTAGTGAGATTGAGTGTGCTGCTAAATGCTGCCTCTAGCACAGTAAATTGGTATCTCATTTTTGATCAGCGCCCTCTGATCTGGAGCATTAACCTTATAAGTTGACTAACATCATATCTTATTGATTATGGTCGTCAATTTTTCCAAACTATTTTGTGGTATAGGTGGGAGGAGGTAACCTACCACTCCTGTGCTTTGCACTTTCTGCTGAGCATAACCTGACCGTAAAGGAGCGAGTTTATCAGACAAATACTTAATCTGTAATAGCAACACAGATAAATTCATCATCATCATTATTTTGTCTATATTCAAATTCGATGCTGTCAGTTCCTGTCGTGGCCCACGAGAGGGAGCTCCTCATCTGCATTCAGTAAGAACCTCATTATTACACAGATTAATGCTTTTCTCGCCTGTTGGTTTAGTCCTCATATCTCATATCCTGTTTCTTTCTTATAATAGGAATTGAGATTTGGCATATGGACCCACAGAGTTCCAGTAGGGGGCAGTACCTGGTTAACCATAGTACATCCAAACAGTATAGAGAACATGGATACTGGGTGTTTATATATACACACACACACATCCCAAATGCTTCCTTTACTAACCAGCCCAGTATCCCCTGAGTCTCTCCTCTATACCCGAAAAAAAGGGCAATCCTTTGGGAAGCAGGGTATTGTTCTCCCTGACTCACAGTTCTGCTGGGCCTCTCTGGAAATGTTTATCCAAGTACATTATCTAGGCTGGGTGAGTCACAGCCTCATGGTAAATTATTTTTGATTTGGGCTGGTTAAACACAGTTTTGATTTGAACACACTGGAAGCGCTGAATGCAGGAGGATTCCAGGTGTCGGCCTCCCCAACTCCTCCCTCCATAGGCTGCAGGTCATCCAGAACTCTGCAGCTCATGTCCTCTCCCGCACCAGGTTCCGTGACTCTATCACCCCCATCCTCACCCGACTCCACTGGCTTCCCGTCACACAGAGGATACAGTGCAAGATCCTGGTCCTCACCTTCAAAGCCCTCCATGCCCTTCCTTCCCCCTACCTCTGCGACCTCCTAAACCCCTACCATCCTGCCCGCTCCCACCGCTCAGCGGGCTCCAGCCTGCTTCACGTCCCCTGCCTCGCCTATCCTTCTGCCTTCTGCCACTCTGCCCCCAGCCTCTGGAACTCCATCTTGCGGTCCCTCCGCTTCGCCCCCTCCCTTGCCTCCTTCAAGATCCATCTCGAGCCCCTTCTCTTCGACCCTGCTTTCGATCACCCTGCTACCCATCCCCAATCCCGACCCCCAGCTCAGGTCCGAAACACTGACTGTCCAGCGCCTTGGGGCGTCCTCCCAACGTGAAAGGCGCTATACAAATGTAATTTTGTTGTTGTTGAAAAGACTCTGTAAAGTACAGAGTTCTGTGAAATAATGTAACTTGTTTGCTTTATATTGTTGGTAAGGAAGATGGAGGGAGAGAATGCAACATTATTCATTATTTTTGTGGTAAAAAAATGTGATTTTATAATAATCCTTGCATATCATATAGCGCCTTATCACATTGTCGAGATGTCACAGGATTTACTGTGAAGTATTTTGACTCTATCTGTGGGCGATCATGGCAGACAGTTTGAACGCAGCAATGCTCCACAAACAGCCATGAAGTGAGTGACCAATTTTATTTGGGGGAATTGTTGACCAGGACACCAGGAGAAATTCCCTTCTCTTTTTGTATAGTGCAATAGTAACTTCAACGTCCACTTGAGAGAACCAGACAGGATCAGACAGGTTTAATGGCTCATCCGAAGGACATCTCTCAAACTGTGCAGTACACCCCAGCTTTGCATTGAAGTGTCAGCCTCTACTGCGTTCAAAGTCTTTGCTCGGGGATTGAACCGACAACCTTCCGACTCAGAAGTGAGAGTGCTACCAGCTGAGTCAGATTGACACCTGTCTTTTACAGTTGTTGTTGCAGTTGTCTCTAGGTGTGACTTACTCTCCTCGGCCAATTAATGCATTGCAAACTGACAGAATGCTGACACATCTGTTCTATAATGAATGGGCCTGTTGGGTTTCTGGTGTCCTCGATGTGATCGAGGAGGGGTCATTGTACGTAGTGTATAGGCACTTGTTTGTGTACTTTAAGGTCATTGTGACTATGTGTGTGACTCTATATCCTAGTTCCTGTTTCTGCAGCTCAGTTGCCTCTTTGTTTTTCTAGTGCTGGCCGCCAGGCTGCCAGGCTCTCCTCAATGCCCCACGCCTTTCAGCAGGGAACAACACTGGCATATCTGGAGAATCAGGTCGCAGCTGCAATGACGCTAAAATCCAGCCAGGAATACAGGCACTGGCTTCTCATCTACACACGCTACCTGGTAAATGAAGGTAGGAGGCTGGGAATGCTGTTTTTCACGTTGCCTTGAATTATTGATTCAACTCGGGTGCGCAGTATTTTGCTAACTGTTGCCTCTGATTCTAGGATTTGAGGCTCGCCTAAGGGAACTGTGTAAGGATTTGTTGGGTCCTGTTCACAATTCATTCAGCAGCCAGTGGGAATCGACTGTGCTGGTAAGAAGTTCATTTTGTTGACTTGCATTGAGTTACTATACAGGATGAAACGTAGGACTTGAGCATCACAAACCGTACGTGACACTGACGCTATCTTTTGGCAAATGTTATTTGAATAATCGGAAGCAGAGCTCCCTACATTGCTGTCCCATTTCCTCAGGTTCCTGTTCTTGTTTGGAAAGCAACAAATCAATGAAGTAAATAAACCCCACTGTGATTGGTAACAACACAGAGTAGGAGTGCTTTGTGCGAGCGCTCTACAGCTCGTGCAGAGGTTCACCCGGTTCCATGAACCTATCACACCCACCCTCGCATGGCTCCATTCACTAACCATCCCCCAGAGGATAGAGTTCAAAATCTTTGTCCGGCCTTCAGTCTCTCCGCACCCACCCTTTGGAACTCTGATTCCACATTCCCTTCTCTTCACCTCACCTCCTTCCCTCGCCTCCTTCAAGGCCCGTCTCGAGACCCTTTTTGATAAGCCTTTGGCCACGCTCCAAACTCCTACTCACCCTGCCTGCCACCCTCCTGATCCCAACCCCCTGCTCAGGTCCAAATCCTGACTATCCAGCATCTTGGGACATCTTCCTGATGTAAAAGGTGCTAGACAAATGTAAGTTGTTGTTACTTGAAAGTGGGCATCGTAATGAAAAACATGGACTTAACAGAAGGCAGGGCTGTAACAGTCATCTTGCAGTCAGAAAACTGTTAGAGTAGATGAGTCAACACTAAAATATTATAAAGTAACTGCTGCTTCTCCTTATTTCTTGAATTAGTTAGAAGCGCTGTAAAAAGTAGTGTCCGTCTGCAGCCAGGTTACAGTGCTTCTCCTGGATTGTGGGCTCCTGCATCCTGACAGTGAAAGAATCATCAGAATACTAATTTGCAACTATTTTGCACTCAGAACCCAATAGAAAGTAGGTTCTCTCTCCTCTTTCCCCCCTCCTCCCAAAGCATCTAGCGGGCTATTGTCTTTAACTGTTTACAGTCTGTTTTCTGTCTAGCGGGAAGTAGATGAGATGCTTCATCACCTTTTTGGGGAGCAGGTTAGCATGACCGGATGTGACAGAATAAATAGAATACATAGACATTTTCAACGTAGATATTTATCCCAGCATGTCTGCCACTGTTGCCTGTATTGGTACCCTTTTATTGTAATTAATTCCACTTTCCAGCTCTGTTCCCTTATTCCGCAATATTTTTACTGCTCAGGCCTTATCCAGTACCCTAATCCCCAAACAGGTATCAGCTCAGTAAGATAGCTTCAGGATCATCAGCCTTACTTGCGACTAGGCCAGAGGCTTTGACCTATTTGAGGCAATGATCCACAGTGAGTGGGGTCACCACCAGCTCAACTCAACAACGTAACTTGCAATGATATTCTCAGCTCACCGATGCACTTCAATGCAGATTGTAAACTCTTTACCTGAAAGATCTTTCTGCTCCTTTTGCAGGGCCTGCGGAAAAGAGAGCTGCTAAAGGAGATGCTTCCAGTCATCGGACAGAATCTCAGATTCCAGAGACTCTTCACAGAATACCAGGACCAGCTGGATCTACTAAGGGACAAGTAGCACTACACAGCATTTCAAATGGGATCAATTCTCAACCCTCTGGGAGATCTGCTCTGTCCAGCCGGTGGCCCAACTCAGGAAAGAAGAACATTGAGGATTTGGGTTTAACCCGGGAGAAGAGCCTGTGTTCTGTTACACAAAGCCGGATCACTCCAGTGGCAGATGTGCTCAGGAAACGGCGGTGCTGGTGCGCTAGCCTGAACATATCATTTCACAATAACAGTACCGAAGCGCACTGAATATCCGAGAAATGGTCTGCAACTGCACTGGGAAGCGTTGGTGACTCGGAGGCAGGTGACAGCTCTCTACCCAGCAACTCGTTGCAATTGACCAAGATGGCATCTGCATCCAACATGTAACGGACACTGGCCCTCTTATTGCCAGATAGAATGACTTGTGGTCGTAGCCCACTATAAGCTACTATGCTAGTACTGTGAGACACAGCAGCTTCTCAGCTGCCCTGTCCTTTAGCAGAGGATGATTCAGATCTGTGGACTGAAACTCTCCGTCTTTTCAGTTGGAAGATGAGCTGCCGAGTTCAGACTTTTGTATAATGTAGTTTTCTCTTTGGCTGATGTACTAAATTACAAATCCGTTACTGTCTGTCCTTGTTAAAAGTACAAAATGAAAAAGAAAAGTTCTAACGAGAGTAACCATGGACCTGGTGGAGATGTACAGAATGCAATCTGCCCTTTGGTACCTTTTAACTGTTTATACAGGCACATTTGTTTTTTTTATAAAATAAAGATAGAATATTGCAGTTCTATTTTTGCCCCTTGGAGTTGAAACCTGCTCATTTTGCTCACCGCTGTTATGGGCATCCATGCCAGACCTGAGAGAAGCACGAGGAGAAAGGCGACAGCCTTCAGAAACTGGACTTTTTTCCTTCACAACCCTTGTCCAAGCCAAACAATGCATCACACAGTTTAATGTTCTTTCTTTGCACTCCCAGTGATATCCGATTACATTGCATTTTCTGACACTGACTCCAAAGGATAAGCCAATCCTCCAATTGTTTATTTTTAGTGGGCGGGAGAGTGATAGATGGAGAATATAATTTTAATTTAAATAACTGATTGAGGTTGGTATATTTGGGGTGTCCCTTTCAATAGCTCAGTGAGTAAATTCACTCTCAGATATAGAACACTTAGGACTGGATATCCCCATGGCAATCAGAACTGCATGTAGTAATTGCTTTGGATAGAAATAAGGAACAATAATAGAGTACTCGCCTCGTAAGCGAAAGGACCTGAGTTGATTCCCGGCAAGGCGAATTGTTATGCAAGTTTCCTTACTCCACATGCCTGTTTACCTAGCAGTAGGAACACGGTTAGTTGATTGGTGAATCGCTTTGCTCGGGATAATAATTGCTCCAAAAAAGAATAATAAATTGGTCACTCAATCCACGACTGTTTGTGGGACACTGCTATGTGCAGTTGGTTGCTGTGTTTCACCCACAAAATATACAATCAATTCACTTTACAGTATATTGTTCTTTGAGATGTCTCGAAGACATGATAAGTACTATATCAAATGTAAGGATTATTATTATTCCTCCCCTGTATCTGAAGTTATTGAACAATTACCCTGAGCACCATAACCAGCAACGATTGAGAATAGTTTGTTATTCAAGTATCCATAACTCACCGCCCTAACACTCGGTATTGTGCACCTTACCCGTCTTGGGACGTCCTCCCGACGTGAAAGGCGCTCAATAAATGGAATCTTGTTGTTGTTGTTGTCTTTGTTGGGTGTGTCCTCGGTTGGCTTTGCGGTGGTTGGTGCAGGGTCCTGAGTTAGTTTGGCAGAGACTGATCTGGCAGTGTTGGAGTCTGAGGTGGTCTGTGACTGGCTGTCTGTGAGGGTAGCCCTGAGCCCGGAAGTGCGCCCGTGATAGCTACACTATTAAAAAAAAAGCGTTCGAACAATCCCTAATTAAAAAAGATTCAGTTCGTGAAAGAAATTTTTCAGGGCATTAACATTCACTTGCACAGTCACTTACAGCAATTAAATATTGTACTCTAGACTATTCAGGTGAAAACATTATATATATTTAGATGGCTAATCCAAAAGTAGTTTTCTGGTTGAGTTCTGAGACTTATTCTGCTTACGGATAAGGTGTTATATCAAATGCAAGGATTTTTGTCTTTATTTTAAGATTCCCACCACAAAAATGCAATGCTTGATTTGCACAGGTGAGCAACTTGAAGACAGGAGAACATTCAGGGAACCATGACCATACCATGATCAGGTTCATTATCAAAATGAATGGAGTGAAGGAGGTGTCCAGCGCTAAGCTCCTGAATTGGAAAAACGCAAATTTGGTGGGCACGGATAGATTGGGTTGGTAAATTAGCAGAGAAGACAGCAGATCGAAAGTCGAAATGCTTAATAAATATTTTGTCTCGCTGTTTAGAGGCAGCAGTTGGTAATTTAGGAATATCGGAAGGGAATAATAATAATATAATAATAATCTTTGCATTTGATATAGCGCTTTTCACGTCGGGAGGACGTCCCAAAGCGCTTCACAGAATATACTGTAAAGTGAATTGATTGTATATTTGTGGGCGAACGCGGCAGCCAATTGCGCACAGCAATGTCCCACAAACAGTCGTAGATTGAAAATGACCAATTTATTATTGTTTTTGGTTTTGGAGGGATTATTATTAGGCTCTGTGTGGAGTAAGGAAACTTGCCCAAGGTTTCGCCCTCTGCCTGGAATTGAACTCAGGTCTCTCACTTGCAAAGCGAGTGCTCTAACCACTGAGCTACAGGACTCCACAATACAGAATACAGAAAAATAGATTGGACATGTGGAGGTTAAAAATGAAATGTGGCTTAAAGTGGATGAATCTCCAGGTCATTGATAGGATATTTAAAGTCGAATTGGATAACGTATAGGTCAAATACCAAAAGATTTTTTTTTTTAAAAGTTGAGGTGGATAAATAAGTAGGTTAAGTAAAAAATAAAGAGAAAGTGATAAATGGAGTGCAAAAAAACACAGAAAGTTCCTGAGCCGAGTGGGACCGCAGTACTCCAAGGCTTTGCTGGCTCATCAAAAGTACTTGGAGTGGCAGCTCTAATTATCCTAACGGACAAGCAGCAGGAAGTTTGCCAGACAGTGCTCACTAAACCAAGTTTTTAGCTGGATAAACACACACTCTGGAGTCTCTCAGTCTTGCCTTTTGCCAACTTGTGCCGGACTTGGGTAAACGTGGTGCCTTCCTCCAGGGAGAGAGTGCACATTCCATCCAAACAAAGGGAAATTTCCATGTGTCGGTTTTATGAACGTGTGGAACTCTGCCTGGTTTGGATACTCCTAAACATGGTGATTTTTTTCCGCGTGTGTCAGACATTTGGTCAAAATAAAAATTAAATTGAATTTGTCAGGGAGCAGCCAGGTACAGATACCCAGTGAGCTCTCTTTGTAAATGTGTAAGACAGGACCGAGCAATCCATCCACTAGATGGCAGATACTGCAAGACTATAACTTATCCTCAGAACTGTAATACTGTGAAGTCAAGTGAAGTATTTATCTCAGAAATGTGAGCTCAAATTCCTGAACTGGCAAAACAAGAGAAGGAAGCCATTTACTGAAAAGCTGTGTGTGTGTGCACGCACTCAATATTTGGGATATATCTAAAATGTTAAGAAAGATTCAGTAATGGATAAAGAGAAAATCAAATCAACCTTTTAAAAGCAGCGTATTAACCTCTTGGTGGGCTTTGAAAAAGAACATGCTGCCATCAGGAAGCAGTTGTCTTGCTGGGTGGCTTTAAGGTGATTGAGGCTGGCAAAGAAAGATCGAAGGTGATTCAACTCTGTGCTGCCAAGATTTCTTACACTAGGATCTGGATTAAGCAATTGGTGATGAATAAACTTAGACGTCTAGAATATCAGGTTGGCTGGCATATTGCAAATTGTTCTGCATATGACCTTCCACCATGCCTAAGGTAGATATCTATTAAATGGCTGGACATCTATTCAAGATGTCTATCACTGTGCAATGAGACAACAGCTGCTGGGAAGATGATTCTGGAATGTAGGTCACTCATAAATTCAGGGTTTGGTATCTACCTTGATTAATATGTGGAAAGGTTAAGCAGCTGCTTCCCACACATTACAATCTATTCTACAAAGCGCTTTGAGACATCTTGACGTTGTCTGTATAAAACAGGCGCAATATAAAATGCAAGGATTATTATTATTACCTCTCCATTATCTGCAATTGATTTCCACCTCCAGCTTCTCCTCCAACCCTCACACCTTCATTCTCCAGGGCTCTATCCTTTGCCCTCTCCTTTATAATATCTGCAATCTACCATTCAGTGCTATCAACTGCACACATGGGGTTAAATGGGATTAACTTCCACGTGTATGTGGATAATACCCAACTCAATGCTCTCTGCCTCCACCCTCAACTCCAAGACGATTCCTGTACTGACAAAATGCCTGTCAGACATCAAGTACTGGATGAGAACTAATTTCCTCTGAAAGTTGACAAGACTGAGGCCTTCCTGTTTGGCTCCTATCATTCCCTCCTCACCTCAGGCACATACAGCATCACTATCCATTGCTGCACTCTCCACCTCACCGAGCCAGTACAGAACCTTGGTGTCTTGTTTGAACCTCAACTGTCTTTTAAACCCCACATCTGTGCCATGACCCGTTTTGTCTTCCCCACCTTCACCTTGAATGGCTTGAAGAGAGGGAAGCAGCTGCAGCTTAAACTCCTCAGCTCCAACTGGTGGAACCTTCGCTCATGTGTCCAAGCTGTCGATAGGAAGATAGTGGCAAATCTCTCACGCATTTCATGCTGAGCTGTGTTGCCCACCAGAAAGCTCCAGGGAGTTCGTTGGTATCTTCCATCCATCTAGTGGGGGCACAAAACTGCAAGTGTTGGAGTCAGATGACCAACTGGAGACTATCCTCTTTGGAGAGGGGGTAGTACTGGCTCCAAAGTGATATGTTTGGCAACAGAATGTTGGAATCGATCCAACCCTCTCTGGCAGTCTCGGTAATCCAGTTTCTGAGTCAAGCTGGACCTCGGTACTCCAGGGCACTGCTGATGACAGCTCATCAGCAGGAATTGGAAGGGTAGACCAGCCATTGGAAGCAAGGACTCATCCCACTCAACTCCCATTAACCCTCCAAGCCAAAGCCCCAAAAGGTAGGGTAGCCCTAGCTGAACAGGCAGTGTTCTCAATGCCATGTGGTTTTACTTGGTTACATTGCAGTACTACCCCAGCGCACACTCTTGGGTCCCCAAGCCTTGGCTCTGGCCAACCTGCGCCTAATACCTTCTGCAATTAGGTAAGCAGGATGCATCCCTCCAGGGAAAGAATGAGCATTCCATTCCAACAAATATCTCTGGAATTTCCATGTATAGATGGGGATGCATGGAACTCTCAGTTTGGTTTGAATACTCTTAAGCATGGTGATGGGTTTCCACGTGTCAGACACCTGGCTGACCCCTCCCCCCCCCCCCCCCCCGCCTTCAAAAAGAATTAAAATTGCATCTTCCGTCATTAAAGCTTTAAGTGGAGGTGGATCCAGATCCTAAATTTTCAGACAGGCTTATTAACAACGCCTGACTTCACCAGTCAATTCTTTTCAAAGCCAGTTCAACCCTAGGATCCTCACTCTTATCTCCCCCTTTGGAAGGATATATAATTTTTGGATCTGATACTCATTTTATTGATTATGAAACAATAAATAATGGACCGCAACAAAAGTTAAATTACAAAGCATATGGTTTAATAGGATCATTGTCAAGCAAAGTTACAAAGCAGTCAGAGACATCCAAATGTCTCAGCTTCCTGCACTTTATGAGACTTTTTGAGGAGGAGGAGGAGTCATCATCTTATCCCTCTTCAAGCACCTCCTGTAAGATGCATAGGCATCTGAAAGAGAGGAGCTTGAAAGGGTATGGAGATAAGGCAGGGCAATGGGATTTAAACAATATCCTTGTTCTGTGAGTCACGTGCAGGCTTGATGAGCCCAATAATCTCCTCCTGTGCTGTCGGATTCTACGTTTTTACGCCTTTCATTTATTGCAACCTTGAGGAACTTCGACATGAATTCATCACTTGAGCCACGGGAGGAGAACTTATATATTCTTATTCAATGATATTAGAAATTTTAATTCATACTTACTTTGACAAATATTTGATATAGAGAATGAAGAGACTTCTTACATATTCCACTCGTTTACTTTAAAATATATCTTGGCCAATGATAGAAAGCTATGTTGATAGGAACAGAATGAAGCAAGCATCAATGAGTGAATTGCCAGTAAATCATTGTATTTGTCGCTACCTGAAAAGGACAATGTTGGATACTAATTACAACAACAACAACAACAAAATTACATTTATAGAGCACCTTTCACATTGGGAGGACGTCCCAACGCGCTGGACAGTCAGGGGTCAGGACCTGAGCGTGGGGGAGGGATGGGGTAGGGGTGAGAGAAGGCAGAGAGGTGGGAGGGCGACTGAAGGCATGATTGAAGAGGAGGGTCTTGAGACCGGCCTTTAAGGAGGCAAGGGAGAAAGCGAGGCGAAGGGACTGTGGGATGGAGTTCCAGAGTGTGGGGGCAGAGAGGCTGAAAGCTCGGCCACCGATGGTAGGGCAGGTTGGACTGAAGACATGGAGCAGGCCGGAGCCCGTTGAATGGAGGGAGCGGGCAAGTTGGTAGGGAGTCAGCAGGTCAGAGAGGTAGGAAGGGGCAAGGCCATGGATGGCCTTGAAAGTGAGGACGAGGATCTTGAATTCGATCCTCTGAGGGATGGGGAGTCAGTGGAGGTGGGCGAGGGTGGGAGTGATGGGATCACGGAGCCTGGTGGGCGAGAGTACACAAGCTGCCGACAATTGACTAGGACCAATGGAAGGGGATCAGGAGGTAGAAAAACAATAAACGCGGAGAAGTGAATAGAGGGTTTTTGGTCGGTTTGTTTGATTTGTAACTTGGAGCTGAAAATAAAAGAAATAAAAGATTTTGAGGTAAGGGGAAATAATATAGAGAGAAAGGGGTCTGATATCAGGTTAAGCCTGAAGAGAGACTCAGAAAAGGATAGGCAAAAACTTGTTTTTTTCCTTGTTTAGGGAAACCCAATAGGTATGGGAAAGAGAGAAGAGAGGAGAGGGATCATTGTGTGGATAAAGGAGAAATAGTAGAGGATAAGGTGTATGAAAGCAACAGTGGATACAGTGGGTATAGAACGAGAAGTAGAAGTGAAAATGGCAGAGAAGATGAAAGGAGAGAGAGGGGGAAAAGTAATGGTAGATGTGAGAGGAGAAATGGTGATGAAGAAAAGAGAAGTGAAAGCAGAGGGAGGGAGAAGAAGGGAAAAGGAGAGAAAAGAAGGACTGAGAAAGTGGTGAAGGAAAGAGAGGAGAAAAATGAGAAAGCTGATGTGAAGCAAAGTGGGGAAATAGCAGAGAAGGATAGAGTGGGGAGTGGAAATAAGATGGCAGGAGCTGAGATGGAAGTGGAGACAAAATTAGATAATGGCAAAGACCTGGAAGAAAGCCTTAAGGACCCAGAGGTAGGGCCCAAAGTTGCAGAAGGGAGTTGTGGGCCGGAGAAGATAGGAAAAAAAGGGAAGGCGGGAAGATGTGAGACCATGGAGGTAAGCCGCGAAGCCATGGTGGAAAACCATGAGGCAGAGCAGGCAAGACCCAAAGGCGCGGCGGAAAGAAAGAAAGTCGTGAAGATGAACGAGAAGGGGAGACTTTTGAAAGCGGAGTGGGGAGAAGCCCCAGCACCGAGGCCAGCAGAGGGGGGAGAATCCCTACCAGAGAGGAGACATTTTTTGCGACTGAATGGGGCGCAGAAGGAAAAGAAGGAAGCAGAGCCACAGGGCAGTGCAAGCCCAACCTCCTGGAAATAAGGGTGATGGACTTGATGGGGTGGGATAGGGAGCAGAAAAAGCCCCGGAAGCTGCCGTTCCCTCTAGGGGTGATGAGGTGACTTCAAGCCAGGAGTGCCCGAGGTGCCCCCCAACCCTCATATCATATGTGTCTGCGATCAGGGGACAAGCAAGTGCAAAAAAGGGAAGAAAAGAAGAGGACATGTATCTAAAGGAAACTAGCCTTTTCGAGGTCCGGGAAGTGTGCCATATAATATGAACAGAACGGCTTTCATAAAGAAGGCTTTGATGGGATGCTGTGGCACAGCAAAAGAAAGTCTAAGGTGCGTCTACACAGATAAAGAAAAGAGGAGATACAAGGTGATGTGCACATTGTCTGAGGAGGTGATTAAAGTGAAGGAGATCGCGCTCCGGAATCAAGGGGAGGAGATCCTGACCCCTGTTCTCCATTATACAATGCGCCCAGCACAAGGGCTCTGTTCCAAGAGAGAATAAGACAGGAGAGAAAAGCTCTTGTAAGAATGAATGACCACCAAGTAGCTGGAGTCTGATTGTGAGGAGATCCTAAATATAAGGGAGATAAAGGAGCTAGGGGTAGGGACATCTGAGTGGGAGGAGTGGCTGAAGCTGCACTGAAGAGGTGAGGGGAATGTTGCTCACATCCCCTCCGATTGGGAAATTGCAATGGCAATCTGTACTATCCTGGACAGCCCCGAGTGTGCCTGAGATTCGGACAGGTGGGCCACTTTGTTGCAGCCTGCACACGCACTGTGTTGGAACTGCAAACGTTTCAGCCACTTGGCAAAAGACTGCCCAATGGGCAAAAGGTGCGACCTGTGCGGTGAAACAGGACACCTTTACGGCACTTGCCCAAAGAGGAGTGGACATAAACCGGTTCAGACCCGTCACCCCAGAGACCAGGCGAGGCAGCAGGTGATGGAGGGAAAGCAGGTGGTCACTCAAAAAGAGCCGCCACAGGAAGAGAGGGAAAAAAAACGAAACAATCGGAGGAGGAGGAGGAGGAGGAGGTCATACTGCTCGGGAAGGAAAAGTTATTACCCAGGCAGGCGAACATGGAATCATCTTTGGACAATACCTCCTCCGAGGAAGAAATAAAGTCAAGCGAGAAGGAAGGCAGTGAGGAAGAAATGGAGGTAAACTGAGAAAAACTTATAAAACCTCCAAGCCAGAGGAGAGACAAACAAGAAGAGTCTGGAAAAGAGTGACAGTGGCAGGTGGCCGGCAAAAGGGCACGGGAAAAAAAAGGAGAAATAGATGAAGAAGGTGAAAACCCAATATAAGGAGGAGACGGGAAATATGAACACAGACAGTGAAGGAGCAGGGTTGACAGCGAAAGGGGAAAAATGGCGGGAACCCCCAAAAAGTATGGACAATTCGGTGAGTTTTCTGCCAGAACCGCCAACAATAATTGGAGAAAAAAACAGGAAGAGGACTGGAGACAGAGAGATGAAGAAGTCGAAAACCCCCAGACTGCAGGGAAAAGTGGGGGAATTTTTCTGCCAGCTCTCCCTACATCATCCTTGGGACTAAAATCAGGCAGAGAACCAGTGATCCAGGAACGACAGGGAAACTGGAAACAGATGGAAAGTATAAACATTTGGTTGAGGGTCCTGCCAGCTCCCCCAAAAACGTTGGGTATAGGTCCAAGCAGGAGACGCGAAAAGAAGGGGAATAGGTGATAAGATTAGGGTAAGATGTCACTGAAGATAGATATCCTGAATGTGCGCAGTGTATATGATAAAACGCGCTTTGTTGCGACACTCCAGTACCTGTCCAGGGTAAAAGCCGATGTTCCGTTCCTGCAGGAGTGTAGAATCCCGCACTCCGACAGCAACAGAGCCTGGTCCAAGTGGTGGGATTCCTATAGATCCTCTGTGTAGACCAGGGTAATGACAGCTGCAGCTCTGGAATAGCGATCCAACTGCGGAGGAAGAACATCACTATCACTGACCATAAGGGGGAGACTCCTCATGGTGGACGTATTATACAAATGGAGCTCTGATCAGGCTTATTAATGTGTATGCCCCGACAGGGAAGAATGAACGCCTGGCCCTGTTCCAGATGCTCACTCCGCTGTTGGTCACATCCAGACCAGTCATTCTAGGAGGGGATTTCAATTGTATATTGGACTGAGATGGGAGATCGACCAGATCTGATGGGAAAATGGATGTCAGGTCCAAGCTGCTCCAAAGAGTGGTGGTGGATGTGCATATCCATCTTGACATTTTCAATGTATTGTCAGCTTGTTTATCAGATGTCAATTCTGCCATGAATGCAAATTTCCTGCAGCTGAATGTCAACAAGATAGAAGCCATAGTCCTTGGATCCTGTCAACATCCTTTCTCCTGTGGACCTAAGTTATTCAGCCCCCAACCCCAACCCCCTCACACCCCCGGACTATCCCTAAGACGTACCAAACCTGTAGTAATCCGGGGTCAGGTTCAATCTCCACCTTTCCTTTTTACCCCACATCTGCTCCCAAACCAGCATCGCTTTCTTCCATCTCCATCAAATTGCCCACCTCCGACCATACCTAATACACAAGACTGCGGGAAAGTTACCCCACAACTCTATCACCTCCTGTTTCAACTACTCAAATGCCTTCATCATCAGTTTCCCCAGCTCCAAATCCAACTGCTCCAAAAACCCACCATCAGAGTATTCACCCAATCTGAATTCCGCACCTCCATGATGCCATATTTTCCCAGGCTGCACTAACTAATTATCAAAGGATCGACTTCAAGATCCTCAAATTCTTTTACAAATTCCATCATGCCCAGGCTCCGACTTAACTCTCCAACCTGCTTACTCTCCCTGCCTGATCCACTGCTTCCGCTCGGCTAAGCGCTACAAGATGCTACCCTGTGTGATTCACGCTATGTTAATGCAATTGTTGTTGTTGTTGTTGTCTCGGGGGGCAGGGTAGAAGCCAGATTAGAGACCCTCCAGCGAGAAGTGAAAGAAAATGTGTAAATGTAGCTGAGTGGTAAAAAATGGTTCCAGGTTTTGCATAGCAAGAGTATGTTGGGAAATAGCCCACAAGGAGTGATTGAAATTATTTTGAGCAATGGGTCAGGAAAGCAGTTCGAAAGGGACGTGGGACAATGAAAAGAGAGGAAGAATTTATGTCCAGTTGCAGTGAGAGAGGAGAAGAACTTGGGTCATCAACAGTTGAGTGAGGTGAGAGATCAAGGGAACAGGCAATGGGATTCTGGTCAGTTACAATGATGGAGATAGAGAAGGAAAGATGGGATAAAAGTGTGTATGATATGCGAAGTGGGGTGGGGGGGCAGGAGAGAGAGATGAAGGCAAGAACAGGAAGATACTGCTGAGCAGATTATTGTGGAGTCCTGTAGCTCAGTGGTTAGAGCACTCGCTTTTCAAGCGAGAGACCTGAGTTCAATTCCAGGCAGAGGGCGAAACCTTGGGCAAGTTTCCTTACTCCACACAAAACAATAATAAAAATTGGTCATTTTCAATCTACGACTGTTTGTGGGACATTGCTGTGCGCAATTGGCTGCCGCGTTCGCCCACAAATATACAGTCAATTCACTTTACGGTATATTCTGTGAAGCGCTTTGGGACGTCCTCCCGACGTAAAAAGCGCTATATCAAATGCAAGCATTATTATTATTATTAATATTATTATTATTATGTTCACAATGAAGACATTAAAACATTAAGCGCTCCAAAGTGCCATCCGGAGTGAAGGGCGCGATATAAATGCAAGTTGTTGTTGTATGGTCTCAGAGGTTAAGCATACAGTGGCAGAGGGGAACAGAGGAAATTCTTCCCCTCCCCACTCTTCATCCCAGCACTGCTGTTCTCACTGCCTCTCTCACGTAAGCCCTAATCATCAGACATCTTTTTGTGTCTGTCATTACTATTTTTGATTTTCTTTGTCTTTTTTTTCAGTCGATCTTACGACAGCTGACTCCGAAACATCCTCCTGATCCTGTTGTCACTTACACTTCTTTGGTGTGACTGCAATATGGGTATCTTCAGGAAGCGTTACCCGATAACCAGTTAATTGAATCAATCAACGTGTGGTTTCTGGACAATTTACTGAGCGCAGTGAAACAGCAGTTGTCACCTGTCGCATCTCCAATCTCTTTGCCACGTTCTTTCATTGGTACAAAGTGTAATTCTATTCTTATTTAATTTTCTGATATCATCCCTGAGTTTATACTGCGCTGCAGCTCATCGATTTTAATTATTGTCAAGAACACGAAAGGGCTTTCCTAGTGGGACAGTTATAAACATCATCTCACGGGCGGCGTTTGCCCCCCGCGGCCAGAGGGCAATCTGCCCAGAAATTAATATATGTTTGTAGCTCAAAGTCAATCAAATATTTGCCCCAGAGGAGCCCAACATTATGCTATCCTACCAGCAGCAGAGCAGCCTGTTTAAGTTAGCTTTGTTGAAAATGTATAGGAAAAGGTGTTCAAAGAAAAGAAATATATTGCAAATGGAAGTGAAAATTTAAAAATCAGTTACCTGCTCAAAGACATTTGCAAAGCAGAACGCATCATCCAATAATAATCCTTACAACCTTTAATAGTTGTGCACAATTAACCTTTACACAGTCGATCTGTCACACCTGCTAAGTAAGTGTAAAGAAACCCAAATGTATCTGAATAATCTCGGAAAATATCTATCAGCAGCCGAGGCTGAATAAATAACCTGAGTGGTTTTGCTGAGAGAGAATCGCAGCACATGTCAACATGAAGGATTCTCCAAGGAAACTGTATAATCGACTGCAGTGAAATATTGCTGTAACTATCGTTTGTGACTAAAGTGGAAGGACTCGGATATGTTGTATGGTCTCCAGTCACAGGGACACTGGAACTTTAGATGCAGAGGATCAGTCAAAGGAAATTGAGGTAACATTTCAATCAGAGCTTAATAAAATGATGAATAAAAACAGTACAATACATGGGAATGAGTCTACGCCTTTATTAAGCGGAGCTATTTAACAATTACAGACAATATTATTATTAAAAGCCACGAAACGAGGAAGACCATCACAGAGTGGATGGTAATGGTACATTCATTTACAATCCGCGATCATTTCAAATAAAGAGTGAAACGCAAATAATAACAAGTGAGTCATTTTTTTTATTGCAAACTCGAACCACTCCGCGTTTTGATTTGCAATCACAATATCACCGAAATGCAGACAGCGCGATATTGTTACAGTTTTTGGTGGTTATCAAAAAGTGGGAATATCAAACTGGATATTTCTCCACAAAGCAGTACAGTTCCCGGAATCACACACAACTGGATCTGGCGATGCTTTTCTCGAGCGGAGTGGTCAGAGTCTGGTGTTTGACCGCACAGGAATACAGGTCGTGTGACTCCCACTCGGAGGTTCGCAGAGTCAGATAACTGCTCACACTGTACTGTCCGATAATAATAATAATAATAATCCTTGCATTTGATATAGCGCTTTTCACGTCGGGAGGACGTCCCAAAGCGCTTCACAGGTCCGATGGTTTGACAATATATAAAGTACACTCCTCTTCACTCTCAATCGATGCGCATCTCCAACTATCTAAACTAATAGATAATCCTATTTACTGGGCATTGACCTCTCCTTTTTTTTTACCAGAATTGAAACAAATGGAAGTTGGTGCTGCTGATACTGTGGCAGATCGCAGTTACATTATTTAATGTCCAGCACAGGCAAATTCGTACTTTTCAAACAATTGTTTAATGCGTGAAAACGATGGGAAATCGGTTAATTACCACTGGCAAACAAATTGGCAGATTCACTGTTCATATCTAATGGAAATGTTTCGCTATCGGGAGGCCTGGGTTGGAATAAATATCTTGCGATGCGACATTCGTTACAGACCATTTGATAACTGATCCTCGTCACAACGCACAATAAATGAATCAAACAAAGAGACAAAAAAAATCAAAATGCTTTACTTTTTTTCCGAGCGATTTCAGCGCAGTTTTCGGAACTCTGAGGGTAACTGTGATTACTGTTGTGGATGTGTGTGTATAACGATTACACTCCACACATTAAGTGGAAACCAATTGAGTGAATCTCCTTTAAATAACAATATATTTGCTGCTGTAACAGTATTTTTAGGGCTGACGCAGAACCAATGAGTTGTGGTCTGACTTCAATTGCACTTTACACTATTATGTCCATAGGGGTTTTCAGCCGCCGGTCCATATTACTTTAACCTTTTGCATTTCTGTTCTAAACGAATCACGAATTTCACATTAAAATGAATTACTATCGATCATTTGAGATTAATATAATCATAGGAATTATTAATAACAGTAAATTAGTGGCACATCCTGTTTATGAATAGAGATAAAATAAAGATGGGCATTATTACGCTTGTCATGTGCGCCCTCTGTACAGCCCGAACACACCGCTACTCAATATTCTCAACAGATCCACATCACTTGTACCACTGATGCTAACTAACAATGACCTGGTCAATAAAGCCCAGGGCAATAAAGACAAGGTCATCCCTTCATGGCTGTTTGGGGGACATTGCTGAGCGCAAAGCCACGATCGCGAGGAATACCGTCACAATACAGTAATCCTTGTGAAGTATATTGAGATATTGCGACGACATGATAATGATGATTATTGCTGTTATTATGACTATACCTGGCTTATTATTAACACCAACAGCATGTAGATAACCTGTTCATCCATGGAGGAGATTGATATCTCTGTGATGTATTTTCTACAATAATCTCCTGTATAAATTCTAAGAATTGGCTGTTTTTGGTTGGATGGACCTGACAGCAATGTCCCCCCTTTCAGCTTTCGTTGGGTGTCAGATCCTCAGGGAGGTGCGAATCCATCTAATTAACCACACTAGCAACAGTACATAATTATTTAGTAGCCTGGGATATGCACTAATCTCGGGGTCACGGCCTGATTTTTGCTTTCACAATGTCGGATTTGTCTTAAGATTGATGAAGAAGTACCATCTTCTTACACTATGTAATACAATCTATTACACTACAACACTCTACATTTATTCATTTCGTGTCAGGAGGATTTAGCAAATTATCGAAAGAAGCGAAACCCAAATGAAAGCACAACAACAGCCCATTTTGATTCAATGAATACAATACAAACACTCGACCACAAATATTTCAGAAATGCATCCATGGCATTGCAGCTGTTACCAAAAGGTCAGAATAAAAAAGAATGCGCAGAGCTTATAAAACACTGCACAGATAGTCTTAGCATCATAAGATAGATTGTTGACATATCCTTATGTGTACCAAATCAGGAATACACTCACTGCCAATCCCCAGTCTGGTCCTTCACCGAAGATATATTGAGAGGTGGTTGTGAGCCACACACCGCGGTGGTAGTCGGCGGCGTTCATCCGACTGAACGCTGGAGATAATAATAATAATAATAATCCTTGCATTTGATATAGCGCTTTTCACGTCGGGAGGACAAAGCGCTTCACAGAACACACTGTAAAGTGAATTGACTGTATATTTGTGGGCGAAAGGGGCAGCCAATTGCGCACAGCAATGTCCCACAAACAGTCATAGATTGAAAATGACCAATTTATTATTTTTTTTATATATACTCTTTAAGTGGTACTGTTATTCGCATGACACAACTAAACCCAGGTTCTGTTGGGTGATATAGACGAACATCACAGATAGCATAGGACTGTTTCAAAGAAATACAGGAGAATCTGTGTTAGGCCCTGGTTTTGAGTCCCGAGATGATTAAATTGCTGGGACCTGGAATCCCTGGAGCCCGAGAATCGATCTGAAACCCACCGACATCCCGGTGAAGCTGCTCAGTCCATCTGTGGACCCGAGAGAGGAGGAGCGTTCCCCGGTCTGGGCTGGAACCGGTGCCACCAATGGCCCGGGATACCGTCCCCAGTCGCGGTGCAGCCCAGGGTCACCTCTTGTCCCACAGATGTGGAGACCGACAGCTGCTGATGTAGGACTGGCAACGAGTTTCCACCTGTAAAGCAGTACATCAGGAACACAAACCACAGCAATACACGACGATTCCGACCTCAAATGAAAAGACAAAGAAAACCTCAGCGGAGGGAAGTTATCAGTGCGGCGAGAAACGGAACCCGAGGCGCCATCGTGAGGATGACTGGGATCAGTCACCAATACCGACCGTTTCCCGTCTACAACCGACTCTGTGCATCGGTCCCGTGGCTCAGTTTATGAACTTACCGAATCCTGAACGTCACTCAGTTATGCAAATCCCCGTTCCCCGGTACCCGAGAGCCGAGTGACAGCACTTCTCACTCAACCCAAGTCTGAGACCTTTGGACTTTCGTTGTGCGATCAAGAGGATCATTTACCATTTACCACCGACAATAGATGTTCCTCCAGAAATATCACCGTATATTCCCTTTTAAACTGTGCGGTGTTTTGATAACTAAATAACATCTGATGGCATCTAAATCAGAGTGATACCCCCCCCTGACTCGCAGCCACGAAGGGTGTAGAACTATAAACTAATTCATATTTTTTTAGATAAGTAGAAAAATTCTAATATCACTTTTTGGACTTGGATTGCGTTACAGGGATTTGCTTGTATTAACTGTGCATTAAAGTCAGTGTTCAAGGTATATTTTCTATGAAGGCAAAATATAACTTAACACATATCTGCAGTTTATTGCAAGTTCTCACACCAACGAGTCGGTTCTGGGTTTGCATTGACCTGTTCTTGCTCATTTAACAAAAACATTTACAGCAGATCTGAAAAGGTTGTGGTACCTCAGGGTTTCGAACTGCTAAACAAAACTAACATTTGAGACTGTTCCCTCAGCCTCAGGACCACAGGATCAAATGGAACGTATCCAACACCGTCAAAGGTATGTGAATTAAAGTGTGGAATTATTGTAAAGGAATGAAAGGTGTTTATTTTTAAAAAATCCGTGCTCCTTGTTCCTCTGTGTTTCAGAAGAAGTGATCTTTCTGAGAGATTTGAAATCGCAGTCACAGTGGTTGTTTCCTTCAAATAAAATTCTCCAGAATTGAACTGTTCACGTGCATGAAATAAAAGAATAGAATTACCTTCAGTCTTCCTACTCTTCTACCTGTGTTTGGACATAATTTAATAATTGTTATAACTAAAAATACGAATGGATCTGAGCCGTCGATCCTCTCATCACGATTCCCTTGGCCGGAGTTTCATTCGAGTGAGACATCGCTGGACTTCCTTCCGAGACCAACTTTGTTCTTGTGGAGATGAGGAACCAAAAACTTAACACAACTGTCCAGGTGAGGTGTTGCACCATCTTGTTACCCCCTTACTTTATAATCAGTATTTTGTGATGAAGAATATTTGATTGCTTTCTATTCCTGCAACTTTGCTTTGAAGACTTATTGGTATGCAAGTTGTTGTTGTTGTTGTAGTACTTTAAAGATTTAGTGTTTTAGGATCCTATATGGATTACATTCAACATGGAAACTTCGAGCTCAGTGGTGAAAGCACTTGCCTTGCAAGCAAGAGACCTGGGTTCGATTCCCAGCAGGCGAAACCTTGGGCAAGTTTCATTACTCCACACGCCTGGTAATAATGACTCAAGAAAATAAACAATAAAATTGGTCATTTCAATCCATGACTGTTTGCGGGACGCTGTTGTGCGGAACTGGCTGCTGCATTTTGCCCACAGTTAATTCACCATACAGTATATTCTTTGAAACTCTTTGTGATGTGCAGAAGACTTGTAAAGCACTACATCAACCGCAAGGATTATTATTATTTATTATTATAGCAAATCTATGACATTCTCTCGCTGTTCGCATCCTCTCAATCACCATGAGAATTACAATCTTCCATTAGTTTCATATTTTTCCACATACGCTTGTTTTATCTGCATACATATACATCTGGTATAAAAGTTATAAAGTGAATGAAGCACAAAGTGATTGAAGCATTCTGAACTAGTGACACGTCGTTTCCTGGTAAGGAGTTCTACCAATGATAATTTATCTGTCAGTCATGCTATTTAGATTCGTCCTTTCTGAATGCGCAATAATAATACAATCAGTTACAAGTTTTCAGCTCCTTAGTTGGGCCCATTTTTGCACATCAATGTACCACAAACAGCCACAATGGAAATGACAAATTTGGGGTGGGGGGGAAGGATGGCGAGGACACTGGAAAAGCTGGAGCCAAACATCTCGAAGTTCGGCACCTCCAATAATGCAGCAAGCCCACCACCACCACGCACCTCACACACCCCCAACCACCCCCAGCACTGCATTGGAGTGTCAACGTATCTTCCAACTCTAGACATGGTGCTTGAACCCCCTATCTTATGACTCATAGGGGAGAATGCTTCCAACTGTGCCAGGCTGTCACACTGACACATACATTCATCTGATAAGCTATCAGTCAGGGAGTGAATGAACGACTTTGAACCAGTCACACATCATTTCCTGGTTCTAAGTTCTACCAATAGTAGTGAGGTACTTAGTTATTACACTATTTAGTTCCCTCCTTTATAAGTTCAAAATAATAGCAAGGCCATGGAGGGCTTTGAAGACGATGACCAGCATCTTGAACTGTATCCTCTGCGTGGTGGGAAGCCAGTGGAGTCGGGGGAGGATGGCGGTGATAGGATCTTGGAGCCTGGAGAGGGAGAAGACATGGGCTTCAGAGTTCTGGATGATCTGCACCCCATGGAAGGTGAAGTTGGGGAGGCCGACAGCAGGGAGTGAGGGGGGAGTGAGGCATCATCTGGACTTGTAGGGCATTAGAATGTAGAGATTTTTTCAAACCACTGAAGAGCATTTTACATATAGGAGGCACAAAAGCCCGATTGGAGCGATTGGTATTGGGAGTGGCAGGAGAGTAAGGAGTGAAGCTGGGAAGCAACAACTCTTTCAAGGAGCTTGGAAAGGAAAGGAAAATTGGAGATGAATTGGTAGTTACTGAGCAGCATGGGTCCATGCAAGGCTTTTTTGGATAGGGCTGATTGCAGCTGTTTTTAGTGGTGTCGGAGCAGTGCCAGTTGACAGGGAGAGAGGTTCATGACATCTGAGAGTAAAGAGGTGAGGTGGAGCTGCGAGGTTAGGAGAGTGGTAGTGATGAGTTTCAGGGAGCTGGTGATGGGCTTCATGATTTTTGAATTTTACTTTGGGGAATGGCGGTCAGGAAACTGGAAAACCTCATTTGTCTTCTCCAAGAGTGATATATTTTAGATTTAGATGAACTGGTAGACTAACATCTCATCTGATCAACAGCACCTCCAACAATGCAGCACGAATGCAGCACTGCATTGGAGTGTCAGCAATAAGAATATATTCTTCCAGTTCCAGACATGGGGCTTGAAACTCCAACCTTCTGACTCAGAGTGGAGAGCATTACCAACTGAGCCAGGCTGGCACACTGACACATAGAGGTCAATATTCTGACTATCCTATTCTCTTCCTCTGGCCATCCAACTGCAGTGAGTCAGATGCTAAGCTGCTGAACAAGCATCTATCCTCAACTTTCAATTCCATTGCGCTCCTGAAATCCAGGACGTCTCCAAAAGCAGCCAATCCCCCTGGTACATCAGCCATCTCTGCTTCCTTATATCTTAAACCAGAAACCTCAAGTCCTTCACTGCCAAATGTGGCTCAAGCATCTTCCGACCCATTGCCTCTTAGGGCTAATTTCTCCTCATCTCCCATATGGTTCTTTTGCCAATTATCTTGAATCTGTGTTCTCTGGTTACCGACCTACCCAAAGGAAGCAGATTCTCCCTAACTACTCCATCAAACCCACTCATAATTTTGAACCTGAACCTCTTATCAAACATAGATAACATCCAACTGGCTGTCTCTATTTCCTCATTCCCACCATGTACCCTCATTCCCAACACCCACCCATGCCTTCAACATCACCATCACCCTCCCCCATGGCTACTCCCTACACGCCTATGCTGCTCCCGCTCATCTATCATCAACATATAAGGACAACCACCTCCTCCCTCACCCCATCCCAACCCAGCTGTAGGTCAATCAACTCCCCATTCTCTGCCCCATGCTGTCAGATAACATCAACCAGTTCCTCTCCTTGGGCAGCATTCTTTCCCCCTCAAAACCACTTTCATCACTTGCCCTCCTCGAAAATCCTATCCTCAATCCCTCTTACCTCTCTAAGTACCATTTTATTTCCAACTTGCCTTTCCTTGCCAAAGTGCTGGAAAGCATCGGTGGAAATTTTGTCCTGCCCATAGCATTCGTTAAAGTCAGAAAATGGCATCATTTCTCCCTGTGACCAGGGCTCCCTCAGCTTCCCTATCCTCCTGGATCTTTCTGCCTCATTTGAAAAAGTCAGTCATCCAAACTTCCTCCGGATGATTTCCTCTGGCCTGTAAACCGTTACAAATTTCAATGTTTTACTCCCATCTGTGCTTCTCTTTCAGTCTGTCTCCTCATATGAGGCAGGAAGTGGGGGGCAACTCATGAGTGGGAGCTATGACTGAATTGTAGATTGATACAGAAGTCTCCAGGTATATGCTCTTGCTCCAAACACAAAGAAATTATACTAATAACAATCCTTCTATTTGATATAGTGTCATTCAAGGAGGGAGAATGTAGCTACGTGTGTCATAGGATTTACTCTAAAGTGTAGTGATTGTGAATTTTATAGGTGGACATGGCAGCCAACTTACCCACAAAAAATGGGTTCCTTTCACTGACTGAAAATATTGAAAAAATGTTAGCTCTATAAAACAAATTGCTCTTGCCTTCTTTAGATACATTGATAAATAAACATTTCACAAATTCTGAGCTGGAAAAGTTCAAAGGTAAAAAACATGGTTTCTTATTTTCGATTCTCTTCATAAATAATTATGTTGATTACAAATAATTCTAGAATCTATCTACGCAATGCAACTAATGCTCACATTGATTGGTTGTAATACCAATAATAGATGTTGGTTGGGATATTTAAATCACACTTTAAATTCCTATCTATAACATATATAACATAGAAATGTTCAACAAATGGAAGTCATGTGCAATAGGTTTGGTCAGTACATTTTAAAGAAAATCACAAAAAGGCTATTGTATGGTAAGCACAATATTGTACTCCGCATTGTGTTCAGATTCACAGATTGATGGAGACCTTGTCCAGATGCAGAATTTGGAAACTCTTAACAAGTCATTTCATGTCAAGGTGAATAATCTTCAAAGTGGAGGTAGCAGTAATTCTGTGATAGGGAGCCAATAGAGTCTGGCAAAGATTAGTGTGATTGAGGTGCAGAGTTCAGAGTGGGTGAGTACAAGGGCGACAGATTTTCAGAGCAGTTGGATTTGCTGGATAATGGTTATTTCAGATATTGATTTTATTATTGTTTCAAGCCAATAATCACAGAGTGAGGGTTTAAATGGGAGGTACAACAGAACAGATGTAGAATGATACTAGCCTGCATGTCACTCTGAATTTCCTTTCATCTTATCATACCAAGTTAATGATAAGAATTGCACAAGTGGCATGCAAGAGCTCGAACCAGGTGTTACAGAGCATTCCTTTTAATTTAACAATCTTTTTCCAATATTTTACATCTAATAATCCACGGAAACAACATTAGTTACATTTATATTTTGGAAGATTTTTTTGAATTGTTACAGAAAGGTTACATGAAGTATGTTTCTAAAAGCAAAGTATAGATGTGTGTACATTCTCATAGAACTGTTACCACATAGTAAGCATGTACCGGAAACAAAATATTTGTTCAGAGAGGGTTAAATGTTAATTGAAACTACTACATACAATTGAAACTAGATACTCGAGTATTGGGACCATTTATCTAATATTTAAGTAACGAAATTTACAATATTATACAAAAAGTTAATAACCACAGAAATACACCAAGATTACTTTTTACTTCTGTTACTATATGTAATGGGACGCAAATGTAATATTATGGCAGTTTGCCAGAGAACTGGTTGACAGTGACTGAAGCATAAATTAAACTAGATTTGTTCTTACCTACATTAAGAAGGATATAGTTTTTAAAGAATTGTGAATGTTTCCTAAAACTATAATATTGTGTAATTGTTTTACGAAAATGTTTCTTTCAGTCATTTCCACATCGAACCATGTTCAAAAGCTGTAGGAATCTATCTCAACCATCATAGAATCTATCAAGAACCTGACGAGATTCAGGAAGACAAACCTAGCTATTTAACTGATAAAAATCAATGTCCCAAAGGTTTTAACCCTTTATGCTGGTATTTTTGATAACAATTTTACAAGATTCTAAACAAAAGGTTGTGAATTTCATACTCTCAGATTATCTAATAATAATTCTTATATTTGACATAGTGCCTTAACAAGTCAAATATGTTGCAAAGTTTACTGTAAAGTGTAGTATTTGTGTATTTGTAGGCTAATGCAGCAATGAATTTGAGGACAGCAATGTCCCACACAGAGCCATGAAGTGAATAATCGTTCTTTTACTTGGGGATTGATGGCCAGTATTCCCTTCTCTTTTTGTATAATGCACGGGATCACTAATGTCCACCTTAATAGGCAGAGGAGGGAAGTTGTTCAACATCTCTTCCAAAGAAGGCACCTCATGCAATGCAATACTCCCCCCGCGCTGCAGTGAAGTCCCAAATAGGAGCTCAAAGCCTTAATGCCACAAATTTCCCCATTTTTTCTGAATCAACAACAACAACAACAACTTGCATTTATATAACAGCCCTCACGCAGGGTAGCATCCCTGAGCACTTGACTGTGGCGGAGCACCACTCCGAGCCGGGTGGAGGGGAGGTGACCGTAGACATGGTCGAATAGGAAGGTCCTCAAGTGCAAACTGAAGATGGGGAAGCAAGAGGCAAGGCGGAAGAATAGAGGAAGAGTGTTCCAGAGTTTCGGGGAGTAGATAAGCAGGAACAAGTAAGTTATAAATTCTTTTTGGAAATATTTTGGTATGTAAAACAAACCCTAACATTTTCAGATGCTTTTAAGTAGAGAATATTTTAGTTATATTTACGGTTGGCAATATTTTCCAAACATTAATCATAAGGACTGTTCATGCACAAAATTAAAAAGTTTCAATTGAGTAGTGATCAGATTGATTACCATTGCAGGCTAAATTCCTGCTCAGTTGATCTCCAGTGCGCTTGCCAAATTAACCGAAATACAGAAAATTTTGAACAATATATTTAAATGAAAATATTTTAAATAACACTTTCTGCTATAAGTACTATTCTCCTATAAGAATGCCAGATATTTATTTCCAGAATCACAGTTTGGTTGCTTAACAATAATTAATTACTGCGCAAAGGATTGTGATCAGATTTCTTTGCATACACGGCAAAGAACAACAACAACAACTTGCATTTATATAGCACCCTTCACACGGGGCAGCATCTTGGAGTGCTTGAGAATGGCATTTTGGGGCTTTATCAATGTTGAAAACTATTAAATAATTTAACTTTGGTTCCAGAATGCTCAAGTTAACAATAACATGAAATCTGTTTTTCTCAAATTCACGTTTTAATCAGATATTGGGCTGATTAAATGTTGAGTTATACACAAAAGGCAGCATTTGCCATCTTATCAAATCATGGATGTATCTCTCATTCCATTGCATCATAGGATTTTCTTGTTGATCGGGCAACCTCAAATATCCAATGGATTGGACTCACTGATTTGAACTCTGAAGGCGTGTGGCTTTGGGAAGACAGTACTAATTAGTCAAGTACTCCAAAGTGAATTTCTGCAAGCTGGCATATTGTATCATATTGAGGCTTGACGTTTATTTTGTCAGCCGGGTCTGACACATATGGAAATCGGTCACCATGCTTAAGAGTATCCAAACCAAACTGAAATTTCCATGTATCCCACCGACACATGGAAATTACATTATTGTTGGAGTGGAATGCTCACTCTCTCCCTTGGGGGAACATCCTGTTTACCTAATTCTGTAAAGTATTAGGCAGATTGGCAAGAGCCAAGGCACATTGTTGATGAACACATTGAATAGGGTGGGTGACGATAGGTGGCCTTGCCTTATCCCACTTTCCAGAGAAATAGGCTCGGTGAGTCCACGATGACCCATATGTGGAACTGGAATACACATTCCAGATAATATCTAAGATTTGGCAATATATTTCCACGGCTTCCAATTTCATCATGAGGGCTTCATGAGGCATGAGGTTGAAAGTCTTGAGAAAATCTGTTCAATGCAACATAAGTGGTTTTCCTCTTAGCCTTACAATGCTCTGAGATCTCCTACAAAGGCACAACCTGTCCAATACTTTCCTCCTGAAAACAGAAGCCAACCAACTCCTTCCTGATCAAGGCTTGACCATTTATCTTGTTATTACTGTCAGTAAACACCGCCTACAAAAAACAAAGTGAAAATTATCTTGCAGATTGTAAGCAACAAATTAAGGCTTTGTTTATAGTCACTCGAAATACTGCAGATGGAAGCATGTTGTTAAGCAAACTCAGCCACAGTGTATGCATGAGAGGGTGAGGGGAGGTGTATACTCAATTAAGTTTATTAATGTTTTATTCCCATACTTATCGCATCCTACCCCGGCCCCTCCGATGATGACAATTATATACTCTAATATAACCCAATTTTGTATGTGGTTAGGTTTTAGATACCTGGTCAACCAGATAATTACATTTGACTGCAATTTCCTGTGAAGCACTTAAAGATGTTTCTACTTTACAGTCATACATATCAAATGCAAAGGTTACTATAGGAGTATTATCATTTGAATATTATCAAATTGCTGAATGCTTTGAACTTGAAACATTTCGGTTGACATTGGTATTAATTGTTAATCCTGTAGCAATTTAAGAGCACATTACTATTGTACTGATGTTATACGCATAAAATTATTGAAGTAAAAGTCAATTTCAAAACAATGCGTGTCAGTTCAAAAAACAAATCTAACAGAATACTTTCCGCCTGAAAAATTAACTTTTTTTTACTCTTTATGGAAAATTGCAATTTATGGATTAAATAAACGTTCAAATCATGACCAGTTAGAGGTGTGTTGTTATTTTCTGAATTGGACTACTGTTTATTTGAACTTCTTTGAACTTTCTCGTTCCAATCTATCTAATTTGCGGGCGGTGGGGGAGACAGAGGGGAGAAACTCACACAAACACACTCACAGGTGAGAGAGAGACGGAGTTGAGGAGAAGGGGAGAGATGGGGAGAGCAGGAAAAGGGAGAGAGAGAGAGAGAGAGAGAGAGAGAGAAGGGACATTAGGAGAAATGAGGAAGGTGGGGTGGAGGGGGGAACATGGATAAAAACCTGTCAGAAACACACACCTGGAAGCCCAGCTGCAGAGGAAGTGGTAACAGTGAAATTGCAGGGGTCAGGCTGGGTGTGGGAATATTCTGTTAAGACTGTTTTTTTGGCACAAAACAGAGCCTAAATTTCCTATGATATTATGCCCACTCTAAGCCTTATTCTTAATAATCTGATCACTCGGTGGTTCTTTACATGCGACAAGCTGCAGATACAATGCAGACCAAGAAACCACCACCAACAACAACAACTACTTGCATTTATCTAGGGCTCTTCATGAGGCGTAGGGTCCCAGAATGCTTTAACCAAACATAAATCCAAACCACTATTTATCTATTCAATGTCGGTTTGATATCAGTTTATAATTTGTGCATGTCATACACTCTTCTAATTCAAATAATATCAGTTACTTTGCCCTCCACCACCACACATCCCTCCCTCCCCCCACATCCCCCATTCCCACTCTGCTCAGGCTCCCCTTCTGTCTCTGTGAAGCCCTCTAAAATGTTATCCTATTTGATAAGTACAAGTTGTTCTTCTGGTTGTTTCTATGATGACTGCTATCGATGGCTTTATGCTGTTGATATAATGATCTTCAGTCTTGTCAGTAGAAATATCCTATCCATAGGTGACAACATGGATTGACCACAAGAGGTCACTGCTTCATTGGCGATGTTAAACTTCAGGTGAGACGTGAAACCATGCCTTCCTCGAACGATAGACAACATGTTAAAATCCAGGGTAGACATCAGAGGATAACAACAACAACTTGCATTTATATAGCGCCCTTCCAGAGCGCTTGACAGTGGTGGAGCACAACACGGAGCCGGGGGATGGGTGGGGGAGCAGGTACTGAATTGGGGACTCAGTAGGTCGGAGAGATAGGGAAGTGCCAAGGGTGTGAAGGGGTTTGAAAACGAGTGTGAGAATGTTGAAATCGATCCGTTCAGGGACAGGGAATCAGTGGAGCCTGACTACAACTGGTGCCATGGGGGTACAGAGTTCACTTCGGGTGAGTATGCGGAAGACGGAGTTTGGATCCTGTGCATAGTGGAACTGGGGAGACCGACAAAGAGGCATTTTGTATTATTGTTATTATTATTATTTTGGGGTTGTTTTTGGCCTCCAAAATTATTTTGGGATAAGCGGCAGTTTCGGCCTGCCTGAGGAGAAGCTGAGAGATGAGGAGATCCTTGAGCCACAGCTGGAGGTGGATAAATCGGATTGGACAAAATTTCACGTTGATATTTTTGTTTTCAGTTTCTGGTTCATGTGACTATAAATGAGAAACAGGAGTTAATTGAGTTACCCCCCAATCACCATTTGACAAAAAAAAAAGTGTTGAATTACCAACAAAATTACATTCGTAAAATTACAATTAAGTGCATCAACTCAATTCAGAATAACTTATGTATCTTTTTTATTCAAATGTACTAAATACTGTATAATAGAAATATAGTTTTACTGGATAAAAACACAATTGTGCCCAATATTCAAACCTGCAGAGGACTCGGGCCTGTTTATGTCTAACTTCTGGTTCAGTGATGGTTATATGTTATGAAATATAGCGCAGGGTTGCTTTGGAAACATATAAGTTCTTTGATTTCGAAATCATGTCGTTATTTGCGAATCGCAGCGCGTGGAGCTTCATAAATGGCTTTAGTGCTCCAAATAAAAACGAGTGTCCCCCTATTGCACTGTAGTTTACACGCTTCGCGGCGCAGTGACTACGAGAGTTAATGCTGATTAAAGCATATGGCACTGGTAAACAGGGTATGTTGTTATCTGAGAAGGGCTGAGAAGACACACTCGCCTCCAGAAAGCACACAGTTGTTGCTGAGAGTTTCCCACGTGCCGCGATGAAAGACGTGTTTAAAGGTCGCAACCCCCCGACAAAGCAAATGCGCTAATTCGCCTACAATCAAACGCGCGCATGTTCTCTTTACCAGGTGATTCGTTATCCAAAAAATAACGCCACCGTTAACCAATCACGTTTACAACACAGGTATTGCAGCGGGCGAAGAGTTCACTTTGAATTTAAAGACATTTCCAGCATGCTTCAAAATATCATTTTCGGTACCAGAAACAGTCTTTGTAATTAAGAATAATTTGAGGCTCTTCATCTGGAAAGTAGTGCACGAGGACGCACAAATTTAAATAGTCTTGCTGGAATATTTACCTAAGGGGTGGAAATGATAACTGCAGGTATTCCCCAGGGTATTGAATGATAATAATCGTTGCATTTCATAACTCACAGATGTATTCACCTGCGCATGTTATGAAATCAGACAGAAATGTCCGTTTCTGGAGGGAAAGGGGTGCTATGTAGTTTAGCTTCTGTTTAATTCTAAACCGTTTCGGCTGTCTTTGTGAGCATCGTTTTCTCTTGTCAGTTTCCAGCAGTTTTGGATTATGAAGGATCCACTCAATGCAATATATATATATATACATACATACATACACTTAATTGATTAATGTAACTGTGGTGAGACTCATGATATTGAAATGAATAGAAATTACCCTTCCACTATAAACCATGTCTACATGTTCGTGTAACCAAAGCACTGGAAACTTAATGTAATCACCGTAGCAAAACAAATGTATCAGATACATTAATAGCGTTATACAAGCTTCAAGTACTATTTCGGTTTTGAATACTGAAGCATAATTAGCGTTTTTTTATAAAAAAATCTACATAATCTATGAATTGCGCATGTGTCTGAACCAATGTTTCTGTGCTGATGAGTGAGAGTAACAATCTCTATTGAACTGTTCCCTGAGATTAGGGGCAGTGCTGAGATAGCTGAACCTGACTGTTTCCCACGTGTCGATAAACAAAAGAGATCCCACGCAGCTGTGCATTTCAATAGACACTAAATCGTGTCATTTATCCGGACATAAAACACCGAACAGTTGGTGAAATGGGTCTGCTCCACTTCACTGAATGATTGCAATGTAGAATCTTCCCAATGTACAAATTTATATATACATTCAAACCCGCACGCGTGCCTGCATAATAACAAATAATAACGACCTGCTATGAAATAGATATTTCTACTCATTTCTATAAAACTTTTTTTTAAAATGTCTCAACGGAGATGCATCCACGTCTTAACCTTTGATTCAGAATTGTAGCAATACAATTGCAATATCCTTGTGAATGCAGAAACATATAAATTTAAAAAAAGCATATTTTCCTATTAATTGCAAGTTACTGCGTAAACAATCGATAGACATTTTGTCTTCCCAAACAAAAAGCCTTCTGGAGACAATAAGAACGAACAAACGGTAATTTGGTATTTAGGACATAAAACGCAATAAAAGTAACACAGGAAATAGTCACTTAACTCAATAAACGCGTGGCGTTTTCATTGTTCTCATCCTATCTGCCTCCTTTCTCGCCAAAGCTTTCGGTCGCTTCGCCTTCGAGAAACACATTCTCTTGAATCTCTTTCTGTCTGCTAACCAATTCCAAAATCAAACCTATTACCATAAAATGTGTGTGAAAAGTTCTAACTGGTTTCCTTTCTTGTTCCTTACTGCTTTTTTTAAAAAAAATGTTGTCTCTCTGGTATTTTAAAACGTCACCACTAAATAATTTATCAGGTTCAATCTCGTCAACTCCCCTTCGTCATCGTACAACGTTTGATCAGTTCACCTCACAGTCTCTAGTAAAAAATAGGCAATTTCTGAAGACCATTGGTAAGATAATTTAGAAACATCTTTCCTATTCCTAGGCCAACTTTCTATCCAACACCATACTGTATCCCCTGTCCTTGACTCATTGAATTCTTATTTAGCCATGAACTACCGATGTGAAACCAAATAATACAAAAGATTCAATGAAAATCCAAGTGTATATGACTGTCATAACTACTGTGCACTATATCACTAATATTTTCAACATAATTTAATAAGTTGGTGGAACATTGATGTCCGCATATTGGTTGCAGCGTTTGTCCAAAGATGCACAGTCACATCAGTTTACAGTATACCATGTGAAGCTTTTGAGACGTCTCATCGACGTAATAAGGTGCAATGTCAAAATGCAAGGATTATTAATCTTATTAAATATATTATCATTACCACTATAATCCCAATTTTCTCTTTCAGAACCCACGATGACACTTCAAATAAAGTTTGCATTTCCATATGTTCAGCCTCCAGATCTCTCAACACAGTTCAGAGATTTTCCTGCAGCCAATGTTAAACGTAATGGTTCGCAATTTCCAAATATGTCTGGTGAATTTTTTTTAATAATGGCATAAAGTTAGCAAATTTCGAGACCTCAGGAATGTCTCTTGAATTTATTGAAAATGCAAAACAGCATTAATTGTATTTTCCATTTGCTTTACGAGTCGTGGATTGATGGACTTTTCACGATCGGGTATTTAATTTGGGGAGTTATTTAAAATAGGTACCTGTAGCATGTTATTAGTAATGTGCTTATTTTCTGTGGTGTTCTGGAAACGCACACAGAGAGAGATATTCAATTATATCTTCACTCAAAATGGGTTCACAAATGGATTGCACAACATTATATTTAATTATAAACACGTTTTGTTTCCAGCAATCTTAAGTAATGTTAAATTCTCATAGAATAACTGCTAATGGAAATGTATTACGAAGGTCTGCAAAAGAAAATCCTGCAGTTTTGCCTTCTACACAGTTTATTTTTAGTTGGCTCTCAAATAATGTACTGTATGATTACTATGCAAGAAAATGCTATAGATCACAATTGAAGCATCTTCTATATTTTATGACTTTTTAAAAAATAATCTTTTAAAAAATTGGATTCGTTGAGCTAAAATATTCTTACGTAGGGCACTTTTATAGTTTCCTTCCTGGAGTATCAGGGGAGGAGTTGTGTTTAAATCAGAAAGGCTGCAGATCACATTTAAAGTATCTTCTACATTTTTTGACTTTCAGCTAAATTAATCTTTAAAAAATCGATTCGCTGAGATAAAATATTCGTTTAACATTATCATCCACAGGAATAATAGGCAGTTAGCGACGAGATAACATCTGCCGTGAGGAATTCTTTTCTTCGGGGCAGAATCGAAAGAGTTAAGATGAACCAGGGGTGTAAGAGCAGCATATTTTCCTCTGTAATAAAATTCTTTGTGCAACAGTAACGGGAGGAGCTTTCCCAGGGTCCTATAACCTCAGATGAGAGTAATTGCCTCGGATTTACTCTGTCATACGTGCTGTCCAGATGGTCCTTGGAGACTATCATAGAACAAAAGAACGAAAACTGCCATTTAGAAAGAAACGCTTCCCCTATTGTTGCTCCCAAGGCAATCATTGGCCTCTGAGTGTGGGAAACGCCGAAGGAAACTGGCACACACTTTCTTAATGACACGGGGAGGTATAAATAGAGGGAGGCAGTCGGCTTGAGACTGCAGAACCACAGTGGGCAAACCCAGCCACAGTTCCTCTGGCAGCTTACCCGATAGCACAATCTAAAGGCATGGCCCCTCATACCTCAAGCGTCATCACGAGGGAATATACCGAAGAAAAGGTCACCAGGAAAGAGAAGTACAAGGTAACAGCAGCTTCCCTAACACGAAAGATGTCTTGTGTTGCTGAATCAGTGAATATCATGTGCTGTGCCTTGACATGTCATGTTAATGCTAAATCTCTTGTTTGTTTTTTCTCTCTTCCCCAGTTGATGAAACCAGTGATAGAGAAAAAGCGCCGGGATCGAATAAACCACAGCATCGAACAGCTGAAGACTTTACTGGGAAGAGAGTTTCAGAATCAAGAACCAAACATGAAACTGGAGAAGGCGGACATCCTAGAAATGACAGTGAATTTCTTGAAGCTTCACAACCAGCGCCTATTCACAGGTACTTAATACCTTCTTGAGTGATAGATAAATGGTGTTCTTGAGCGGATGTTACCATTGCGACCCCGTTAGCCCTGCGAACCGTTCTCTGAATCTCACTCTGTTTGCTTTTGTTTACCTGCAGTGACTTACACGACGAGTCTAACGCAGAATTACAACGAAGGATACTCGCGCTGTCTCCAAGAGATTCAACAGTTTTCTTTTGCACAAGAGAGCAAGAATGACATTCAGAGGAAACTCGTGACCCATTTGCACGGAGCTCAGAATCCACCCGTGGACCCGTGTGATCCCGCACCCGCTCTACCCGCTGTGCCCCATCAGCCGGACACAGCCAACAAGCAGACAGCCCACCCCAGCACCAAAGTGCTTTGGAGACCCTGGTAGAGGGAGGTGGGCCACGTGTGGACTCATTTCCCAGAACTCTGAGAGCAGTTACCCAACACTGGAGGTGTTTCTCTGGTGTCGAGAGGTATTCCAGAATGGAAGGGAGTGTGACTTTATTGTCTTCACATTGAAGAAGATGTGTCCTTTTTCGATTTATAATTTAATGTTAAATGGTGTATTTTGATGTACCGTCATAGTCTATGACATGTACTCTTCTACAATATTTGTAGGTGACTGAAACCATACCTAAAACTGACAACTAACTCGGCGTTGATATCGCCTGCTGTTATATGTAGGCTGTACCTGCACCGATGTTGTTCTTTTATAAAGAAGTGTCAGTGGTGTGTTTTAAGTAGTCTTCTTACTGAGGAGTGTTTTCATCTTTTAAAAGGTGGATGTGTATGCATATTTCTATATGATTAAAGTTTTATAGTGTATTTTTTTCTAAATGTTGGTATAAATCCATTTGATTGCAATGCTCTGCATTCTCGTTCGGATCAGAGCTGTTTTCTGCTGTTTTACAGTTTTCATATTCTTAAACAAGTTCATCATATTTCCAATAGTTTGTTATCTTTATTGGAAATAATATTTATCTGTCTACTGTGTAAATACAACCTGCATTGTTACAATGCTTCATCTGAACATACTGTTTGCTGCATTTGTCCATTCGATCCCACATGTCTCGTAAATGGGAATAAGACCTGCATTCACAAATCTGTGTTTAATTGAGTATTTCATTGTAACAATGCTAAATGCGAATAAATGAGTGTGTTCAAATACTGTCTACTGCGTGATCGATTAACATATACTGAGGCTGTTCTGTCATTTGTATTACCCCCACGTGTACGTGCATCCAAACACATGGGTGACACAGAGTCATCGAGTGTTAGCAAGATCCTCCCCTTCCCTCATCTAAAATCCAGTTCGGAAATCTTTACATCTTTACTTTCAAATTAAAGTGTTGAATTATCTTCCAATAAACAGCAAGGCACATATCATTTGATATTTAAAACAAAACACAGCTAGGATTGCATATAATATCTCCATAGGCAAAACAGATTAACACTTAAATACTTACATTTAAATTGTACGAAAATCTACCATTTAAAAAAAATCTACCAAAAATAATTCCCACTATATAGAATTCAAGGCTTACTTACAGGCTGTTTGAACCTGCCATGATAATACACTATTTATACAAATAGTTTGTCTTCTATGAAACAGTTGTCAATAGATTGTTACCGAATGATTAGAATTTCACGTTCAAATGTACCGATTCTTATTTGGACATTAGTTAGACCACAATTACATGGTGTTTTTTGTCAACCTTTATGGCAGGCAACACGAACTAACTAACTAACTAACTAACAATGACCCTGCAATGAGTAGATAGATACCACTGGATTGATCTTCTGTTTACATCACCAGTCCACTTTCCACAACGAAAATATTACCAGAGATAAAGACTGAATACTAAGAATGAGGAACGATGGAATTGCTTAATCATTATTTACCTTTAGTTTCGACGTAGGTATGCGAACGTATGCTTGTTAGAGAGAATTATTCAGCGAAAAATATTATTGGAACGTTCGAAGAGAAAACGTTATTGGACCCAATGGTATAACTCTCTTAATGCTGCTGAAAGTCAGGGAAGAGATAGTGGAGGCCCTGACCATATGCTTTCCAAACATCCTTGGAAACAAATACTATGCCGGAGAACTCGAGGGTGGTTACTGCAGTGCGCTTGACCAAGAAGGACCAGGGACTGTGAGGAAGAATACAGGTGACTAGAAAACCAGAATAGATTGGTGTCCTGTTCAATCTTTATACTTCGGATAATTGGTGGAATGGTCAGAAAGTTGGCAAATGGAATTCAGTACACGAAATACATGTTGGGTAGAAAAACAGAACAACAGCAGCAACAAATTACACTTGAATAGCGCCTTTCATATTGGAAAGACGTCCCAGGGCGCTGGACACTTAGGGTTTTTGGACCCCTGAAGGAATTACATCATACATTTTAAGACGTTTCACGGAATGGAGAGGGACAGAGACCAACGAATAAGATATTTACGATTTTTAAGAAAATGGAATTTCCAGATCTATCTTAAACTTAAACCGAGTTCATCCCAAACCCCAGGCTCGGGGGCAAACCGGTAACTGTCCAGTGCCTTTTGACGTTCTTGCAACGTGAAAGGCGCTCTATAAGTGTAATTTGTTGTTGTTGAACTCCGAACTATAGAGATTGAACGGAACACCAATCTATTTGACTTTTTCCATGAGAATCGCAGTCACTGCTACTGAGCCAATTATATTTGTCCAGTGCTTTAAATTCCAATTGTTATTAGGGGTTTTAGACCAAGTGCGAATCTAAAAGGTGAATGACTGCTCCAGGTAACTGATCCTTTTTGAGCCACCGGATTCAGTACAACTGCGGCATCTGGTCCTACGCCCTGCAGATGTTCCCCTGACACTGCGAGCTGTCATTGCTGTGTCATCGTTTACAAACCCTTCTATGTGTCTGATGTTGTTTGAAGGTGAATGTGAGGCGGCGGCTGCAGATTCTTTCCCACGCGTTGGAGATTAGCAGAAGTCCTGTCTTTAACAGCTGCACTGACAGCACAAAAGCACTCAACTCGGTCACATGCAATTGAAAGGGGTTGAGAGACTCAGCGTGGGAACGGGTGAGATACACTTTATAAGTCTTTTAAAAGGCTTTTGCAGGTGTTATTTTATATGTAAATTTACCATTAATATGTCGTCTGCCTCGGTACAGCTCGAAGCTATTTTTTTTCTTTCTTATCCAACCACGGCCTTGTTTGCTAAATATAATTTCCACTGAGTTGGTGGGCACTGAGCCACCTCGGGGCTGTCAAGTTTTACAGACACGGTTTGGGAGTTAGATTGAGATTAATGGCGTCTGCCGGGAGAAGATGCCAACGTTTGCCAACATCTTATTAAACGGGGGAGGGAGGCTGTTATTCCCTTTAATTTCCCACACGGGAAACATGACTGAAAACTACACCAAGTTATACCCAGTTATTGGAGTGGGCGGAAAGGTGGCAAATGGCACTCAACACATAAATGTGAAATAAAAGCATTGGGCACTCCCTCGTTGCCAGTCTCTCAGCACTGTGTTGCTGTGCCATCTCGCCTATGTGAGTTCAAAGTCTGACTCAGAGGCAAGAGTGCTACCAATGGAGCCAAGCTGACACAGGCAAGATACCTAATACCTTTTTTTCTCTCACAATTCCCTTTTTCACCGAGACTGTACAAACAGAAACTCAATTTAGGAAGCATATCAGAGCCATGGAAAGGGCACAGAGGAGATTTACCAAGGTTATACCACAGGCCATTGGCTTGATGTAGGAGCGGAAACTGCAGGAATTGGGGTTTTGGAAAAGAGAAGGCCGTAGAGGGCGTAGAGATGTCTAAAACTATGAGGAGTTTTAATGGGGTCAATAAGGAGAAATAGATTCCTGTGGAGATCAGTGACTGGAGCGCACCAGTGTATGATTACTGTATTAGCAAATGAGAAAAGGGGGCAATTAGGGGGTTTGTTTTACACAGAGAGTTGATAGAATGTTCTTGAATTTAGCTACCAAAGGCAATCAACAATGAGATTTCCATAAGCATTTATAAAGAGCGCAGTATGCCCATTAGTACAGTACGAAGGTATAATTCTTTATCCAAGTCATGATCCTTTCGTATAGTTTATTATTTATATGATGAACAGTACAAGTAAACCCAACACACATTCCATGGAGTTCCTGTGCACATCGTCAGGGCAAATAATCATCTTCTTGCTTTTTGCCTGTGACTGAGACAATATCAGTTGTTGGTCCCCTCACTTTGTGAATCGTTTTGTTGATATATTGAATATATAATTCAGGGGCGTCAAACCAGGGGTGACAGGGCTGATCATCGGGGAGTCCTCACCTCTGTCAGTCAAGCTAATGACTCCCCTATCTTGAAGGGGACATGTTGAGTCAATTTTACTTGAAACGCAATGTTCTATACACTACTGTTTTATTTGGGTTATTTTAATATAATAAGTAATTTAACACGCGTGTGAGTGTGTCTGAATCTGTTGACCATCATGGTTGGATGGGAGGAAATGGGGAACCAAATCAAAGCAAGTCCTAAACAAGGGATAATCACTGTTATTGAAGTACTGACGACTGTTAAAGTTAACTCATCTAAACTGACACCAGACACCTGTTCCGGACAGTGATTTGCAAATTCTGTTAAAATATCTATTCTGTAGATATTTCCTACAGTGGGGTGGGGGGAAGTCCCTTTGGTAGAACCGAAGCGGAACAAAATATTGTATAGTCTGATAACCTTCGTGAGTATTTTCAAATACAAAAACAATCGAACATGATAAATCATTTTCACAGTGAAATGTTCGCCACATATCCCTGCACTGTCGACTCGATCAACCCCGCATTAACTGAATTTATCTGCATAGTCGGCAGAATCTATTCAACTTACAGAATCTTTTTAGGCTGTTAACAATTTCCGCTCTATTACATGTGTAACTTTATGGCTTAATGATATGTTCCATACAATTGGTCAAACAAGTGATATGAATAGCACCGGCTATATATATATATATATATATATATATCCGTATCGCTGGGAACACGCAGCAGATTAGGCAGCAACTCTGGAGAGAAGAAGGTCGGGTCAGGCAGCATCCATGGATGGAGGAAAATGAGTTGACGTTTCAGGTCCATGACCTTTCTGGGTTTACACCAGATTTCCAGCATCTGCAGTACTTTGCCTCTTGTTCTGGAGAGAAGAAAGTGAGTTAACGTTTCAGGTCGATGACATTTCGTCAGAACTACTGTTACTCTATTCACGTATTGCATATCCGTCTTTCCCTTTTTTTTTCTAACATTGTTCTTGTTGTGTTGACTTCAATCTGATTTCACAGAAGTAATAAAATACATATACAATACCACATACGCTCATAAAGAGCTTTTCACGTTGGAAGGACTTCTCGTGTGAGAAGGTGGAGAGCTGAAGAAAGGTTCGGGGTTAGATGATGGAAAGCACTGGTCAAAGTTTTAAGTTGAGCTTCAAGAGTGGATGGGAGGGGACAAGTTAGTGGGACTTCGGGGTGGGTTGGGGTCGGAATGGTTGAAAGCTCACCCACAACAACAAGATTCCATTTATTGAGCGTCTTTCACGTCGGGAGGACGTCCCAAGGCGCTGTACAGTTGGGTCAGGACCCGAGCAAGGGGGAAATGGTGAGGGGAGGGAAGGGAGGGAGCGAGGAGGGGGTAGAGAGTTGAGAGGGGAGCTGAAGGCATGGTCAAAGAGAAAGGTCTTGAGACCGGCCTTGAAGGAGGAAAGGGAGGAGGCGGCGAAGGCACTGGGGGATGGAGTTCCAGAGCCTAGGGGCTGAGAGGCTGAAGGCCCGGCCACCAATGAAAGGTGCAGCGGACATGAAGCAGGCTGAAGGAAGAGAGGTAGGGTCATTATGGTTGTAGGAGGTTTGGGGAGGATGGGGGGCGGCTATGGAGGGAATAGAATGTGAGGATGAGGATCTTGAATTTGATCCACCAAGGGATGAGGAACTAATGGAGCTGAGCCCTAAGCCAAAGTCAAAATGGGTAGCGTGGTCCCAGCTGGACAAGCAGTGGAGCTGAGTGAGATTGTCTGTTATGTCTGGATGTTTCGCCCACAAAACATACAGACACTTTACAGTATATTCTGTGAAGCGCTTTGAAACTTCTCGAAGATGTGATAAGGTGCTATATCAAATGCAAGGATTATTATTGTTATTATAAATATACAATATACACCAGATATTAGAACTCTTCAAACAGAGAGAGTAAAAGGGAATAGGCTAAAACCGATAGCACCACTTGTATAATTTAGACCAGACAAAATCCAAAAGCCGTGGGAAACCGACGTTGCTGGAGATTAATATTATCAAGATTAATAATAATATAATAATCCTTGTATTTGATATAATATAATATAGACATCTCAAAGCGCTTCACAAAACAGTGAATCGACCGTACATTTTGTGGGCGAAACGTGGCAGCCAACTGCGCACAGCAGTGTCCCACAAACAGTCGTGGATTGAATTGACCAATTTATTATTATTATTATTTTTGAAGGAATTATTACACATAGAAAAGAGGTAATAATTCCTTCAAAAAAAATAAATTTATGATACCACTTCCAACCTTCCTATTTAGACAAACATGTTTTCTCCTACAACATTGGATAAATGTTGCTCCCAAATTACTCCTGGCCTTTAAATCCCACTACCTTCTCATCCTACCCTACCTCTGCCCCCTCATCAAGTGGTACTGATCGACAGATGGATGGATGGGGTGGGGGGTGCGTGCACTAGTTCAGTTGCAGTCAAATATTACGGGGGAAGCCGCATGTCTTCCCTCGAACCATCCAGCAAGTGAGAAGCAACACAATCAATTACAACTTAACATACCAGGGGGGGTTTGATCGGTTAGTTAGAGAGTTCAGCTGCCCTTATGAATGCCTTTGTTGAAAGCGGTCTTCCATAGTTGGCCGTATCCCTGTTTTGAGCACTAAGTAATGCCAGGAGTTGATGGGAAGGCAGTTCTAAGCACCATGGATTTCACAGCTGAGCTAGGGCGGTGGTGGGCGGCAGTCAGGATCTTTATGTATGAATTGGGTTCTTGGCTAAAGGTTGTCATCCACAGAATCCGAATGTTGATCTTCCAGGAGAGGCTGGTGTTCGTTCAAAGTCCTTCCACAAGTCCAACACATGGCAGAATAAGGAGCCACCACTTGCATGACACCAAATGATCATACCTTATGAAGAACATTTTCCAGCTGTTCATGAGATCCAAATACCCTTGCTGAATTGTTTAACAATAACGCCATCGGATCCAGAAATATAATTTAAGAGCTTTGCTATTCGGGGATTTGGAAGAGCTTCTCTTGTGTTGAAGCAGAGGTCCTGGGCTTGTCTCAAAATATTTTCTTAAACATGCCTTCTTAGCGAAGCTGTGAATTTGATCAAGAAGCAACATAGCTCTAGATTTCTAAGGTCTCAGTAACCACAATCTAACTTCATAGATTCATAGATTCATAGAATGTTACGGCACAGAAGGAGGCCATTCGGCCCATCGAGTCTGTGCGGCTCTTTGACAGAGCAAGTCACTTTCATTAACCCCAATCACCAGCTTTCTCCACATAACCCTGCAAACCCGTCTTCCCCAGATACCTGTCCAGTTCTCTCTTAAAAGCTGTTATCGAATCGGACTTCACTACCCTTTCCAAATTCGAACAACTCGCTGAGTGAAAAAATTTCTTCGAACCTCCCCTCTCCTCCTTCTCATGGGGTCGATGACCTTTTATCAGAATTGCTGATGAAAGGTCATCGACCTTAAACGTTAACTCACGTTCCTCCCATAGATGCTGACTGACCTGCTGAGTTTTCCCAGCGACTTCTGTTTTTATTTCAGATTTTCAGCATCTGCAGTATTTTGCCTTTTTAAAAAAATAAATATAAGGTATTGTTATCGTCTGTAAACAGTAATTGCTGTCCATAGTGCAGCTATACACTTTTTTCTACATACATTTTCTTATCATTCTTAGAAATGCCTCTTTCCTAAAGCTTCTTTGCATGTTAGCTCTTTCATTAGACAGCTGCCTCGAGGTATGGCAAGTGGACCATAATGATCTCTGTGTAGAGGCAGATAAGGTGGACAATTGCCCACATAACTCACTTACGACAAAGACAAAAATCATGTCTGAAATTGGAATCCATCATGTTGGGACCTTCAATAACAGTCTGTTGCATGCTTGTCCATCGATTGACACGCGTAAATCAGTGGTAGTCTTAAAGGAATCTAAGTCTAGTAAAACCGATGCTGGTCTGTGGCTCACTCATGAGGTTTCTACGGTAAATGATGAGATATTTTAACAAACGCTATACATTTGGCCGAAGTTTCCCCCTAAGAATTCTTAAACCAATCAGATTATTGACAAATCTCCCCTAAGTGCCACGCACGCCAGACATGGAGTTGGCATTCACATTGATAGTTCAGTAAGTAACAGTAATCACCTTTTTTGTATATTTCATGACAGATTCCTGCTGTTATGGGTTATTAATATTGATGAATTTTCCCATGTAATTTTTTTGAAGATAAATATGCAATGCAGCACCCAATTTCTGGAACCTCGTATTGAGCCTGTAGTTTCATCTAATAAAGGTTTGATTGAAAGCTCTTGTCTTTCTAACATGCAATAAAAATAAATAATATCCATTATCAATCTTTATAGAACATCTTCAACCACTCTCTATAATCACATTCTGGATCACTGAACTGTGGCACAAAAGCAATTCAAGGATAGTGTGTGGTACATATGGTGACTTTCAAATAAAACAATACATGTGGGTGCATTAAAGTAATAGCAAATCTTAGAATGTCAGGAAGCCTTAGGCAACTTTGAGTTAAAAATACAACGACTTGCAGTTTTATAGCGCCCCTCGGGCAGGTTAGCGCCCCAGGGCGCTGGGACTGCACTGTATTTTGTGAACAGCACTCACTCTGTTACCGTTAAATACATGTTCGCAGCTTTCAGTACTGTGACTTTTGAAGTTGACTGTGGGATTCCAGTAAATCGCTGCAGGAACAGCCACAGAAAATTTGAAGTGCTTTGAGAAGTTCTCGGCGTCACAGATTATATCAAATGAAAGTTTTTTTTGCAATGTTGAAATTAAACCTCATACTGTAGATAACGGGGGTGGTGTGTGTGTGTGTGTGGGGGGGGGGGGGGGTCCCAGGATCCGCTAACCACAGATTAAAGGTGCAAGGGTGTACGGCATGTGTCATGTGTCCCTGTCCAGATGCTCCTCTGATACAACACAAAATCCAACTGCGCTGATTTAACAGTCACAGAGTCGCTGTTATTCTGCCCTCAGCAGCACAGATTGGCCACTGAGTGTGGGAAACCCTGGACCGAGCTCCTCATCTCCATTCTGAACAATACATACGGAAGAACTGCTCACTTTCAGCAAAGCCACCCAGACAGACACTGTCAATAACTACTGCTCCGCACATTTTGAAGCCTAAATGCTCTCCCTCTCAGCGACAAATGCACTGAAGCACACTGGGGGGTGGGGGGGAAACACCACTCCAAAAAATGGCAAAGTTACTCGTCTTTTTAAAGAAAATGATTATATCCGGTCACTTGAGTTCTCCAGTTCCAGTGTGTGATCCAATTAACTCATTCCTCGATTTTTTTTTAAAAGTTGAAAACAGTTCTAAAAGCAATTGCGCTTTTAAGTGTAAATGGACTGCAGTCCCCACCTCCCAAAGTGCTTTACTGAGATGAGAGTCTCATATCTAAGAAGCAAATATGCAACTGACAAAAAAAATGTCGTTTTGAAAGGAAACAGAAACAGAAATTGTATGAAACACAATAAGCACGAATTCTATTGTGGAAAGTTACCTACTCGTTGCATTGAACACTGACCCTCGTTTTGCAGCACCCTGATTAAGACGAAATCCTTGTGGACATTTCCTAAGGTTCAGGACTCGACCGTTATAAACCCAAAGTACAGGACTAGAAGTGTACTTTGGAAAACAGTCTTTCAGAATGGAAGAATTATCTCATTAATCCCTTCACAACGACGCAGATAGATATTTTAAAGATGCATTTCTTTTCAAAACTATCCTTACTTGTGTAATTCATAATGTGTGACCCTTGTTCCGCAGTATTGGAGGGTATTGGAGAATACCTCAGGACATTCACACTGAATATAAAGTAGTTGGAATGGCGCCAGCAATTGTGCAGGAGAATTATCTCCATACTGACCCACGTTATCGTGTGTCTTCCTATTGCAGGTGATCTACATCATTCTGTGAAATGTTTACTCCAGTTAATCAGTGCAAGTTCCATCTGTATTTGGTAGCTTCAACCACGTGTATAAAATTAACTGTTTCGCCTGCAAGCATCAAATAAATATGTACCCTGTGTTCCATGATATTTGTAGTTTCTCTATACCTTGTATTCATAATGAATATGTACAATCGCTGGAATTGTACCAGACAATTGTGTAGGTCGGTTAAATCTCTTTCATTCTCTTATCTCTGCAATTTTGATTGTCCCGAAACTCATTGAACATAATTAAATGCGTTAGAAACAAGTGACTGTTTATTCTGTAAAGGTAAATTAAAAGAATATTTTGGCAAAAGAGTAAATATCGTGTCAGGTTCAGGTTTATAAAACTGCAACACGTATGTGATTAGATTCATTTGTCTGTCCGTGTGTTCTCAGCATTCATGAATACGATCTATAGATATTGTTGTTGTTTCGCTGCTCTGGAGCTAATATAACAAGAATCCTTCCATTTGATAAGGCGCCTCATCACATTGACGAGACGTCTCAAAGCGTTTCACATGATATACTGTAAAGTGGTTCGGTTGTGTATTTGGTGGGTGAAACATATTTCTAAATAGTAGAAATAGTTGGTTCACTGTGGATCAATCAGAATTAGACACTCTGGTCCGCATTCGGTTGTATTCCGAATTAGAGTTTCACATGTTCAGTGTACATGTTTTCCAAATGACATTTAGAAACTACCTCTTTGCGCTCTACACTGCTTTAGCGCAAACAAAGACGTCTCGTTGTCAACGTGCAGCTTTTCCAATCCATTCATTTGAATTACATTATCATAATTTCCTCCCAACCGTCTCTGCATCTGAATGAATACAGCCATTAATTATACGTTCAAATCGAATTCCAGAGAGCAGGAATTCCCCGGAATGTATCCAGGACAAAGGGCAACTGACAGATTCACCCCAAGACTGAGAGAGTTGCTCTCCAAGTTTCCCACGTGTCAATAATGCAAAGGGTTCAGGGGTTGGACCGACATCAGAAATGCAATGGGACTCAATAGAGTCAAACAGGAAACATTATATATCTTAATTTTCAATTACATATCACGTTTCCCAGTTGCCATAATAGTGTGAAAATATTTGAGCCTTTATTTAAAAATAACTCATTTTGTAAATAAAAACTCCAAGTTGGTGTCTCTGCGATTGCAAGAACTGAATTAACGGGACCGTGAGCTTTAAGTCGTCTATTTGCAAAACGACGACAAGGTGTGAGAGTGGGTTCTGGTTGGATTCGCTCGAATTTACAACGTAAAATGCAGTTCACAGCGAGTGAAGTGCTTCCTGCTGGAGTTAGTCGATTGGTGCCAATCATACCCTCAAAGGAATACGGTGTGATAACACTGGGCATTTAAATGCAGTTGCAGTGTGAGAGCGTGGCCGCCTGACTCCGGCTCAGGTCACTGCTCATTCCTGTGCTGAGAGACGGGATGTTGCTGTTTCCCACGTGCCACAGACACAAGGCTCGTGTCCAGCTGTTGCCTTTCATCACCGGGTGTGAATGAGCTCATTTATCCGATCACAACGCCCACAGGGAACAACAGAGTGGTCATCTTCAACCCAAAACAGCGCCCAAAGCAGCGAGATTCCCAATGGGTTGAAACGAGGTGGAAACCGGTATCATCTCAATAACTTATTATCATTATCACACCTTCGGGACGCGGTTACAACCTCAGAATCACATTCACTCTAAACCCAAAGTGGCTCAGACCCCCGACAAACCAGTCTAAGCTGTTTACAGTTTAATATTTGCATGATTTTAGAAAAAAATGCATCTGATTAGCATTGTTATAAATAACTACTCAGTGTACAATCCGATCAATAATCTTGCAAATCATAGTTATTTCATCTCAACACATACATATATATATATATATAATATATATTTCTGCCTGAACAATCTGCAGGGCTCCTGGTGCAATTCACTGTGAGCTGGATTTCCTCAGGGCTGTTGTGTGTGTAAGGTGACACGTGGGGGAACCTCCCCTCGGCCCGTTCTCATAACCTTACACGAGTCTCACTGACCCGCGGTTACTGGCTCAGAACTGCTCTCCAGATGCTCCCCCGAGACTCGGCTCTAACAAAAGTCAAGCATTGTGGAAGTGTGAGTAATTCCCATTGAGAAAGGAAAGCCTCCGCTATTGTCCCGCTGACAGCAGCGATTGGCCGCCGAGTGTGGGAAACCTGAAGGAAACCCGGGCTCAGGCTCCGAGCAGAGCTATAAATAGAGGAGATGTGGCCTCGCAGCCGCTGCCCCGAGTCTCTGAGATACTTGTCTGCGGCTCTGCTTTAGAGCGTCTGCAGAAATACTCCCAGAATATCGCCTCCGAGTGAGATGTTCTGAGGATAAGGTTACAGCTGAGAATCAGCACCGAATGAGCCCCAGTACATTGGGGGACTGTGGTGTTGTGTGTCAGTCTGGCTCAGTGCGTCGCACTTTCACGCCTGAGTCAGAAGGTTAAGGGGTTCGAGCCCCACATCGGGACTTGAGTTTACATAGCCTAAGGTGACCCCCCCCAACCTCCCCAATGCAGTGCTGGGGGTGTGGGAGAGTGGGGGGTTGTATTGTTCAAGGTGCTCTCCTTCAAGTGAGACTTTAATCTCTCCATATTGACCGCCTCTGACTGTACCCCACATCCAACATAGCCCAAACCCTCATCCAAGCCTTGGTCATCTCCCGCCTTGACTACTCTGATGCGCTCTTCACCAGTATTCCCAGCTCCACTATGCACAAACTGCAACTGATTCAGAACTCTGATGCCTGTACACTCACCCACACTCAACTCTGTACCTCCATCACACCAGTCCTCGCCAGGCTCCACTGGTTCCTATCACAAAGCAGATCAATTTCAAGATCCTCTCACTTATCTACAAATCCCTTCACGCCCTGGCACCTCCCTACCTTTCTGACCTGCTTACTTCCCACTCCATTACCCGCTGCCGCCACTCGACTCTGGCCTCCTACTCGTCCCTCGTCCCCTCTGCTACACCATCAGTTGTTTGTTGTTGAAAGTGGTTGTTTGACCGTTCTTTAACTGGACTATGGGAACTCTCTCCTCGCCGGCCTTCCCGGCACTTCCCTTCACACTGCAGGTCATTCAGAACTCTGCAGCTCGTGTACTGTCCCGCACCAGACACCGCGACCACATCACTCCCACCCTCGCTCACCTCCACTGGCTCCCCATCCCCCAGAGGATCGATTTCAAGATCCTCATCCTCACCTACAAGGCCATTCACGGCCTCGCTCCCTCCTACCTCTCCGACCTACTATCCCCCTACCTACCTGCCCATACCCTCCGTTCCGCTGGCTCCGGTCTGCTCTACATCCCCCGCCCCAACCGCCCTACCATCGGTGGCCGGGCCTTCAGCCTCTCAGCCCCAATGCTCTGGAACTCTATCCCCCAGTGCCTTCGCCGCTTCCTCCCTTTCCTCCTTCAAGGCCGGTCTTAAGACCTTTCTCTTTGACCGTGCCTTCAGCTCCCCTCTCGACTCTCTACCCCCTCCTCGCTCCCTCCCTTCCCTCCCCTCACCCTGACCATTTCCCCCCCGCTCGGGTCCTGACCCAACTGTACAGTGCCTCGGGACGTCCTCCCGACGTGAAAGGCGCTCAATAAATGGAATCTTGTTGTTGTTGTTGATTCTCATTTTATTGTGTGTTGGAAAGTAATTTGTCTTCTTATTGAGAATAATCTATTACTTTGTGAAGAGGATTAGTCCCAATTAATGTAAATTCCACCTGTATTTTGTAACTTCAAACTTAACAGAAATAGACAATTCCTTACCACTGAGATGACTAACTGTGCACAGATGCTCAAGTGTGGAAAGGATTAGGCTGGGTTGCGATATCATTCTTAGTTTAATATCTTGCCCATCTTACAGGGAAGGCTCACAAATCAATAACAGCTTCTTGGGCTAACAGATCCACATCACTTATACCATTGATGCAGTTCACATCAGTTTGTTTCTTAAATAACAATACAGCCCCTGGGAATAAAAATGATCATTTGCTTCAACCCTCCAAAAGAAAACAATAATAAATTGGTCATTTTCAATCCACGACTGTTTGTGGGTCACTTCCAACCCGTCACAAATATACAGTCAATTCACTTTACAGCATATTCTGTGAAGCGCTTTGAGACATTGAGAAGATGTGAAAAGCGCTGTATCAAATACAGGGATTATATTATTATCATATTACCACATGGACCGAACTCCAGCTGGAAATTCGCATTTTTATCAGAGGAGAAAGCAAGAAAACAGAAAATAACCACTAAAACAGTCTGGCAACAGGCAACACCTAAAATATATTTTTTGTATCAGAGGTAGCTATTTGAAGATTGCCTGAGATGGGTCTTAAATCAATCATTTTATGATGGGAGTGAAAAGATACATCAATCAATGAAATAGATTAGAGATAATTAACAGTTAGTTCATAAAAGCTAAAATGTCATAAAAACCTCATATATGCTCGATTTCAGGAAACCGAGAAGCCTTTTGTCTATGCCAATAGGCTCCAGGCATTAAGGAGATGGTTCCATATGGCTGAGAGTGCAGTGCCTAAGTGCTTTGTTTTCTGAGAAAATTATATTTAACCTGTTAGGGCGAGAGCAGTTCTTTATCGGGTAACCAGTGTTAAATCTCATATATTTTACATTGCAAAACTTGGGGTTGGAAATAGTAACATTTTAAAGTGACCAGTCTATTGGATATTATAAATCATTGAAATGTACTTGTTATTTTCAGAAATCATTTAACAAAGTTAAATATGTTTAATATTTTTTTTAAAAAAGGGTTTTGCAATTAATGTCAAATTGGTCAACTGGACACACAACTAATGTAAATTTAAAACCAGCCGGTATGTGCAAATAACTACAGGATACACAGCTAAAGTCCTGTTTCCCTCTTAACAATCTAGGAATTACATTATAAAGTTTGTACCATCATAAAGTCTGCTGATGGGACCAAGCTTTTTATTGAGGTATGAAGTTCAAGGGCGATGACAGCATTCATAGAGACCTGGACTGTATAAATGGATACTTCAAAGAAAAAGAAACGGCAATTTTTTTGATTGAAATGTATGTAAGGTAATCAATGGTTTGTTAAAAGTTGGACTTGTTACTGACACCACAATGGTGAAAATGTATAAGTTCATGTCATTTTGAATGTAAAATGTCAGGGTCAAGCAGCTCATTAAAAGCTTGCGAAGCATGAAATGATCATTATTGCTGGTGCTTAGTGATCTTCAGATATTTTTCTGCCACTCTTTTCAATCATAATTCACACATTAAAAACAATATGTTAAAATAAACTTAAAAATAATTTCTCATATTATGCCTGTATGACCGATTTGACATTAATTGCAAGACCCTTTTTTAATTTTGTCAGTCTGATAATTTTATTTTTTTCTCTGGTGTGTTTGTTTAGCGACACACCATAATAACACCAATTATTATGTCCCTCACCGGGTTCTGATTACATATTTTCTGCACTCAAATGTTGCATTCAAAGCTTACATGACCCAACAAGGTCCAAAGAACCCTTATTGAGCTTGAAATTGAAAAATGCTATGTGAATATGTTTTTAGAAATGTTTTCAGATTACTCGAGCGCACTCCTCACCGATCTCCCCAGCTCCACTATTCGAAAGATCCAGCTCATTCAGAACTGCTGCCCACATATTTACCTGGACCAAACTCCGTACCCACACGTCACCAGTTCTGGCCCAGTCTCCACTGGCCCCCACCACCGAACGGATCGACTTCAAGCTCCTCGCTATCGTGTTCAAATCCCTTCACTCCCTGGCACCTCCCTACCTCTCCGACCTCCTCACTCCTCACCACCTTGCCATCAGCCTCCTGCTCGTCCCTCACGCTCTCCACTCCACTCCAATATTGTAGGTCGCGCATTCATCCACTACGCCTCAAAATTCTGGAACCTTCTCCCTCAATCCCTCTGCCTTGCTCTCTCCAACCCCTTTTTCAAGTCCCACCTGAAAACCTTCCTTACGGGCACTTTCGATCCCCTCCCCCCCTCAGAGTCACTGTTAAGTGCTCTGAGACGCTATCTTGCGTGGAGGGCACTAGATATGTCCAAGTTCTGGTAGAAAACGAGAGACAACTTTCTTCAGCTCAACGTGCGTAAAACTGAGGCCCTCCTGATTGGCTCACGTTAGCGCCTCCGCACCTCAGGCGCTGACAGCATCAGCATCCAAGGCTGCACTCTCCACCTCTCAAAGCCATTCAGGAACCTCGGCGTTCTGTTCGAGCCTGAGCTGTCCTTTCTTCCTCATATCCACTCCACAACTGGCACCGCCTTCCATCACCTCCGGAATGTCGCCAGACTATGGCACTCCTTCACCCCTCACGCGGCTGAGACTCTGGTCCACGCCTTTATCACCTCAAGGCTGGACTATGGGAACTCTCTCCTCGCGGCCTTCCCGGCCCTCCCTCCACACTGCAGGTCATTCAGAACTCTGCAGCTCATGTACTGTCCCGCACCAGGCTTCGCGACCACATCACTCCCACCCTCGCTCGCCTCCACTGGCTCCCCATCCCCCAGAGGATCGATTTCAAGATCCTCATCCTCACCTACAAGGCCATTCACGGCCTCGCTCCCTCCTACCTCTCTGACCTACTATCCCCTACCGACCTGCCCGTACCCTCCATTCCTCTGGCTCCGGTCTGCTCCACATCCCCCGCCCCAACCGCCCTACCATCGGTGGTCGGGCCTTCAGTCTCTCAGCCCCGAGGCTCTGGAACTCCATCCCCCAGTGCCTTCGCCGCTTCCTCCCTTTCCTCCTTCAAGGCCGGTCTTAAGACCTTTCTCTTTGACTGTGCCTTCAGCTCCCCTCTCGACTCTCTACACCCCTCCTCGCTCCCTCCCTTCCCTCCCCCCACCCTGACCATTTCCCCCCTGTTCGGGTCCTGACCCAACTGTACAGCGCCTTGGGACGTCTATAAATGGAATCTTGTTGTTGTTGTTGTTGAAAAGCTCTGTATTTTCAAATGACTTATTTTCAGTGGTACTTTAAAACAATATAATAATAATCCTTCATTCCATTAGCACCTTTCACTTCGGGAGGACATCTCAAAACGTTCCAGAGGATTTACTGTGAGTGTAGTGACTGTGTCTTTTCATAGGCGAACGGGGCAGCCAAATTGCACACAAGCGATGCAAGTTCTTCACATATGTCAGTTTACTCTGCGTTTCTTCTTACTCGGCATATCAATTCATGCTACTCTTCGACCAAAAATAGCTCAAAAATAATGCCATGCCACGTTCTGTATTAAAATCGAACATATAAAAGCTCAGTTGCACGGATTAAACTGCAAAAGTACTGCACTTCTCACACCTTTGCAAATTGTACTTGATACTTTGGTGTGGGATTTCTGTGTGAATGTTACTCTGGTCTTGTGCCTTGTCTTCCTCTGACACTGCGAGTCTATCATTACCGTGTCCTTGTTTACACCCTCGCCTGTGTGTTTGATGTTGTTTGATAGTGAATGTGAGGCCGGTGTTGAAGGTTCGTTCCCACGCGTTGGAGATTAACAAAAGTCGAGGCTTAACAGCTGCACATTCAGCACAAAAGCACCCAACCAGGTCAGATAGAACTGAAAGGGGTGTATACGGTTACAGGTTCTCGATTATGTTTGTGTAAATATCTGGAGGAAATGTTGTACGTACATTCTGTGCATATATATGTATATGTACGTATGTGTGAGCGCTATATAAATGTACTGTATAAGTGTGTGTGTGTGTGTTTGGGGGGTGGGGGTATAAATGGATGGATGAGTCTGCCCTTCAGTCTGTCAGTCTGTCTGATAATAAAACTTCTAAAGATTTCCTGATACAGATTTTACGAATTATTTCGCAGTTCTTCATTCCAGTGAGGTACAATGAAGAGCTAATAGATTATGTTCTCAATTCAAACCCGAAAGACAAAAAACTGTTTGTTGCACAGCAGCACCTCATTAAATCCATGATTCTTACAATATATTGCTGTTCACAATTGGTTTAACAGATGCCAATATAATAATATATTATTATTCGACCACAAATATACGGTCAATTCACTTTACAGTCTATTCTGTGAAGCGCTTTGAGACGCCGAGAAGACGTGAAAAGCGCTATATCAAATGCAAGGATTATTATTATTATTATTACAATAATAATCTTTGCATTTGATATATCGCCTTGTCACGCCGTTGAGACGGCTAAAAGCGCTTCACAGAATATATTGTAAAGTGACTTGACTGTGTATGGTGTGGGCGAAAATTGCGGAGAAATTATGGATATTTTAAAATATTTTGAAATATTGCAATGATGTTAAGTATATCCATCGCCCTATAACGTGTTATGCATCCAGTTATCTCCAGTCGCTGTACGGATTATTTCATCCAATTGGGTTCCCTACCCTACGAATACATTGAAAAGTAAAGACCGAACGATAAGTGACTGTTAAATCTAAGGTAGAGCAACAACAACAACGACAACAACAACAAAAATGAAACATATAAAGGATGGAGCAACGCGAGGTGGGAACCCGTGGCTTTCCTCCCAGGCGCCAGTCACTTGTTGTTAAAAGTTTTCCCAATGTCGAAAGTACAAAGGATCAATGGTCAAGAGCTCTGGTGCAGAACAAAAACACACGCTTTTACTCCCAAAACAGCTGGGCCAGCTTGAGCTTGTGTCCCGCTCACTTCTCAAGTTTGGATCGATTCTTTTATGTCCCCGGAATGTGCACTCCCAACAGATAATCAAACCGCTGCACTAAAACATCTGTTGACAGTTCGGATATCACTGGGTGTCTGTGACTGCTGGTGCTGCACACACTGCCTTCAGCATCAAAGGCAACGAGGGTCCACCTGATCTGACATTACTGAAAGTGGCAAAATAAAATAAAAATCCGCCAAGCAGGCAGAGCAAAATAAACAGTTACATAGAATTAAGACACAATTGATATTCGTCGATTAAATTCGTCGATTATTATTATTATTATTATTATTATTATTATTATTATTAAATGGCGATAAACATACGCCATTCATAACATGACTGTATACTTTAATGTTCAATGAACACATTTAGATTGCGTTTTTACATTGTTGGTTTGGTCTGTTAACAGATAACTAACCAGGGAGGACTCACAGGACAGGGGCGTTTATTTTGTCCAATCCTGCTTCACAGATCGCTAAATATAACAAACCTGATTACACCTCGAGTTACTGTACAATTAAATATTCGCCCTTTAATTTCCAGTGGGGCTTTTAATGTGCTTGGAAATTCTTCTAAAGCAGATGTCAAGAGCAGACACACTTTGTTGTGTAATATAACTCTTGTGTCAAAGGACATGAAGGGACTTTCCCAGGTTCTCAAGGCTTTGAATGTGACTAATTGCCCCGGGGTTTGCTCTGTCACACTGACTGTCCAGATGGTCCTCTGAGACTCCCACGCAATGTCAAACCCCATCATTAGTTTGACATTTACAACGCAGCCATTCTGCTATTGTCCTTCTGAAAGCACTCGTTGGCTGTGGAGTGTGGGAAAGCTCAAGGAAAAACGACCCACACTTTCTCATGGAAATTCGGAATTATAAATAGAGGAGGCACCTCGGTCCAGGCAGCAGAACCTCCTGACTTTGTGCACAACTCTCGGAACATGGCTCCAACCAACTCTGTGGAAATGATAGGCAGAGAATACTCGGAGGAGAAGTTCACAGCCAAACAGAAAAGCAAAGTAAGCAAAACGCCACACCGACGCTGCAACACTGCGTTCAAAAAAAAAAATAATAAAGCGGGTGTCATTGAGCAAATGCAATGTTTGCGTTGGGTTTACCATCTCATTTCGTCTTGTTTTCAGATAATGAAAATAACGGTGGAGAAAAGGCGCCGAGATCGGATAAACAGCAGCATCAACCAGCTCAAGGCTTTACTGGGAAGAGAGTTTCAGACTCAGGAACCAAACATGAAACTCGAGAAAGCTGATATCCTCAAAATGACAGTAAATTATCTAAAATATCACAACCAGGCATTCAGAGGTGAGGTTCATCTATTTCGCTTTGCTCACTGTTCACCACGAGAGTGGTTGTTGGATTGACTGTCCCTGTGTCCCCAGTACACCTGGTTTTAACCTGTATTCTCCTGTTCCCCCCCTTGCAGTCGGCCTCCCGGTGAGCAGTGTGGAGCAGGATTACAACGAGGGTTACTCCAGGTGTTTGCAGGAGGCTCTGCGATTTCTCTCTGTGCAAGAGGGCAAGAGCGACATTCAGAGGAAGCTGGTCAGCCGATTTCAGAGGACACAGCAAATAACAACCAAGGACCCGTCTCACTCCGGATCCTCCTCGCACTCTCCTTCCCATCAGACAACCACCAAACAGGCAACACAGCATCACATCACCGCGCTCTGGAGGCCGTGGTAACGCTGGAATCACTCAGAAAGACCCTTTCCTCTGTTACAGGACTCAGACCGCGTAGGGGATTCATTCTCCAGTGTCAGTAATGGTGATTTTTTTTTTGAACTGAAAAATGGAAAAGTGCAGTACGCTTTGCTTCATGTTGAAGGCAGTACATAATCCCTAAATTAGGGACAATTTGTAAAGACATGTATTCCTGACTTGGTTTTTATTTTAGATTTTGCGAGGCTGTGTTGGTTGCAATCATTCGGTAAGAACAACAAAGACGCGATCTATGTGTAGGAGGAATATTTCTTCGCTTTATTCCTTTGGTGGGGATGCTATTTTTTTCTTCATGGTGAAGATAACCTGTACATCCACAGCGCCTAATGTCACGGGTGTTAGAAGTGTGTTAGAAGGGGTGAAACTTCAAAGAGTGGCACTCTGTCAAATCAGTCAGTCTTGTTACGCCCGCACCTGTTTGCAAGGCGTTATACAACAAACAAGTGACATACAGTGTCAAAATAAATATTCTGTTTGAATGTACGTGAATCTATTTGTATTGTATACACGGAAACCTTGAAATAAATGATTTAAATCGACTTTGGACGATTTGGGGTGAAACTGATTTTGCAGTTGCAATGTACATTAAGATAATGTAGAACATTAACTCGAACTAAGACCAATTTATCCGATTGATGCAATTAACTCTCTGCTACCCTTATCTGTTGGAAATGAATAACACGATAATATGCAAGAAGGAATTTAAATTCTTTCTTTTAATCCCAACTCAATTGAAAGTCGCTGTGAATCAATATCCCAGCCAATGAAGCTCTGTTAACTTGCGTGAAACGCAAAACCTTGGCAATGTTATAGTTTAACAGAAAGACTTGAAATCTTATCTGTTTTTAATGTCATGGAGGAGTGTGGTCTACTCTTAGCGAGCAGATCATTTTAGACAGCAGTTTATTTTCATTATTGATATTGGAGGAAAAAGGGAAGATATCTACTCAAAACAATTAAATATCACAGTGCTTAACAGTATCCAAACCAAACAGATTTCCATGCATCCCACTCACACATGGCAATACAAGAGGGATTGTAGGAATGGAATGGAACGCTCACTCTCTCCCTGGAGGGACACAGTCTACTTACCCAATCCAGAAACTATTAGGCACAGGTTGTTAAGAGCCAAGGCTTGGGGACGCCCAGAGTGTGCGCTGGGGTTAACTGCTGGGACCTAACTAGCTAAAACCACATAAACCCCATTGAGAGCACCGCCTGGAAGCTTTCCCGCTGCTTGTCCAGCGAGGACCACCCTCCCCGTTAGGGCTTTGGCTGCAGGGTTAACAGGAGCTGAGTGGGATGAATCCCTGCCCCCCAGTGACTGGTCGGCCCTTACAGGTCCTGCCGATGAGCCAGGCCGGGCTGTGCTATCATCAGCAGTGAGTGCCCTGGAATACTGTGGACCAGCCTGGCTGAGGAACCAGAGGGCTGGCTCCATTCTGACATTCCAAGGCCAAATATGTTACCTTGGAGCTAGTTCAACTCCAACGAGACTCGCTTCTCTCCCCCTTGTCCTCCTCTTCCCCCAAGGAGGAAAGTGACTAGTTTCAGGGCCTTTACATCCCTGTGTTACTGTGGCACTCTTCAATGTGTTGAGTTGTTAAAAGAATTGAGGTTGCTAAAGCTGTCAGTGAACGACCTTAAGACTTGCTCATTAGTACACAATGGTTGTTCGAATACTTCCTCTCCCATCAGAGCTGCAATTCAATTTCAAGAGAGTTATAATAATAACAATAATAATAACAATTCCGAGAGAGTTCTTCTCATGCGGTGGTTGTCCTCGATGCTGTGTCACTTCATACAAAACAATCACTACCAAGTGGTGCACATTCTATTCACTGTTAACTCTACATGAACCTCCGTTGAACTCGAATTGAACCATGCAGAAGCAATCAATGGGAAAGGACTGCAGACTTGAAATCTATATAACATGAGATCATGCAAGGCGATATCGTCCGTCCTTATTCTGATCTAGACCACGCTAGTCAAAGGGAAATAATTTAACTTTAACTGGAAATAATGTGTCAGTTATACTGTGCCCGTTGCTGTCCACATTTTTGAAACTGCTATTGTTTATTAAAATAATAAAGTGATGCTAAAAAAGACAACAACAGCTAGAAATGTGATGCAGCCAATCTCGATGTCCATCTCAAATTGCTCACTTTGTGCTGCCGATTCAATTGTGATTATATTTTCAGAGTATCAAAGTGCGACGCACTGAGCCAGACTGACACACAACACCACAGTCCCCCAATGTACTGGGGCTCATTTGGTGCTGATTCTCAGCTGTAACCTTATCCTCAGAACATCTCACTCGGAGGCGATATTCTGGGAGTATTTCTGCAGACGCTCTAAAGCAGAGCCGCAGACAAGTATCTCAGAGACTCGGGCAGCGGCTGCGAGGCCACATCTCCTCTATTTATAGCTCTGCTCGGAGCCTGAGCCCGGGTTTCCTTCAGGTTTCCCACACTCGGCGGCCAATCGCTGCTGTCAGCGGGACAATAGCGGAGGCTTTCCTTTCTCAATGGGAATTACTCACACTTCCACAATGCTTGACTTTTGTTAGAGCCGAGTCTCGGGGGAGCATCTGGAGAGCAGTTCTGAGCCAGTAACCGCGGGTCAGTGAGACTCGTGTAAGGTTATGAGAACGGGCCGAGGGGAGGTTCCCCCACGTGTCACCTTACACACACAACAGCCCTGAGGAAATCCAGCTCACAGTGAATTGCACCAGGAGCCCTGCAGATTGTTCAGGCAGAAATATATATATATATATATGTATGTGTTGAGATGAAATAACTATGATTTGCAAGATTATTGATCGGATTGTACACTTAGTAGTTATTTATAACAATGCTAATGAGATGCATTTTTTTCTAAAATCATGCAAATATTAAACTGTAAACAGCTTAGACTGGTTTGTCGGGGGTCTGAGCCACTTTGGGTTTAGAGTGAATGTGATTCAGAGGTTGTAACTGCATCCCGAATTTATATGATATGATAATAAGTTATTGAGATGATACCGGTTTCCACCTCGTTTCAACCCATTGGGAATCTCGCTGCTTTGGGCGCTGTTTTGGGTTGAAGATGACCACTCTGTTGTTCCCTGTGGGCGTTGTGATCGGATAAATGAGCTCATTCCCACCCTGTGATGAAAGGCAACAGCTGGACACGAGCCTTTTGTCTGTGGCACGTGGGAAACAGCAACATCTCGTCTCTCAGCACAGGAATGAGCAGTGACCTGAGCCAGAGCCAGGCAGCCACGCTCTCACAGTGCATGTGCCATCCACATGCCAATGATACCGTGTGCAATGTAGTTTGTGCTAGAGGTGTTTTAGAGGTCCAGCTAACTTGTATTGGTGTACATTATATATACATATACATATCATATACATTACAAGCTTGATTTTTTTTGCAAGGATTTACAGCTATATAGAATAATCATTTCAAAAAATATGTTCATTTTTGCAATGCCAATAAAGCACAGTCACATATGTGGAACAACAACTACAACAACAACCTGCATTTATACAGCGCCCTTCATGCAGTGTTTGACCATAAATATTTTTATAAATATAAAGACAAATGTTTTTATAAATATAAATGCAAATACTTTTCACAATTAAAAAGGAAGATTTTTAGGCGGGATTTGAAAGTGGGAGGGAGGGAGGGAGGGGGCAAGGCGGAGGGATTGAGGGAGAGAGTTTCAGACTTTCGGGGGCATAAAAAACCTTCCTTTTCGACAGTGATTACTTATCTGTTATGCATCTGTTTACCTAGCAGTAAGTAGGAACCAACAACAACAACAAGATTCCATTTATAGAGTGCCTTTCACGTCGGGAGTCCCGTCCCAAGGCGCTGGACAGTTGGGTCAGCAACCAGGTTGCTAGTTGACTGTCGAATCACTTTCCAGGAATAATAATCTCTTCAAAAGAAAAACTAATAATAATTTGGTCACTCCATCACTATTATTTGTGGAACATTGCTGTGTGGAATTTGTTTGCATGTTTTGCTCACAAAAATATACAGTCAATTCACTTTACAGTATATTCAGAGATGTCTTAATGACATTATAAGGCACTATATCAATTGCAAAGAACTATTATTGTTATAACTTAATTGGATTGTAGCCTATGTACATAATTATCCTTCACTATATTGCTTCAAAAGTATAAAAGTAATAAATTACATTTGAGATAGCAATTTTTCATGGGAGGAATCTCAAAGCGCTTCACATGCTTTTCTGCAAAGTGTAGTGACTATAATAATAATAATAATCCTCACGTAAAAGACCACATGATGTATTTTACGTCTTCTAGGCATCTTAAAGTGCTTCACAGAATATACTATAAAGTGAATTGATGTATATTTTGTGGGTGCAACTCAGCAGCCAATTGCACACAGCAGTGTCCCACAAACAGTCATGGACTGAGTCACCAAGTTATTATTATTTTTTTCGAGGGATTATTATCAGGCGTGTGGAATAAGGAAAATTGCCCAAGGTTTTGCCCTGCCGGGAATCAAACCCACGTCTCTTGCTTGCGAGGCGAGTGCTATAACCACTGAGCTACAGCTACAGGACTGTATTTTGTAGGTGAATGTGGCAGCCAAATTGAACACAACCACCTTCCACAAACTTTGATTAATTTTATCTGGGGGATTGTAAGACAGACCACCGCTGAGAAAATCCGTTCTCTTTTTGAATTGTGCATATTTTGAAACTCAAACAATCTGTAATCTCCAAGAGAAGTACAATACTTCAGGCAAATGCAGATTAACTTTGAAATGTAACGCTTCAAATACACTATAACAAGGAGTCTGTCATTGTGAAGTAATTCCCAGGCATGAAAAGCTTGCTAACGATTTCTTTGTGCATTAATGTTAGAGAAGACCGGAAAAATCCTTTAGTTGGATGATTTTCTCTCCTGTCCTGAGATCTAGTCAGCTCTGCCAGATAAAGGTTAGTTCCTTCAGAGAGTTTGCTTTGTACTGTTTGCTAGGGGTCTGACCTCTGATCTGTTTTGTGTTGTTGACACGTGGGAAATTTTCAGCCACAATTGCCTCATTCAAAGAGGTAAACGGATCACTGAACTCGAGCATGAGACTGGAACTGGGGCCAGTGCATTTGTGCGCTTCATCACAGATAATCACTGACTTAATATTGCATCTGATAGGCTAGAAAAATAACGTTTTTTTAATATTCTAATAACCCAGTTCTCTTTTTTTAAAAGAATAATGCATTGAATCAAATGTTCGGTCATTTTTTCCCCTCCTCAAATGAAGGCATGTTGTGCATAATTGGCTGCTGCGTTTTTCCCGCAAAATATACAGTCATTTCACAGTGAAGTGCGTTGAGACGTCTTGAAGACATGATAAGGCGCTATACCAAATGCAAGGATTATTATTATTTGATTCCTATCTCCTTACCTTGGGATACATCTCCATGCCTACAGTGCCCTCCAATACTTTGGCTAAGTGATGCTTCGCCTAAGCATTTCGAGATCTTGCTTTTTTAAAAAATGTTTCTTTAGGGTAAAAAATCCTAATGCGATTCCACATAGTATACAAACTTGCCTTGGTTTCTAACACCGGCAGAAATGCTATTCAAATCAGAGGTGATAAAATATGTCCTTACATTCAATCATTTATTTCTATATTTCCGTACTCTTGGCATCAACAACAACAAAATTACATTTGATTCCCGGCTTTCACGTCGGGAAGATGCCCCATGCGTTAGATAGTCAGTGTTTTAGACCCGAGCCGGGGGTCGTGATTGGGGAGGGTGGAGGGCAGTTGGGGAAGCTGGGTGATCGAAAGCAGGTCAAAGAGGAGGGTCTTGAGATGGGACTTGAAGGAGGCAAGGGAGGGGGTGAGGCAGAGGGACTGCAAGCAAAACAACAGATGTTAGGAATACACAAGTGCCCATGTTTCACATGTGAGCCTTGATAATGATTCCTGACAGGATATTTCAAACTGCAGGAGGCATTATAGCCAAACCTTATTCAGTCTTCATGTGATATTAGTCAGTCCTAGTGGTTGAGCTAGCACTACCATAGGCTGGATAGACAGTGTAGACTCTTATGCTGTAATCTTTATGATTCCATGACATCCACAAGTGCACTTTCAAAAGGGGGTTACTTGATAGCAATTTGCATGTGATTCCTGGGTGTTTTGTTTTCATCCTCCCTAAAGCAGATTTCCTTTAACCTTATTGCCCAAACTTGCAAACTCGCTATACCTGTGCACAACTTTGCCATTCAGTTCAATACTGAAATCTTGCTGTGTTGGCTCACCTATGCTTTTATTACCTCTCACCGTTTTCCTTCATTTCACCATCCACTAGCTCCAGCTCAACCTCTGCCACTTACACCAAACTCAACATGCCCAACACCGCTTGACTCCACTGGCTCTCTGGCTTCCAACTAATCAATTTCAAGATATTCACCTATAAACCTCTTCATGCTGTACAACTTCCCGATCTCTGTGGTATTCTCATATCTGAAGCATGAAGTGATTTGTAGGTGAGCGCAAGGATCTTGAAATTGATCCATTCCACGACAGAGACAGTGGAGGAACACCAACAACTTGCATTTATATAGCGCCTATCACGCAGGGTAGCTTCCCAGAAACTGGCAAAGATTGGGGTGATGGAGGTGTGAAGTTTGGTATGGGTGAGCATACGGTAGTGGAGTTTTGAATTAGTTGAATCTTGTGAATAGTGGAGCTGGGGGAAACCAGTGAGGAGGTCATTGGCAAACTCTGCATATCTTCCGCCCCCTCCACCCTACCTTTGGTGGCTAAACCTTCAGCAACTATACCCCGACACTTTGGAACTTTCACCTTCTACCTCTCAATCTCAAACTCTATCTATCCAATTAATTCCTGTCTAAAGCCCACCTCTGACAACCTATGGTCTAATCTCTCCACCCCCTCCTCTCTTGCTGGCATTCACAGCATCCATGTGAAGTGTTCCAAGACATCATCCTATTCTATGTGAAGGGCATGACAATATATTAATGCACGTTATTGGTATGGCTGTGGGTATGTGCAGATGGCCACTCCATCTACTCAGTATTCCTGGGCTTTGGATGGGGGAGGGGGAGAGGGAATCAACCCATGTGAAGGCTGCTATGCAAGTGGAAATTGTGGGCTGGTGGAGGTTGGGGGTTGGGGGGCCAAAAGCCCAGTGGAAGAAGAAAATGTTAACATAAACCTTAAAGGAGGTGAGGAAAGGGGTGAATCGAAGTGACTCTGGGATGGAGTTCTAGAGGGCGGGGGCAGGTATGCTAATAGCCTGACCGCTAATAGTGGAGTGGGTTGGGGAGGTTTATGGTGCAGGTCGGTGCCCGCTGAGTGGGGAGAGCGACCAGGTTTGTAGGGTTACCCACACCTGCTGAAAGCTGCCATGTGTGGACATCCAGACAGGACTGAATGAGACCCTGCACATGTCCCTGCACAGACAGCTGACAGTTAATCTCAAGGCTCTCACTTGAGCAATAAGCAGTTCAGCAAGTTCTGTTACCTCAAGAAGATGTTGCGAAGGAACAAAGTGACCTGAAACACACTAAAGGACTTCAGTTAACCCCTTCAGCCTCGCAGAATGAAAACAAGACGAAATATCGTTTTTCCTCTTCCAATGTTTGTTTCTTGTTGAGAAAAGGACACATTTCTAAGGTTCTTTAATATTTTCTGTTTTTATTTTACAGTTTTTACAAAAAGCCATTGTTGTACTTTCTGCAAACCCATGTTCCATCCCCAACATAATTTACAGGAGACAATCTCCTACACACCCATTTCCAATCATTGACCTAAATTTCTGTGGCTTCTTAATTCTTTTCATTGACATTTATATCATTGTACATTGCATTTTTACACAAAAAATTGTGCAAAACTGTTTAGTTGAAGTTATAAAATACACATAAAACTCACAGAGTTATCAATTAGAGCTAAACTTTTCATAGAAGATGAGAGATATCTTCAACAAGAAAGTCCAATTACTTTCTTCCATTCCCAGACACTAGAACAAGGAGAGATTTATTCTACACAATTGTTGGTGCCATCCCATTACTTTACACATTCATTGTGAATATACAGATGTTTTGCTCAATATCTCTACAAATATTGTAGAACAAAAGTCAAACAATATGACATTACAAAGTAAGGATAGTGTTTTAAAATAAATGTCCATTTAAACGACTACCCACTTCCTTCAATTTGAAGGTAATAAGGGAATACTTTTTCCATTCTGGAATACTGTTTTACTAGAGTACATCTCTAGTAGGTTGTGTTGGGCTCAATAAATACAGGGCTGTGGTTCCACCAGGGTCTCCATAGTGCACGTTTGAAAAGCAGGCAGGAGAGTGCACAGGAGATACAGAATTACACAGCTCCTCGGCTGGAATTCCATTCTTTGAAATATTGCTCCCGACTTTCTTCTGAACGTGATCCTGGGTGTTTGTGTGGAAGGAAACACCATCTCCCACAAACACGTGGGGAGTATCCCTGAGATACCTCCCTGGTCTGGCTCTCCTAATACTGTGCTTTGATCACTGTAGGTAGAGGAAGAACAGAACGATTTAGAATGAGGTTGACATGACAAGATTAATGAACAACAACAATGGAACATTAACTTCTTATTCAGATGTGTTGTATGTTATAGAGACTTACCACAAGCAGCTCCTGGGTCTGATGTTTCAGGGTGTCAGTTGTCACCAGATTCTTCTTTGTTCCTTTGAAATTTGCAACTCTCTTTTTCCCAGTGAAGTTTGAAGTGGATTGAACTTTTCCATCAGTTTGTTTGTTTATTTGTTTGTGTTTCCATCGTGGCAAGTTTCCTTCAAAACTAGTTTCACCAACTGAAAACGAGAAAATCGAAATGTAAATGTTTTGTGGTTTGTAACAGGTGGCGGAAATTATCAACATTGGTTATCACACACTGTTTCATTTAAAAACAAGTAAAAAGTTCCTTACCTTGAACTGTACTTGTCCATCAGCACATCAGCATTATATCTGAACCAGTTTGGAGCAATGGAGAGTGGTGGTGGGTGACTGGTTGGCTTTGCCTGTCACAAGCTGTATCCGTGTTCCCCTATTTATGGCTCGCAATGTGAGCTGAGCAGCCCGACACACAGTTTCCCACACTCAGTGGCCAATCAGCTCTGCTGAGGACCACAATAGCAGCGTCTCCTTGGAATGGCTGAATGGGCGCAGTTTGACTTTGTGTGTAGTGTATCTTATTCAAAAGAGCATCTGGACAGCACATATGACGCCGTAATCCCCGTCACATTCAGCATTCAGTCTGTGAGGTTAGCGGATCCTGGGAAAGCCACTCCCCTCGACATCCAAATAATAATCCCTTCAAAAAAAAATTGGTCACTCAATCCACGACTGTTTGTGAGACACCGCTGTGCGCAATTGGCTGCTGCACCTCGCCCACAAAATACACACTCAATTCGCTTTACAGTATATTTGAAGCGCTTTGAGACGTCTCGAAGACATGATAAAGCGCTATATCAAATGCAAAGATCATTATTATTATTATTATACACCATTACAGAATAAAATTTGGTCTCAACAACTGGTACAGCAATTTTACAATTTTAGGATTAGTATTGTTTTTAGTTTTAAAAAACCCTCTGTGATTCAGATGCTATTAACTATTTTAATGTCAAACACTAGCTGTTTTTTCTTAATTAGCCATGTTTTCTTGGCAGTTCATCATATGAGAGACTGAGCTACCACTTCCTTTGACTGGCCCGAGTCGTCACACTTTTTTGTCCCTGTGGAATTAAAATGCGGCTTTAATATTTTTTGTGAGACAATGCATTGTAATGGCAGCGTAATCATGCAATGACTGAAACATGACAGATTGCATTCACTGTGATCTCGATCATTCAGCAACATTTCATTAATAAGAATTTTAAAATAGTGAGATCTACGCTCATGTTAAACTAGGAAATGCAATATTAATAATTCTTACATTTGCTAGAGAGTCTTACCATGTTTCAATACATCTCAAGAAACTTCTTTATTCACCATAAACTTATTCAAGATACTTAGCAAAGAAGCTGCTCACTATTTTTTAACCTGAAATGTAGCAAAATACATGAACTGAAAATTTTACTTAGTAAATTAAGCTGTACATGAAAAAATGAGAGAAATTTATTCGCGGAGCCCATATTTTATAATGTGTCACAATAATAATAATAATCCTTGCACTTTATATAGCACCTTATCACATCGATGCGATGTCTCAAAGTTCTTCACAGAATATATTGTAAAGTGGATTGACTGTGTATTTTGCAGGTGAAACACAAATAAAAGCAAAAATGTTATGAATAAATCCATAGGTTGATTCTTGACTTGACCTATCATCAGATGTGAAATGGTGAGCTGAGGGAGACTATAACACTAATAAAATAAAACATTAGGAAGGATGTAGAAGTTGACTATAACCCCCTCCCTCTACGCACACTCTGCATATGTATGTGTGTGGGAAAAGCACCTAAGGTAGTGGTGGCCAACCTGTTTGGTTGACCAAACAAATTCATTTTCCTTCATTGAATTTTTCTCCATTTATGGTCTCGCAATGGGTATCGCAGCTCAGTAGCTACTGGAAACAAGGTGTTGATATGGCAAGGATTTGCAGTGCCTTTTGAGGCATCCAGACGTGGCCTGCCGAAAACCAGCATCAATCCAGGCAAATCCACACCAAACCAAAAACACAGTTACTACACCTTAGAGTAACATCTTGTGAAGTGCTCTGACATGTCCCCCGTCGTGAAAGACGCAATATCAAATACAATTATTATTAATATTAAGCTCAAAATGTACATAAAAATATACGTCTGGAACTTTCCCCCTCAATCCCTCCACTTTTCCGTCCCTTTTTCTGTCTTCAGATTGCACCTGATGACTTTCTTCTTCCACCATGCCTAAGGTCACCTTTCCTTTCTCTCCAGCTAGGCATTAGCTGTGCTATTGTTAAGTGCTCCAAAACACCTCCCCCACATGAAGTGTGCTACATAAATGCAAGTTGTATTATTGCACAAGCTGTAGACTAATCTTTAGAAGCTAAAAAAATTATCATTATAACAGGTCCAGCCTGACTGAGTTTATGTTCCTGCTGCATTGCCAGTTGTTTACAAAATAAATGTCATTGTAATCTTGTTTCTTGTAAATGTCTAACCTTCTGAAGAACGTTTGAGTTCAATCCATTCTCATACAAGTACAAGGATTCGCATAATACCTACTAATGCTACGTACATATAAAGGAATTATCCGGCTAATATTTATTGCTAAGTAAGTGTTAAAGAATAGACGTTTGTGTGAACAAAAAGGCCCTGATATATTTCCTTTGATGGTGAGATTTGTGTTCTTAGTTTGTAGGATTCTAAAGCTGTTGTTAGCTGTCATCTCTCTATTTATAGTACCCGTAAATCAACACTGCAAATAAACTGTACAAAACTTCTGTAATGGCGTAAGTCTGCATTTCCTCCAAGATAGATAATAGCCACAGAAGCCACCTGCAAATTGAACGGGTTTGGCACAGTTAAACCTTAATTTTATCCGTAGCCTGTCAGTCCCCGCTGTTTTCATCTGACCGAGTTCAGTGCTTTTGTAGTGACTGTGCAGCTGTTAAAGACTTGACCTCTGCTAATCTCCAACGCGTGGGAACGAATCTGCAGCAGCTGCCTCACATTCACCTTCAAACACACACTGGATTGTAAACGCGGAGACAGCAAGGAGAAGCTGAAGAGAGTCAGTGCAACATCTGCAGGACACAAGACCAGATGGATGTGTCCGTGCAATTTCACAGTCACCATTACACACCTCATCCTACAAGATAATAATAATAATAATACTTGCATTTGATATAGCGCCTTATCACTTCAAAGCGCTTCAAAGAATATACTGTAAAGTGGATTGACTTATATTTTGTGGACGAAACATTAGGGAAGAGAAGAGAGGTCAGCAAAAGTACAAATTTGGTGTATTTACATACCTTGAGGGACAGGTAGGCACAAAAGAATGGGAATAAACAATAATAATAATAATCCTTGCATTTGATATAGCGCTTTTCACGTCTTCTAGACATCTCAAAGTGCTTCACAGAATAGACTGTAAGGTGAATTGATTGTATATTTGAGGGCAAAATAAATTTAATTTACAATTATTTCTATACGCTACTTACCTTTGTTTACATTTTATAGACAAGGTATTAAAATATTAGAGATGAGATTTAAAATGAATCATACCTGCATTATGATCTGGTGTTATCTTCTACTGACAGAACGTACCTGTAACACAAGTTAAAACTTTGAAAGCAAGTAAGTGTTTTCTAAAATTTTAATTTGGATGCACCATTCAGGGTTCATGATAATAAGCATAATAATAATCCTTGCATTTGATATAACTCATTATCATGTCTTCAAGACGTCTCAAAGCGCTTCACAGAATATACTGTAAAGTGAATTGATTGTATATTTTGTGGGCGAAATGCGGCAGCCAATTGCGCCGATTGTGTATTTTGTGGACGAAATGCAAAATAAATGCCACTGTCTCAAAACAGGTGAGTTAATGTCCATTATATCTTTGCCTCTAGCCCTCTCTAAGCTTATCACAGCAGTGGTTCAGATGAAGAAGGACCTTCAACTCATTTGATCTTGTCCTTCCAAAATAGCGACTCTACCATTTTCGCATTACAGTAACAAACTGCTTTCTAAATTAATTCACAATATTGGTTTCTGCCAGCCTTCTTGGAAACTTTTGCAGCTGTAAATTATCCTCTGAGTGAAGAAATGCGTCCTGGCATCTGCCATAAACTTCCTCTAACCCTAACCCAATCACACTGAACTTGTGCCCTCTGGTCTTATCAAAATAACAAAAAAAATGTAATGATCAAAGCAAATATAGATGTCCAATGCTTTCCTTTGACATAGAGGATGTCAGGCACTTATTATACTGTATATGGTTTCTGCCTAATATATTATTTTGAAGCTAATAAACCAAAGCTGAATCCAGATTCAGATCTTCTATTAATACCAAGTAAATTCTGCGATGCTTCTCCTAATCTATGCCATTATATTAAATGTAAGGATTATTATACTGTAGTTATATCCACTTAATAAGACACTTGGTGTTATACCCAGACCACATGCAGTTCCGGTGAAACAAAGGCGTATTGTTTGCGAAGGTCACAACCAATTCGTCAAATCAGAGCACAGATACAGTTCAGTGGTTCAGATTGTAAGAGCGGGAAAAGCCACAGATTCCCATTGAGTTCACCCACTGAATAACCTCTCATTTCATCTCCCAAACAATTTTCTAATTACTGTATACTTCTCTCCTGTTATCAGCACCCCCCCACCACCACTTGCCAACAAGCAAAGAACTCCACCTTTTTCCTTCCTTTCATTACTGATTAAAGTAGATCCCAACAAAAGTGGTTAATCTGTTACCAACGTGTGCTGTGTTCACATCTTATTCAGGGTCCAATGATTCGTCACTTAATGAAGCACAGTACATCAAATCAATATAAATATTGTAAACAATAATGCATGATTCCTCAAAGCTGACCCAGTGTCATTTTATTCAACAATATGTTGAACTATACTTTTCTTTTGCTGTTCCTTTTCTCATCTGTATTCATGTATGCAATATCAGAACCATTCAGTTAAACTGAAGCAGTCGCTGGGAATGTCACTCACTGTGTCTCACACAGCTCTCTGGGATAGAACCCTGATTTTCTCCTCTCTGCAGCTTAAGAGTTTCCATTTGAATGTAGAGTGACTGGTATGCTATGCTCTCATGCTGTTTCCCACTACTCCCTGCTCATTCACTGTTCTTAGAGGGACAATAGCAGAAGCCTTTTCTTTTTACATGTTAAATGAGCACTAGTGTTTGACTTGCAGGACCATCTGGACAGCACGTACGACGCAGTGATCTCATCTAAGGTTACGAGATCCTGGGAAAACCACTCCCCTTGTCATCACCAAAGAATTCTCTGGAGAACACGGCTTGAACAGCACGTACAACAGAGGAATACTTCAGCGATTAGCTTCCTCTGAGGTTATGGGATCCTGAGAAAACTCCTCCCAGTGTCACTTCAAATTACATCACAGAAACATACCTTTTGTGAATTTCAGATAATCTAAGTATTTATAAAACATCTGAAACATTCCACTTTTTTTAAAAAAATGCCAATTTTCTCCCCTCTTCATCTCCTGAAGGCACTAAGTTCCCCGAGTACATTTCCTCTTGTTCATGCCTTCATCACCTCCAGGCTCGATTATGCAAACGTCCTGATTGTCAGCCTTCCCAACTCCTCCCTCCACAGGCTGCAGATAATCCAGAACTATACAGCCCATGTCCTCTCCCGCACCAAACTCCGTGACCCCATCTCCCCCACTCTCACCCAACTCCACTGGCTCCCTATCCTTCAAAGGATCCAGTTCAAAATCCTGGTCCTCACATACAAAGCCCTCCATGGCCTCGCCCCACCCTACCTCTGCGCCTCCAAATCCCCTACCAACCCATCCATTCCCTCCGCTCACGTCCTCCGACCCACCCGCCCCACCATTGGCGGGAGAGCCTTCAGCCACTCTGCCCCCAACCTCTGGAATTCCATCCCCCAGTCAATCCATCGCCCCCTCCTTAGCTCCTTCAAGTCTGCCTCAAGACCCTCCTCTTCGACCATGCCATCGGCCACCCTCCTTATCCTCCCCTCCCTTCTCCCCCCCTGAACCCAGCTCGGGTCTGAAATGCTGTACACTGTCCAGCGCCTTGGGACGTCCTCCCGACGTGAAAAGCACTGTACAAAAGTAATCTTGTTGTTGTTGTTGTGGTTCCATGGATGGTGGCCAATCTCTGGTACGTTGCCCAAGTGGCCAATCCCTTAAAAAAAATTCTAATTTGGTCACTGAATCCGTGACTGTTTGTGGGACACTGCTGTTCACAATTAGCTGCTATTTTGCCCACAAAATACACAGTTAATTCACTTTACAGTATATTCTGTGAAGCGTTTTGAGATGCTTGAAAGAGTGATAAGGTGTATTCAACTCAAGGATTATTGTTATTTTCTGGGGGAAAGCTTTTGACTAATTTTCTACTCCCAGCCCAAGGTCACGAAAAGCAGTTGTATTCTTGGTACTGTTCCAGCTGAAATCAGCTAACTCAGTGCAGATGATATTTGAACATAATAATAAACCTTCCATTTGAGGTAGTGATTTATCACATCTCCGACACGTCTCAAAGCGTTTCGCAGAATATACTGTAAAATGAATTGACTGTATATTTTGTTGGAGAAACGCAACAACTGCAAACAGTCGTGGATTGAGTGATCAGACGTGAAAAATATACAGCCAATTCACTTATTCTGTGAAGCGCTTTGAGACGTGATAAGGCGCTGTATCAAATGCAAGGATTATGTGATGTCCAAAGCGAGCAAGTTCTCTGTGGATGTCGCGGTAATCCAGTTCCTGAGCCGGGCGGGTCCACAGTACTCCAGGGCACTGCTGATGACAGCACAGCCATGTTGGCTCATCGGAAAGACTTGGAAGGGCAGACCAGTCACTGGGGACACAGAATCCTCCCAGTCAGCTCCTTAACCCTGCAAGTCCTGTAGCTCAGTGGTTAGAGCACTCGCTTTGCAAGTGAGAGACCTGAGTTCAATTCCAGGCAGAGGGCGAAACCTCGGGCAAGTTTCCTTACTCCACACAGAGCCTAATAATATTCCCTCCAAAACTAAAAACAATAATTAAATTGGTCATTTTCAATCTACGACTGTTTGTGGGACATTGCTGTGCGCAATTGGCTGCCGCGTTCGCCCACAAATATAGTCAATTCACTTTACAGTGTATTCTGTGAAGCGCTTTGGGACGTCCTCCCGACGTGAAAAGCGCTATATCAAATGCGAGGATTATTATTGATTATTATTATTAAGTCAAAACCCTAATGTGGTCCTCGCTGGACACCAGCAGGAAAGCTTTGCCGACAATGTAATCAATGGCAAGCTCTGCGGGTGTAGCTGGTTAGACTCCAGCGGTTACCCCGAAGCACACCCTGGGATCCCCAAGCAACGGAGACTCAGCCTGGACAGTGAACCTTAAACTAAAGCCAGGGCGCTCCCGACTGAGGCGGCAAACTGGCAGACAAACTCTCACTTTTTTTGTAGATATGATAGAGACGGTCTCACCTCCGTGTCTGCACACGTGGGCCATTGGCTGCTGCGTTTCGCCCACAAGGTATACGGTCAATTCACTTTAAAGTATATTCTGTGAGAAGCGCTTTGAGACGTGATGCTACATCAAATGCAAGGATTATTATTATTATAGTAAGTAGCCCTTTATTATTATTATTATTATTATCATTATTATTATAGTAAGATATCCCTTTATTATTATTATAGTAAATTGCCCTTTATTATTATTATTATAGTAAGATGTCCCTTTATTATTATTATAGTAAGATGTCCCTTTATTATTATTATAGTAAGATGTCCCTTTATTATTATTATTATAGTAAGATGTCCCTTTATTATTATTATAGTAAGATGTCCCTTTATTATTATTATTATTATAGTAAGATGTCCCTTTATTATTATTATTGCAGCTGTTGTGTTGGGGGCGGAACCTTTGTGATGGGAAAGCCGTGGTTGACCGGAGAGGTGTAACGCAGGGACCCGTTGACAGGAAGTAGCGGAGCGTATTTCCGGTGTGCGGGAGAGTCGGTGTGAAGGCTGCTGGGAGGGAGGGAAGGCGGGAGGGAGGGAGGGAGCGGTGGTTGAGTGTTTCTCTCTGTTACCAGTGTCCGGGCCGAGGCCCGGAGTCAAAGGGCCTCATCATGGGCAAGAGACAGCACCAGAAGGACAAGATGTGAGTGTCGGAGGAGGAGCTTCTCGCACCTTCCTCTCGTGTTGTGGTACCAGGTTCTCTCTCTGCCCTGAGTGATGCCTTCCTCTCCTCCAATGGAGAGTGGAACTGCTCTCATCAGAGCCACCCCCACCCTCTCTCACAGTGTTTGTTTTTTTTGGGGGGGGGGGGTGTCTGGGGGAGTAGTTTGGGGGGTGGTATGAGGAGTTTGGGTGGGTGGTATGAGGAGTTTGGGTGGGTGTTTTGGGGCGGGGGAGTAGTTTGGGGGGTGGTTTGGGGTGGGGTGGTATGAGGGGTTTGGGGTGGGGGAGTAGTTTGGGGGTGGTGTGCGTTGGGGGTTTGGGTGGTTTGGGGTGGGGTGGGGGAGTAGTTTGGGTAGGTGGTTTGGGGGGTTTGGGTGGGGGTTTGGGTGGGGGGTTTGGGTGGGGGGTTTGGGGTGGGGTGGGGGAGTAGTTTGGGTAGGTGGTTTGGGGGTTTGGGTGGGGGGTTTGGGTGGGGGGTTTGGGGTGGGGTGGGGGAGTAGTTTGGGTGGGGTGGTTTGGGGGGTTTGGGCGGTGGGGGGGAAACCGTGGCCCAAGTTGCCATTCTCAACCTGTAGATGGATTGTGAATGTTGGCATCGTGTTTAATCCCAAACTGTTTAGTTTTCCGACACCGTTTACGCGCTCTGAGAAGCTTCTCTGTGTGGAGAGATGAGTGCTTGTTGTTGTTGTTGTTGTTTTTAACTGGTTGGGGGTATCTGCCAGCATCCATACTGTGTGTGTGGGAGGTGGGAGAGAGAGAGAGAGAATGTGTGAGTGGTGGGGGGGGGGAGGAGAGAGAGAGAGGGTGCCTCACACACTCTCTTGCCTAGTTTAATAATAATAATTTGGTGACTCACTCCACGACTGTTTGTGGGACACTGCTGTGCGCAATTGTCTGCTGCGTTTCGCCCACAAAAGTCGCTACACTTTACAGTATTCTGTGAAGAGCTTTGAGACAACTCGACGACGTGTTACGGCGCTAAATCAAATGCAAGGTTTATTATCATGTGAGTGAGGGGTCTTTGAGTACTGAACAGGATCGGAACCTTTAATTTTATTCCCATCTAGCTCCCCATTATTCTTAGAAAATGAATATACTTACTTTTTATATAATACCCCCACTGGAGCTCTCTCTAATCCCATTCCCTGCTTTCTCCCCATTGCATCTTTCAGATGAGACGTTAAAACGAGTTGTGCTGCATCGTTTGCCTACAAGTACACAGTCACTCCATTTCACAGTAAAGCCTATGAAGCGCTTTGAGATGCCCTTCCGATGTAATAAGGCGCTATATCAAATGCAAGGATTATTATTAGCTTATCACGTTGTCATAATGTGTAGTGAGCGTTTTTGTAGGCAAACACATCCGTCAATTTCTGCACAGCAGTGTCTCACAGACTGTCATGATTTTTGGTTTGGAGTATAGACCACAGGTTTCCTTAAATATGCCACACAAAGTGTTATTGTGCTGAGATACATGAAGGTCGGGTTATTCTACTGAATTAATTGGTAGAATGCTGTTCGTAGCTCATGTGAAATTACATGGTATGTAAACCAAGTGAATGTTAGAGATAAGTAACACAATGTTTCTCATTGTATGTGTTGGATTCAAAATCTGAAGTCATCTGTATAGTAGCTGCTAGTATTGTAATTTATATTTAGCAAAGGAGTCACAGACAATTTACAAATAAAAAATATTTAGTTAAAATCTGAGGCGATGATCAACACTGAGCACCTATCAGTGAGGGTCAGTAACAACATCTGTAGCATTTTTTGTATTCAATATTTTTTAAAAATTATAGCTCAAACATAAGAAGTGTCTAATGTTAACTGTAAGGGCTTTGAGATGTCTTGACAACAACTTGCACTTATACAGCGTACTTCATACATTTCACTTTATCTCTGTGTGCTGAGCGTCTCTGATGTCTCAATGATTTATGAAATGCAAGTATAACTGTTTCTCATAAACATTTGTCTAGGTAATACTGTATGATGTTTGGTAATGCTTGCTGAGTTGAACTGAGCTGTGGTTTTCTTTTCTAGGTACATTACCTGTACAGAATACACAAACTTCTATGGGGGCAAGAAAACAGGTACCAAAACTTCCCAAAAATTAACATAACATGTAGGAGCAGGAGTAGGCCATTCAGCCCTTCGAGCCTGCCCCGCCATTCTATCATGGCTGATCTTCTAATCTAACTCCAGCTAATAACCTGACCCTGCCTTATCCCCATATCCCTTAATCCCTTTTGCAATAAGAAATCTATCTATCTCAGTCTTGAATATGTTCCAGGACTGAGCGTCAACAGCCCTTTGTGGTAGCGAGTTCCATACATTCACTGTTCTTTGAGTGAAGAAGTTCTTCCTCAACTCAGTGCGACAGGGCTGGCCTCTGATTTTAAGGTTGTGACCACTGGTTTTAGTTTCTCCAAACAGGGGAAACAATCTCCCACTATCTACTCTATCATGCACTTTGATGATCTTAAAGGTTTCTATAAGATCCCCTCTAATTCTTCTATATTCCAGAGAATATAGGCCCAAATTGGTCAGCCTATCCTAGTAACTCAACCCCTTCATCCCTGGTACTAACCAAGTAAATCTACGCTGCACCCCCTCCACGGCAAGTACATCCTTCCTTAAATGAGGTGACCAAAACTGCACACAGTATTCCAGGTGTGGTCTCACAGGGCCCTATACAGTTGCAGCAAGACTTCCCTACTTTTATACTCTAATCCTTTCATAATGAATGCTAACATACCGTTCGCCTTCCTAATTGTTTGCTGCACCTGCAGACTAACTTTCTGTGATTGGTGTAGAAGGACACCCAAGTCCCTCTGGACGCTAACACATTCCAATCTCTCCCCTTCTAAAAAATGACCCGCTCTACTGTTTTTGCTACCTAGGTGGATGACTTCCCATTTCCCTACATTATACTTCATCTGCCACCTACCTGCCCAATCACCTAAACTATCTATGTCTCGCTGCATTTTTTCAATGTTTGTAGCATAGAATGAGGCCTTGAGGCAAGCCAGCCTTCTAGCAAATCATGGTGATGCCTTTTTCACTGGAGCAAACTGCTCTAATCCTTCCATTAGAGTCCTGTTGGAGAATTAATTTAACACAAATTTCTCTGTGTACTTTCCACGAGTAATCGATTATTTTGGGAGATTTCTGGATATTGCTGGAGTGATGCATGCAAATTTCAAAAACATATTTGGGGCTGTAAGATTGTACAGGAGAGACCATCTTTCTGAGGCTGCGGAGGCACTGTGTGTGCACGTCCCTGAGATTTCCTGTGTGTGCTGCTCACTGGAGGCAATGGTGTAACGTGGCAAGTGCTGTATCATTGCCACAAAATCGTGCCTGGTCACATTAGTGACCCAATTAGGTTGGTCATTATTCCTTCCATTGCACAGGGAAGAGCTTTATAGCTGGGTAGTTGTATCCAGCTCATGTATGGATACGTGTGCCTATTTGCACCCACCCTTTGGAACTCCATTCCACATTCCCTTCACCTCACTCCATCCGTTGCCTCCTTCAAGGCACGTCTCAAGACCTTCCTCTTCGACCGAGCTTTCGGCTACCCTCCCTGCCCTCCACCATTGGGTCTTGGGACATCCTTCTGACGTGGAAGGTGCTATACAAATGTAATTTTGTATTGTATTTATGAAATTATGCACCTTTATTTAAATAAAGAAAACTTTCTTAATGGCACTAAAATGATTTGCTATTAAATGTATCGCCAATATATGATGTGTGGATTTGGTTCTCTTCGGAACCAAATTAATCAAGATTAATTGATTTATCCTTTTCTCTTTAAATCAATAGAAGATTCATTTTATCCTATTTTCTCCTTCAGTTATCCCACAGGCCAATTTCCGCCGTTTGCCCTTTGATCACGGCAGGTAAGGCTTTGCATTGACCCTGCCCGATTTATTGGAGTTATGGTCAGCCTACGCTCAGAAATCGTTCAACCTGGAAATAGACCGATGTATTTCTTTGGTCAGCAGTGTGGTATGCCTGACACCTGTAGAAATTGCTGACCATTTGCTGAAGGCTTTCCAGTTTCACCCACAATAGAATCATTTTGTTTGCCAGTTCTGGATGGAACTTGTCTCTAGATTGTGGGGGAGCAGTGGCTGAAGGCTTGGTTATTAAAGGGGTGGGGGACTCGCGACAGGCCTGAGATTGCAGCGCAGAAGGGCGAGCAGAAGAAATGGTGTAGGAGGAGATCAGGAAGTATCAGAGCATGGAGGGATTTATTGCTGCCATGAACACCCATTAATGAGCCAGAAGCTGGTCAATGAATTTCCACTGATGAGTTAGACAAGCTGGTCAATCAGTAGCAGCTTCATAGTCTGTTGAGATCAAATGTGAATTGAGTATGTAATTATACTTTCTTCCCCCTTTGCAGCTTGTCTCTTCAGCCTTTTGAGTACCCGGTGTGTACCCCTGATGGAATGGTATTTGACCTCTTGTAAGTATAAAGGACTGAATCTGTTAGCGAATAATCATTGTTAATACTCTTCACAGTAATCTGATCATTATTGATTTGCACAGGAGCATTGTGATTGTCATTGCTGCGCTCCGAAAACACTTCCCATTGCTCCCCCCCNTCTCGTTAACTTACATTTTGAAAGTAGTTCTATTGCATCAGAAACCTTGGGAATGTAATTGCACCTTCCTAACAGTGGTCAGAAAGTTCCTTATCCTTATAGAATTCTACAGAGAAACATAGTCTGTATAACTCTAAAACAGGCCAATTAGTGTGTGCTGTTGTTTGTACACCCATGAGTCTCCTCCCATCCTAATACCATCTCCCTATCCCACTCCCACACCTGTCTTTCTTATGTACGCAGGATATTTCCTCTTAAATGCTTTGATGCTTCCTGTTTGAACTACAGCTTCTAGCAGTGAATTCCACATTCTCACCACTCAATGTGTGTATTAAAAAAAATCCGCCTAAACTCCCTTTTGTATATGTTTGTGTCTTTCTTGTATAGACTCCTTTTTATACACTCAGCAACAAGTGGAAACAGCCTATTTATGTCCATCTTAATGAAAGCTTTCATAATTTTACACGTAGTGTAAAGGAATATGAGAGGAAAAGAAATGAAAGCTTTTGACTTTTATCAGTGAACACTGTAGATTCAGGACAGCAGTCTGAGCGCCGAGATCACCACCTAGTGGCCCCAAGCTGCCGAGATAGACCAGTTGCTGAATTTTAGATTCTGTATTAGCCTGGGAACAATCCTCTCTAGAAGCTGATTTGTGGTTGCAGCGTCCTCTACTGGGACGCTATCAAGGGCACATCAGTATCATGGCATAACTTAAAAACTTTTCAAAGTCGTTCACAGTTTGGAATTTCACCCTCGGGAGCATCAATTTACGGTCCTGAAAGCATTGTGAGAGGGTACCACTGGTGGGGGGGAAAAGGTCGTTTGAAACCTTCACAACCATTTCGCATCAGTTCATATTTTACTTAAAAATAAAACTCTTTAACAGTTTTATTCTTACACCTGTTTGGACATTCTCTGTGCTGTGGTTAGCTCCAGTGAATGATGCAAGTAGGTAATCTGCTCTCAGGCCTCTGCCAATGGCACTCACTCAGCCTCTGTGCTTTTGTTCATTCTCATGAATCCATTAAAGAAGAAAGTTACCACTGAACTTGGTGACCGAATTGCAGTGTTACTGTTTAAAGGTTCATTTTTATTCTTGCATCTCTTTGGACAGTCTCTGCTATATTCTTAGCTCCCACCAACAATTCAGGTAGGTAATATGTTTTCAGGCCTCTTGTCAGCAGCACGCAGGCAAAGGTGAGATGGAGTATTTCCCCATTTTGGGTACCAGTAGAAGTACCAAATATTGTCAGGTAGATAAGTGTGCAGCCATTTAGAGCAGAAAAGCTACCGTCCTCACAAGAGAAGCACCCCCTGAATGACTGCATTTCCACTTCCCACATACTGTGGATTCATGAGTAAGATTGCCAAATTAACAACAACAAAATTACATTTATGTAGCACCTTTAGGTCGGAAGGACATCCCGAGGCTCTGAACAATTAAGGGTTTGCAAAACTAGTTCCCAACAGTAAATAGTATTAAAATGCAGGATGAAACTGTTATTTCACTGTTCACTTTCATTTATTTCTTCAACTGGTATCATCCTAGCTCAGTTGGTACCAGCCCGGCTTCTGAATCGGGGATTCAAACCTCACATTGGGACTTTGAGCTCACAATCTAGGCTGACACTCCAATGCTGTGCTGCGTTGACAGAGGTGCTGTCCTTCAGATGAGATGTTAAACCAAGATCATGTCTGCACGTTCAAGTGGATAGTAAGGAACCTATGGCACTATTCAAAAATAGAAAGGAGTTTATCCCAATGTCAATAATCCCTCTTCACAGCTGTTTGTAGGACAATGCTGTGTTCAAATTGGCTGCCGTGTTCGCCTACAGATATACAGTCACTAAACTTTACAGTTAATCTTGTGAAGCGCTTTGAGATATTCTGATGTGGGATTATATAGCAAAAGCAAAGATTTGTTTAACACAATGACCTTCATCCATGGTATACTTTTAGTTCATTTCTTCTTGTGAACTGTTTGGGACTTTTCATTGCAAGTGTGCTGATCTGAGTGAAATATGTTTATCCTTATTGACCCATCTATAAACAATATCCTTATTGACCCATCTATAAGGATTTCGGACAATTTCAAGCACCGTCTGCAGTGTATAGGGAGCATTACACAATAATATGCTTTGTCATATTTCACAAGATGCCCACAAAGAGGATTAAGTAAGATTTACATTAACACAGAAACACAGCAAGTGATCTTCCCCCTTTTTTGCAGGGTTGAGTAACGTTCCAATGGGTGTTGATGAACTTGAAGTGTGCTGGTGCACATCAGGGACACCACAGCCTCTAAGAGCAGTGTCTGTAGTGTATTGGTTAGAGTACTCGCCTCGCAAGCGAGAGGACTCGGGTTCGATTCCCGGGCAGGGCGAAACCTTAGGCAAGTTTCCGTACTCCACACACCTGTGTTTACCTGGCAATAAATAGGAACCTGGTTGTTACCGCTTTCCGGGGGTAATAATCCCCTAAAAAAACATAAAAAATAATAATTTGATCATTCAATCCATGACTATTTGACTAATTGCTATGCTCAATTGGGCTTTCGCCCGCAACGATATACAGTCAATTCAACGACATGATAAAGCGCTATATCAAATGCAAGGATTATTATCTCCGAGGTGACTGCAACATCTTTTGTGAAACTAAAAATGAGTAGAATGTGGTGTGTAGTGGACATTATGTCTTGTCCAGATCCAAGTAGATGTATTGGTCCTGTTCAGAAGGTGACTGACTCGCTATATCTTATTTCTCTGCAGGAGTATCATGCCATGGATAAAGAGATATGGAACCCATCCAACTACTGGAGAGGTGAGGATTCTGTGCTGAGTATCTTTCATATTTCCCCCCCCGGAGCTGTTAACAATTAAGGACAAATCCTATTGTAGTCATGAAACAAAATCTTTACAGACAACAACACTTGCTAACCTGATGTGTTTAACTGATTTTCTCTCCAGAGTACCTCTTGGATTTATATCTAATTACTTTTTTTTTAGAAAGGTCAATGTTTCCATTTGACAGGTCACACATGAAACACTAACTCATCTTTCTTCAGTGCTGACTGTCCATTGCCAGAATATATTGTGTTATATAGGTCATGTGTGTCTCAGAAACCTGGCCGAGTTTTTTCTGAAAGTCACTGGTTGGGGAGAATCAATGGATGTTGTTTATATGGATTCTCAAAAGGTTCCACACCAGAGATTATTGAATAAACTCAAAGTGCATGGAATTGGAGGAAACATTATGAAATGGATAGGAATTTATTTGGGGCAGAAGGCCAGAGAGTTGGGGTAAAGGGCAACCAGGGTTCCTGTCTGAAAAGTGGGAACAGCTTTAAAGTGTTTTCCATTGACTGCAAAATGGTTTAACAGCCAGTGAAAAACAAAAAACTGCAAGATTAATGGTGTTACTTTGTTGATGCAACCAGATAAACCGAGGTTCTTTTTGCCTATCCAGGTGGACATTAAGCTACTATTAGAAAAAAAATTAAACTGCTACTGTTTGAAAAAAGTAGTGAGTTTCTCCTGGGCAGCAAAGCCCCAATACTATTGATTATTCACTTCATAGCTGTTTGTGGGACGGACATGTGTGTGTGCAAATTGACTAACGTTCACCCACAAAACGCTCAGTGACTTTACGGTATATCCTCTGAAGCACTTTGAGACATCCTCCCGATGTGATACGTGCTGTCCCAAATATTATTATTATTAATAACAACAGTCAATAAGCAGCCGACTTATTACAGTATATAGTTTCCTACCACTAGGTGGCAGTCAAACCCTACCTGATCATTTGAAAAACTATTTTTTTGTCCTTTGGTGCATTTCTCTTACCATTACCTTCCTGTTCCCAGGTCCCTCTGGCAGCGCTGCGTCATAAGATCCATGTGCATGTCCCAGGGTGACCCTTTCCCCCTCAATATCTACTAGCAAATGACTAGCCTCCTTTTATTGATCATTGTAAGGACAGGGCTGCTTCCCATTAATCTGGTGGAATAACATAAGGCCTAGTGGCAATACAGAGAAGAGGACTGAAGCGGATCCCTAGAGGGATGGACCATGAGGAATAATGAGATTCTAGGGCTTATCAAGATTAATCAGATTAATGTGGAGTCCTGTAGCTCAGTGGTTAGAGCACTCGCTTTGCAAGCGAGAGACCTGAGTTCAATTCCAGGCAGAGGGCGAAACCTTGGGCAAGTTTCCTTACTCCACACAGAGCCTAATAATAATCCCTCCAAAACCAAAAACAATAATAAATTGGTCACTTCAATCCACGACTGTTTGTAGGACATTGCTGTGCGCATTTGGCTGCCGCGTTCCCCACAAATATACAGTCAATTCACTTTACAGTGTGTTCTGTAAAGCGCTTTGGGACGTCCTCCCGACGTGAAAAGCGCTATATCAAATGCAAGGATTATTATTATTATCAATCCATTAAGAAAATAAAATGGGAATGAATACTTAAATAAAAAAGAAGTCCTGTGGCGAGTACTTCTATAATTGACATTGGGAATAAACAGTCATTTTGAAGGCTTCGTGATACATTAGAGGTGGCTGTTAAGCACAAGTCAGTGTGCGGAGGAATTTAAGAGTCGGTATTAATGGTGAAAACAGGAACACTCTGTCCTCCGCATGTTCCATTGGTTTCTAAAGTCAAAGCCTCACTGTAACTCACTGACTGTTTTGAAAAGGGTTTGTATAAACTCTCCCTATACCAGTTATTGCCACCCGACCCCCCCCCCCCCGTAAATATCCAGTATCGTGGGTTCCGGGTGTCATTTAATCTAGTTCACCTCCTGGAGGAGGTAGAGGAATGGGAGAAAGCAATGCTTTAACTTCTCTTTACTTTCCAACTTCATCAGTACCGTTCCAGAGTTTCAGCTTTCAGCACTGGCCAAACCTCAAATATGCAGACCTCTCAGTGAGGTCAAAAATGGGATTTCTTTGAAAATTGTTAACGTGCCAAAGTTGTCAGACAAGTTTGAGCAAACCAGTCCCAGGTGGAGATATTTTCAACCGTTTCAGTTTGTCAGTAACTCTTGCTGATGGATTGTGCTACAGATTTGAGTGAGTTAATGCCTACACTACCCCAGAATGATAGCAGGAGTGGGTTCTCTTTGATCATAAGTTTCAAATATTGTAACCCCGTGAGCTTATCATCCCCATCCTCGTCTGCCTTCATTGGCTCCCCATCCTCCTAGACGAGTAAATTCAGGATCCTACTCCTCACTTTTAAAGCCCTCCACAACCTTGCCACACACAACCTTCTGTGACCAGCTAGAACCTTACCGACCACCCCACTCCCTCTGTTCAGCAGGCCTGTTCCCCACCTTGCCTGCCCCACCATCTGCAGCTGGGCTATCAGTCTTTCTGTCACCACCCTCTGAAACTCCAATCCCAGAGTCCCTTCACCTCATCCCTTCCCTTGCCTCCTTCAAAGTCTGTCTAAAGACCATGCCTTTGGTCAACTCCCATCCCCTCCCCCCCCCCCCCCCCCCCCCCGAATACAACCCCCACCCTTGACTGTCCAGCACTTTGGGACATTCTCCTGACGTAAAAGGCGCTACGCAGTGTAATTTGTTGTTTATTGTTGTTGAGCGACCAGAATCTCAATTCCATTATAATGCAGTTTTTTTTAACTGCTCGATCGAGACCGAGAAGAAACTTCTAGCACATTTATAAATCTGCTGCCTTTTTGAAATGCTGTCAGAAGCTGTTATCTTCATAGGAAGGTGAGCAAGGTTACAGGGGAACGATGAGCCCACTAACATTTGAGGTTCTGATGGGCAATTCCAAATCAGTTTATAAACCTTAGCTTTCAGGGTTAAATTAAGTAAGTTAAGTGGCAGCAATATCAACAATCTATAAAATTCCTGAAAGCTGCAGTTTGTAATGTATATCGTACCCACGCCTTGTACGATTCTGCTGGCTAAGTCGCTTCAGGCTTGATTTCTTGTGGCTGCTTAATATGTTGACCTCCTCAAATGTAGCAAATTGCAGATTTGTTGACTCTGTGCACATCAAGACTCCCAAAGGCCTAGCCGTTCAGCTTTGTGCTTTATTTTGAAATTGTCGAGCTTTTTTTCCCTGAGGCTATAGCAGCAGGGAATCGCTGTGTGCACTCTGTGTTTGTTTACATCTGCCAGTTGTTGTCCATGGCACTCGCACAGTCAGCAGCCCCGAATCAGCCGGCTCCTGGTATCATGATATTTAGTAACGCAATCAAAACTCCAATTTAAAATGAGGCATGGAATGCAGTCTGATTGAGGGGCTGAGAAGTCCTAATCTGTGAATCTGGGATTTAGATGGTTTTGAGTTCTGTGATATCTGATGTTTTTTATTTAAAATTAATGTTTATTTCACTCTCCCCTCCCCAACATTGCCTGCCATGGAAATTGGGAGATTTGCTGAATGATACCAGTAACGAGAAATTATAGTTATATGGAAAGATTTTCTAAAAGCTGTTACTATCCCCCTACCTACCTGCCCGTACCCTCCGTTCCTCCGGCTCCGGTCTGCTCCACATCCCCCGCCCCAAGCGCCCTCCATCGGTGGTCGGGCCTTCAGCCTCTCAGCCCCGAGGCTCTGGAACTCCATCCCCCAGTGCCTTCGCCGCTTCCTCCCTTTCCTCCTGCAAGGCCGGTCTCAAAACCTTTCTCTTTGACCATACCTTCAGCTCCCCTCTCGACTCTCTTCCCCCTCCTCGCTTTCTCCCTTCCCTCCCCTCACCCTGACCGTCTCCCCCCACTGCTCGGGTCCTGACCCAACTGTACAGAGCCTTGGGACATCCTCCCGACATGAAAGGCGCTCTATAAATGGAATCTTGTTGTTGTTGCTGTATTTACTGGAACAGGCAATGTTAAGGGAGATCTACCAATTAGGGTTGGAAAAATCATGTTTTCCAAAATATGAATGTTTTGATGGGGTGTAGAGAATAAACTTTTTATTAGCAAAAGAAAAATGAAACAGGGATGGTGGGTAGAAGATTTTTATTCAAACAAGGTTTTTAGAATAAAATAATCCAGCAGGGTACAGCAATCAGATTTGTTTCACTTGAGTCTGATATTTATGCTGGAATATTGTTATTTTGATGCTTCATTAGGTTTCAGATCTGCTTATAGCCACTTTCTTTTCCAAGACCTGAAGAATGTCAAACCTCTTTCTTTCCTTCTGCAATTGACATACAAAACTCAATGTCCACTTCACCTACCCTCTTTTCTATCTTTTGAATCTTAATAATAATAATCCTTGCATTTAATATTGTGCCTTTCATGTCAGGATGATGCCTCAAAGCGCTTCACAGAATTTTTACTGTGAAGTGTAGTGACTGTATCTTTATAGGTTAATCTGCGAGTCCATTTGTGGGTGTCAAATAGCAATGTTCCATAAACAGCCATGAAGTAAGTGAGCAATTTTATCTGGCCTGATCTTTAAAGTCCATCTGAATCAGCAAACGGGACCTCGATTTAACCTCTTATCTGAAGGACTGGCTTCCAGCAATGCAGTGCACTCATCTCCAGTACTGCTTGGGAGAAACTGGCTAGGCTGAGTTTAAAGTTCAGACGTGGGGCTTGAATCTACAACCTTCTGTAAGGGCTGGTGAAAGGGGTGACACTACCTTGGTGGTGGTCCACACCACAGTTCACCCCCTGCCCCCCGCTCCCTTAGCAAAGTTTCTCTGAAACAATCAGACTCACTATTGTTTTAATTTTCTGTTACTGTGAACACCAGTTTTTCTAGTTTAAAAGTTCATAGACTTATTACAAAGGCATTGATCAGAAAGGAATGAGAGCCCAATAATTCTGCTGACTTCATTTCATCCTTTATATCGACTGCATAGATCTAGAACTGGTAATCGCTGACCACATCACCATGAGAATAGAAAATCCAATTTGTTCACAACCCTAGCCTTTATCAGCTGCAGAGAAGCTTCTCTTTGCAACATCTAGAATGTTGCCTAACATTTATATCTGCAAGAAAATGTCTGTTTTTAATTTGTTTATTGGGGCATGTTTTTACACGTCGTATACTGTGTTACTACTATATTCAGGCAAATTCAGGCAGTGACATTAAACAGTTTGCTTTCATTTGTAACCAAAGTTAGTTTTCAAGGCAAACTACAAACTACAGCTTTAGCATGAAAAGAGGGCTGGTATGAACTGTGAGGAGTAGTCAATGCTGACCAGCACAGATGTGACTCCTTTTTTCAATATCCAGGCCTATTGGTCTGGTCAGTGTAATGTATAGTGCCTTTGCTAATATTGACTACTAATGGGATTTGTAGGCAATGTTGATAGGATTTCCCAATTATAATCACGTACCACCAAAGGTGCTACACTTAACACCAACCAAAATTTCTGTCTACAAGTGTTGTCTTTAACATTACATCCAACTGATTTGATGAATTCAATTGTTTAAATTTTTGTCTGTCTTTGGGTACGTTGCAATCATTAAAGTTTGTTTCACTTGCTTTGTGCATGTTTGTGCTGAGAAGTGGAACATTTTCCTATTTTGAGCTGTATAGTTTAGTTGGATTCCAAGCAAAGTGCCTCAGTGCAAGCCTCAAAAGAGCACTTCTCTCGAATGTTTGGTTACAAAATAGACAGTCACTACACCGTTTTACCTCACAGTATATCCAGTGAAGCGCTTTGAGACTTCCCGATGTGAAAAACGTAATATCAACTTCAAGGTTTGTTAGAATACCGTAACAGTCTGACATTTTCCACTTCCCACAACAAACCTTCCGGTGGCCTGAGAGAGATTGACAATTACTGTACGTTTATATTAAAAAAAAGTGCTAAGAGAATTTATCTTCTGTGGAGTCCAGTCTCACTGGGAACTGGATTGAGAAACTAGTTTAACATTGGACTCTTGCAGTCAACAGGCAGGAGAGACTTTGATCCCATCAATCTACTGAATTCACATCTAGAGGTGAAAGGTCAGAAGACCAACCAGCCCTCGTTAAATCATTTTACTTGTGGTTTCTTGTGATCTCCCAAGTGTGACCAATCAGTTATATGAAAGACAGCATTAGCTTTGCATCAATGACTGCCTTTGTAATAACCTTGTTGTCTTAAGAACAACAGTGGCACATTATGACCTAACCAGACTGGCATTAGTGGCTTTTTTTTAATAATTGGCTGAACTTTCAAAATGCAAACAAGTCATGTTTCATGATAATGTTCAGAAGCAGAAAACCCGATCAGATGCAACTTTGAATTAGATTTATTGTAATTTTTTGTGTAGCTCTCAGTATATTGCTGATGCTGTGCTGAATCCCAGCCAAGCAAGTGGATTTGCTGATGTCTGCGCAGTGTTGCGTTCTCTATTCTTATTCGGTGCAGTATAAATGTGGGTTGAGCATATGACTCGAGTGAATCATCGTGGAGACCCGCTGCTGAGACCACCTTAAGGTGCTTTGGGCAACCCTTCTATTCACACCAGAGTGGTGGAGTTAGGCCCTGTTCTCCATTACTGCCTTGAAAGTTCTTTATTGGTTGAGTGATAGCAGCCATCTCCAAAATAACATCCATTAACTTTCAAAAGGGAATTGGATAGGTACTTGAAAAGGAAAAATTGCAATGGTATGGGGAAAGAACCGGGGAGTGGGACTGATTGGGTAGCTCTTCCAAAGAACCAGCACAGGCATAATGGGCCGACTGGCCTTCTGTGCTGTAATATTCTATAATAAGAATGGATTTTTTTTAAAATCAAAATTCATGGCATATGACTGAAACAGTCACTAAGCAATGACTGAGATGATCACTGTGGGCATCTTTGTACACTTGTTGATGCAAAGTAAGTTGGATCACTGATGTAATAATGGCAGTTGTCAGGTGAAAAACGTAAAGTTGGCACTGCTGGAGATTCAAAACAAATGTCTCCACAACTACAAACCATCAGCAAAGTTTGTTGGTCAGAAGATAAGAGGCAAAAGACCAGGGCAAAATACTGCCAAGGGTCAGCAAGTCTGCTCTTTTTGGGTGAAAGCAGCAAGAAACACCACATCTTACAATATTCTTTAAAGGGTTTGATTAAAGACGATTGTGGCCTTATTGAAATCAAACAAACTGGTGAAGATTCTCAATTCAGAATCCTTGTTGATGTTTCATTCTTTGCTGGAAAACTGATACTTTAGAGAAATAGAGGATGCAGTGCACACGTCTGTATTGGTGCGATATCTGCTAACATATTCTGACCCTTGTGCTGTGGTAGTTTATTGAGCACCATTATCCCATGTAAATTTGGATGAAAATATTAATCTGACCCAGTAGTGTTTTGCTAGTAAATTTGGCCCTGAACAAGTTAATGCTGTTAGTTATCTAAGTTTCTGTAGCTACTGTATATGCTAAACAATATTATGACTAGTAGTCAGCACATTCGTAAGATCAGAACAAATCCTCCTTTTAAGGAAATTGGTTACGGACCTCAGCGATTGGAAACAATGGGACTGTATTCATAGTTTGTTCCTTGTGCTGAGACCTTAAGTATTATTTAAGAGATACTTTTAAGAGTAGACTTATTCTCCCTTTCCACCCTGTGTACCCCCGCCCCTCAAAAAACACTCCATTGGGAATCACTTGTTTAACTTTTTATGGGAAACAAATTCCATTTCCAAGAGAGTTAGTGCTTAGAAAGCATTAACTGGCCCAGAAGGAGCATTTGAGTTGGTATTCTGTGACTCATTTATTCGTGGAATTTATTTTGCTGCTTCATGACACAGCCTCACTCCAGACCGACACTGATTGGTTTCACATTCAACACAATTAGCACCTGTGTCTATGTGCCAGCTTTACTGCACACTGTCCTTCAATTTACAAGAAAAGACTGTTATTTGCCCATACTGCAGGCTGGGGGAACAAGGGATGATACCAACCAGTGAACTAATCACACTTGTTGCGTTTATTTGTTAGAAAATGGGTCAAGTGTAAACGAGTGACCAATTAAGATGATTTGGGCTTGGCGGCTGTCTTGTGTGCCAAGCTGCAGGATGCCTGGCACACTCTGCATTTCTTAGCATTGTACCATTAGCACTTTGTGCCTGCTGATTGGCAAAATTCTTCTCAGCGGGTACACATGGAGAAACTAAAGGGCATCTTTGTCTTTTCATATCTCTGGAATTGCATTTTAAGGGAACATAATGTGTTCGTCTTTGGGCTTTGTCTAGACAAGCTTATGTGTACCAGTGAATTTTGCCGTTTATGAAAGACCTAGCTATAATTTTCCTGGCTGGCTTTCTGCGCCTGTGTCAGTGAATGTGGAAGTTCTGACTGGTAATCGTGTCTGTTATAACACAGGTTGGGAATTTATGAATCGCAGCTACTTCCTTACGGGGTTACATGTTAGGAGTTGATGAAATACATTACATTTGTGGGATTAAGCTTTCTAACTAACTGGTTGAATTTATTTTGTTAGAATACAAATATCTGAATGTCTCCTCCTGCTCTCCTGAGATTTTGTCTGTTGATTGGGTGGGAAACTTCAGTTAAAGAGCATTTCTCTTTCCAGTGTGCTTGCGTGCATTCAACTTTTCGGTCGTCTCTGTCTGCTTCAGAATAATGTGTTTTACTGTATGAAAATTAATAGCCAAGGTAGTGCAGCAATTAGGTGTTGGTCTGTGCAGCTCACATTCTAACTTCAAACAGATAATTCTAGGAAGGAAAATTCTGAGAAATAATTGTTCCTAGCCACTTTTCTAACCAATTATTACTTTAGAGTAGCATTGACTGAGGTCTGAGATTAGATCATCAGCTCTTTTGACTTTGGAAAGTGTGGGAGACTGGGAAAGAAAGAAAATATATTAATAGTGAGTCAGGGAATACATCATAAATATTCTGCAGTTAAATATCATCTTGGTACTCTGTCATGCTTATGCAAAAATAGTGTTCAGGCACAATGCTCCTTTATAGAGAAGATTTGGAAGGGCTATAGTTTTCAACTGGAGATCTATATAACTGGAAATAGATTAAAATGTTCTATTCTCCATTGGAGATTAGTTTGCAAACTATGGTATGAAGACAGAAATGAAACATTTACCAAATATGGGTCATGTTCTATTCATGTTTAATTGGATTAGATTTATTCCCAAATAATCTTGTGGAGAATGGGGACATTTTATCCTATATCCAGTTACATTTCAAAGATCTACAGTTGAATATGATAACCTTTACTGAATCCTTAACATACAACAACTTGCACTTATATAGCACCCTCCATGCAGGGTAGCATCTCAGAGAGCTTAACAGTGGCGGATCCTGACTCTGAGCCGGTGAGTGGGGGGAGGTGGCCGTAAGCACGGTCAAAGAGGAAGGCTTTCAGGCGAGACTTGATAAAGGGGAGAGTGCGGGCAAGGCGGAGAGATTGAGGGAGAGTGTTCCAGAGATTTGGGGCATATTGGCTGAAAGCACGACCTCCAATGGTGAGGTGGAGGGTGGGAGGGACGAGCAGGAGGCCAGTGGTAGTCGAGCGGAGTCGCTGGGTAATGGATTGGGGAGTGAGGAGGTCAGAGAGGTAGGGAAGTGCCAGGGAGAGAATGGATTTGAACACAAGTGTGAGGATCTTGAAGTCGATCTGTTCGGAGATGGGGAGCCAGTGGAGCCTGGGCCAGAAGTGGTGAGATGTGGGTACGGAGTTTGTTCCGGGTCAGTATGTGGGCGGCAGAGTCTGAATGAGCTGATTCTGTGAATGGTGGAGTTGGGGAGACCGGCGAGGAGTGTGTTTGAGTAATCCAAGTGGGAGGTGACAAACACATGCACAAGGGTTTCAGCTGCATTTGGGGTAAGGTACGGTTGGAGGCGGGCAATATAGCGGAGGTGGAAGAAAGTGGTCCTGGTCAGGGACCCGATGTGGGAGATGAAGGCCAGCTGGGGGTCGAACGGGCGGCTAGGTTGTGTTCTGGTTTGGTGAGTTTCAAGCAGAGCCCATGGAGGTTGAGGAGTTTAGATCCACAGGAGTGAAGGCGTTGATGGGAGCCAAGGAGTATGGCTTCCGTCTTGTCCATATTCAGCTGCAGGAAGTTTACACTCATCCAGGCCCTGATGTCTGCCAGACAAGCTGATAGAACATCGGTGGACCTGGAATCGCAGCTGGAGGAGGCAAAGTAGATTTGTGTGTCATCCGCAAACATGTGGAAGTTTACACCATGTCTGTGGATGACGTCGCCAAGAGGGAGCATATAGATAAGGAAAAGAAGAGGCCAAGGATGGAGCCCTGGGGAACCCCACAGGTGACCAGGCGGGGACAGGAGGAGAAATACACAAAACATGTATACACCACCAAAATATACATACATACAACGTACAAACATACCGGCTTTTGCTGAGATGAATTGAAGGCGGTTGGGTAAGTAGGACTTGAACCATTCGAATGCGGTCCCACTAAGGTGGATGAGGGAGGGGAGGCGGCGGAGGAGGATGGCGAGGTCGACTGTGTCGAACACGGCAGAGAGATCCGGGAGGACGAGGAGGCAGAGGGAGCCCTGGTCAGAGATAGGGAGGATGTCATTTGTGACTTTGACAAGCGTTGACTCTGTGCTGTGGGCAGTCAGGGCAAAAACCAGACTAGGGGCTCGAGGAGGGAGAGTTGTGACCGAAGTTGACCTGAAATTGTCCATTGGTTCTGTAAGATTGGGTAAGCAGCTGGGGAGGAATGCCTAGGAACAGTATAAGAAAATCTTAACGACAGAGAATGTCAAATGTATTTAAAAATGATTTGAAATTGATGTTTCAATAACTTAATTTCTAAACTAATGGGATTGCTTTATTCCAGAAACTGGAAGCTAAATCGCTGATCAAGTTGAATTACCACAAAAACAGTGAAGGTATGTTATTGCGTCTAAGTTCACTCAAAGGCTCCTGGCAAAATGTTCAATGAAATGTAAGAATTGCACCAATTGTAAATGATGTGCGGCATGATGTGAATGAGAATGGCACCAACATACAATATAAATTAGTCGCTCCTTGTAAGCAAGCTGTGCATCCACAGCAGCATTAGAAGCACTTTCAACACTTATGCAAAAGCCCAGGTAAGAAGAAAGCAGCACCATGGGACAAATAGAAGCGAGTAAATATTTGATTCAGAACAATTCAGGGAAAACAATGTTAATAATCCTTGTGTTTAATAATAAAACGATAATAATCCTTGCATTTGATACAGTGCTTTTCACGTCTTCTAGACGTCTCAAAGCGCTTCACAGAATATACTGTAGAGTGAATTGACTGTATATTTGTGGGCAAACGCGGCAGCAATGTCCCACAAACAGTCATGGATTGAAAATGACCAATTTATTATTGTTTTGTTTTGGAAGGATTATTATTAGGCTCTGTGTGGAGTAAGGAAACTTGCCCGAGGTTTCGCCCTCTGCCTGGAATTGAACTCAGGTCTCTCACTTGCAAAGCGAGTGCTCTAACCACTGAGCTACAGGACTCCACGATACAGCACCTTTCATGTGGGGTAGAGGACAGCAGATGATGGGTTAAAGAGATGTTAAAGAGGTCCTAACACCTGTTTAACCCATCACTTACTATCCTCTACCCCATTTTGTCCTTTGTCGTCCTTGCCCTCCCCCACCCCTCACCCTCTGTTAGTCCTTAAAAGCCTCTCTCTCCCAACATGCCCCAGTTCTGATGAAGGGTCGTGGGCCTGAAACGTTGACTCACTTTCCTTTCTCCATAGATGCTGCCTGACCTGCTGAGTGTTCCCAGGCACTTCTGTTTTTGTTTTCAGATTTCCAGCATCTGCAGTATTTCATGTTTTGTTTATAAATATCTATCCACCTCAGTCTTGAAAATTTGAGTGCATCCACAGCCTTTTGGGGGGAAGAGAGTTTACCCTTTGAATGAAAAACTGCCTCTTTCACTCCTAAATGGCCTAGCTGTAATTTAAAGATTATGCCCCCCGTTCTGGATTCCCCGACCAGAGGAAATAGTTTCTCTGTATCTACCCTGTCGAATCCCTTTTATCTTGTTATGCCTACAAATCTGTGCCTAATTTGTAGGCAGTTTTTGAATGCTGCACAGCAAATCAGTTTGTGTGGTGGTTTGCTCGCACTTCATCTGAACATATTCCAAGTGACATTTATAACTGCACAAACAATTCTTTCTTTTTTTGATGCATGGAAAGCCTTAAATTGACACTGCTGGATTGAGTTAAGTGGTTAGTCACTCATTTAATAACTTTAGCTGAGTAGCAATGCAGCAGAAAGAGAACATTAGAGGATATCCATTCATCTTGTAAAGTGATTTTTGAGTTTCTGAAAATAGACAAAGAGCAAGTTGAGTCATTCTCATTGAATCATGACCAAACTAATAAAGACAGTTTTAAAACTGCAGAGCATGCCTCCTCTGTGTCTTTCTATTAATTGGTGTTGAGCCAGCTCACAGTGCAATCTACACTGGCTGCCCTCATGCTGTCAGTGCCCATTCTTCATTGTTGTAAATATATTTGAGTATATCCTATCAGGTCACACTGTTGCTAAGCAGACACAATAATGCCAGAATTGGTTGATTTTGAATAAATCATATCCGAATGGCTTTGTCTTTGAATTGATGTTTCATGTACCGATGGTACATGTAATCCTACAAGATCCTTTCTTTTCAGATCAGTGTTGTGATTTTTTTTCTGTCATCTTGTGAATTTTGCATAAATTTATTCAAACCACCTGTCTAAAATTATTAAGCAATTAGAGACACCCACTAAACACACAATGTATGGATTTAGATCAGATTTCATCATAGCAGCCTGTTCAGATTAGTATTCTCAATGTTGTAGCAATTAGTGCAACACAGGATCAAAGATACAGTCTGTGTTGAAATTAAATGTAATCTGAGACATTGAATTTGTCTGGGTCTCTCCAAAGCCCTCATTATACTTTGTATAATGTTAGAGGTAATTTGGGAGGAGACATGCTCTGATTTGACCTGACACATTAAAAGGAATGCACACAAGATATCAAATGGTTTCTTAAGACTATGCCATATGAAAGCATAAAATGCAGTTCAGCAAGGAGGAATTGAGAGACTTGGGCAAGGCACTTTCTCCACTTGTGTAAAGACATCTATTTTAGCTAAAGTTGAGAGGCATTAATGATGTACACGTCGCCTTTAAGTGACATGTTGACCTTTCAGTTGACTGAAGTGGCTGTTCTTTTTTCACTCATGACTTTGCAAAATTATTCCCAGTTTGCTTTGATAGAATAACTCCAAATGTTTACTGCTGACAATAATAAATTGCATTTATATATATCCATCACATAAAAATAAAGAGCAACACTAATTTTCCTTTACTTTCAATGCCTTTATTGTTGGGAGGACATCTCAAAGCACTTCACAGAGCTACCCTGTGTGAGGGGCACTATATAAATGCTAGTTGTTGTTTATCACAAAGTAAATAATAAAATCATATACAGTCTACAAGATTGTTGGTAGGCAACACAGCAGTTAATCTGTACCTGCAATGTCCCACAAACAATAAGTTAATTATAATTGAGGTAGAAGAAACAATAGAAGAAAGGGAAAAGAAAAAAAAGTAAAAGTTGAGAAAAATAAAATGGAAGACAGAGAGGTGGAGAGTTCAGGATTGATGATGGCGAGATTGTGGCTGTTGTTGATGCTGAATCAGAAATCTTTGAAATTGTACAAGTTGGATTTTTGATGTTGACTGGCCATTAAGCAGTATTAAACTGTGATATGATCTACCCAGGTAACAACTTTGCTTGATGTGGTTCCAAAATCCAATTCCTCAAACCTGCGCTGCTGGTTTCTTACCATTATTTGGTGGTTTTCCAATGCCCCAGCTGTATTATGCCACGCTTGTACTTTGAAACACATTGGTTTAATTTATTCCCCTGTAGCCCAAGGATTGTTAGTTCAGTGGCCAAGTTGTGTGTATTGCTGCTCGGCATGTTGCACCACTCGAGGCATTTTTATCAGCTTATCATGAGGATCTACTGCTTTTTGCGACAAACAATAATTGCAAAAGTTTCCTTGTATCTAAATGTTGGACACAGTAGAGAGCACATGATCTGCACAAATTAGGAGCTGTTCCATTGTGGAACTGGAAATGGTCATCGCTCAAAATACAGACTAACAGCAATGCTACCAAAAACTTCTTCTATCTGCATAAATGTTGGATTCCATTATATGTTATTTCATAACTTTGTGGGACTATTGTGGAGTCCTGTAGCTCACTGGTTAGAGCACTCGGCTCGCAAGCGAGAGACCTGGGTTTGATTCCCGGGCAGGGCGAAAATTTGGACAAGTTTTCTTACTCCACATGCCTCTGATTACCAAGCAGTAAGTAGGAACCCAGTTGTTAGTCGATTGATGGATCGCTTTTCCGGGAGTAATAATTCCTTTAAAAAAATAATAAAATCGGTCACTTCAATCCACGACTGTTTGTGGGTCACCGCTGTGCACAATTGGCTGCCACATTTCGCCCATAAAATATGCAGTCAATTCACTTTACAATATATTCTGTGAAGCGCTTTGAGAAGTCTCGAAGACGTGATAAGGCGCTGTATCAAATGCCAGGATCATTATTATTATCACTCTGTGTAAATTGACTGCTGCATTTGTGTAAAATATGCACAATCTGTATATCCTGTGAAGCCCTTTGAGATCTTCTCCCGAGGTGAAAGGCACTGTATGAAATGCAAGGATGATTATTGTTATTCTTTTATATTCTGATCACTGAAGCACCACCTACCACATAGTTCCAGAGTGATCGAGATCTACTGGTTGCTTACTTTTTCTTGAGGGGTTATTATCAGATGTGTGGAGTAAGCAAACTTGCCCAAGGTTTCACCCTGCTGGGAATTGAACCCAGGTCTCTCGCTTGCCAAGCGAGTACTCTAACCACTGAGCTACAGGACTCCATGTAGTGCGGAACGTAGTGTGGAAAGAAGAAAAAAATCCTAAAAAAGGGAAAGTATTCCCCCTTTGGCTAGAGTAATTGCTATTTAAGCGAATTGTAATATTGTTCCTAATATTTCAGGTCTTGCATCTTCATTTGTTTATCCAGGGAGGTGACTGATTACCACAATGACATTGTTCTTTCATTTGTGTGGAAATTCTATGTGTGCATGATTGCATGTGTGTTTGCGATTTTGTTTCTCCCACCACAGCAGTATAAATATTGAAGGACATTAGGATCAAAATGGTTGTGTACTATGTGCCTTTTGTGACTGTTCGGTCTCTGTAAGTTGTCCTCTGTTGGCAAAGGAGACCGGTTTGGAAGATTTATTGCAGTATGAGCAGGGAAGAAAGGGGCAGTTACATTGACTGACATTTTCTCTTCACTTAGGAAAGTACCACTGCCCAGTGATGTACTCCGTCTTCACAAACAATTCTCATATTGTGACCATCAAGGCTACAGGAAACGTGTACTCGTTTGAGGTAGGTGTTTCTATGGATAATTGTGAATTAGTTTTCTCATTTCCAACTTTTTTTTGTACATGCCAATAAGGGGATTCATTTTTGAAGAAACGATGGCCGGTCAGGCAGAAGGCAACAGATGTGCCTGTCTGACTGTCTGGATTTATCTCTACAGCAGCTTCATCTGATTAAATACTTTCAGTCAGTGGCTGATCATCACATCCAAATCCTTTTACTTTTGTACCTTTGTCATTGGGGAAGGAGAAGAGTGAGGATCTCAATGACATACTGATTGCTTTCATACTGTAACTGGGGCCCATCAATTTGTTTCTTAAAACAATTATCCTGCTGGTTGTATTAATGCCAGGCCAGTCCTAAACGCAATTTTGATGCAAATTTGCCTGCAGTGTTAATCTGTCTCTGGGATTTCCATGTGTAGATAGGTTGCATGGAAATCTCAGTTTGGTTTAGATACTCTTAAGCACGGTGATGGGTTTCCACATGGGTCAGGCACCCAGCTGACAAAAAAAATTATACAACAACAAGATTACATTTGTATAGCGCCTTTCACGTCGGGAGGACGTCCCAAGGCGCTGGACAGAATACAGCATCAGCATTTCAGACCCGAGCTGGGGTTAGGGGGGTGGTAAGGGAGGGGAGGGGAAGAGAAGGGGGGGTGGCCGATGGCATGGTCGAAGAGGAGGGTCTTGAGGCGGGACTTGAAGAAGGCTTAGGAAGGGGCGAGGCGGAGTGACTGGGGGATGGAATTCCAGAGATTGGGGGCAGAATGGCTGAATATGACACATTAATATTGATTCATTGTGAAAACAAAATTTACGCAAAAAGTACAGGACAGTTCAGTTGAACTTCGTTATAAAGGAGTTGTCGGGGTCCATATGTTTCCAGTCTGGCTCATTACACGAGCATTATAATCAGAGCAGCCACTGGTCAGTGATACCCAGGTGTGACATCGCTGATCACTTGCCCAGTCATGTCACTGCTCACGTATAATGCTTCATTGGTTTATATCGCGCTTAAGTCTCATCATCGCTCTTCAAACCATGTCTTCAATCCCTGCTGTTGCGTTTTGAAACCCAACAATGGGATTTCAAGCGTAATTCGAAGTGCAACAGTGGAATTGGGTAAAACAGTGCTGAGCTTTGAAATTTTTAGGATTTGTTTTTTTTAAAAAAAAAGGGAGTCCACAACTCGATCACATTATACAAACCTGTATTATAAATGTGTTCTGCTGTATAACTTAGAAATTATACTAATGTTCATAGCCATTCATTGGGGAGACATTTTAGCAATCTCTCTTGCAGCTTGGCATCTGAAAGGGAGTTTAATCACACGCTTTGTTAGTATGAAACTGTTCTATAAATGTAATAGCTCTCATGAATAAGTAAGGAATGGTAATCTGTTTTTATCAAAAATATTTGAATTTTTGTTCAGAAAAGACTTATTTATGAGAAGCTGATCAGCACTTTATTAAATCCATATTTCCTAAAGAAGCACAGAATATCAATTGGCTGGGGTTTGTGCTCTTAGCTATTTTAAATCTTGTAATATGGTATGTGAACAATCTTTGGAACAATTGGAGGTCAAATTGTTTATTCCCTTCTTCCAGTTATAAATGCCGAACCATTCTCTACTTTCAGCATTGAACTTGAGGGCATTGATTTGACAAATTCTGATCACGTGGTACAGATTTTGTTGTTTGTCTCTATGTTGTGTTTTTCTCCACGTCAACAACTGACTTGGCACAGGTGACAGGTTACTGCGATACTTCACTTGATTTGAACTGAAGTGCATTTACACCGGGAAGGGAAAGAGGCAATTCAGCCCATAGAGGCTGATGTGGCTCTCAAAGCAAGCAGTTACAGATGGCGGTTGCAATATGCTTACCTTGTATGGATATTCCCCTCCCCTCCCCTCCCCTCTCGACTCTCTTCCCCCTCCTCGCTCCCTCCCTTCCCTCCCTCACCCTGACCATTTCCCCCTCCTTGCTCCCTCCCTTCCCTCACCCTGACCATTTCCCCCTCCTCGCTCCCTCCCTTCCCTCCCCTCACCCTGACCATTTCCCCCCTGCTCGGGTCATGACCCAACTGTGCAGCGCCTTGGGACGTCCTCCTGACGTGAAAGGCGCTTTATAAATGGAATCTTGTTGTTGTTGTTGTTGTGGTTCAAATTCAACCTGTGGTTTCTGAACTAACTCCTGTAGTCATAGTTTAGACCGTGATCTCCAGATGCTGTCTGTAAAGACTTGGGTTGTGAATTGTGCAAAATCAAATTGAAGCATTGCAAGATTTAATTAAAGCATGTTGGGAGTTTAACTAGACTTCAAATGGGAAGGAATTGTACTCTGGTTTAGATTTACTCTTATTTTCTTAGCTTTTCAGATAATCCACAAGTTGGCTAATAGTTGAATTCAGTCTTAACATTGAACAACAAAATTACATTTGTGAAGCGCCTTCTATGTCGGGAAGACGTCCCAAGGCGCTGAACAGTTGGGGATCAGGACCCGAGCATGGGGGGCAGGGTTGGGATGAGGGAGAGCAGAGTGGTAGGAGGGTACGGCACGGTTGAAAAGGAGGGTCTTGAGTCGTACCTTGAAGGAGGCAAGGGAGGGAGCAAAGTGAAGGGATTGTGAGATGAAGTTCCAAAGAGTGTGGGCAGAGAGGCTGAAAACCCGGCTGTTGATGGTTGGGCGGGTCGAGCTGGAGCAATGGAGCAGGTCCAAACTTGCTGAACAGAGGGAGCGGACAGGTTGATAGGGGGTTAGCAGGTCAGGGAGGTAGGAGGGGGCAAGGCCATGGAGGACATTGAAAGTGAGGATGAGGATTTTGAATTCTATCCTCTGGGGGATGGGGAGTCAGTGGAGCCAGGCGAGGGTGGGGCTGATGGGGTCACGGAGCCTGGTGCAGGAGAGGACACGAGCTGCAGAGTTCTGGATGATCTGTAGCTTGTGGAGGGAAGAGTTGAGGAGGCCAACTAGGAGGCAGTTTCCATAGTTGAGCCTTGAGTTGACGAATGTGTGTATGGACCTGAGGGCTGAGGCAGTGGCAGAGTCGGGCAATGTTGCAGAGGTGGGGGAAGACAGAGTGGCTCATGACACGGATATGGGAGAGAAAGTTGAGGGTCTCACAAAACCCCCAGGTTGAATCCTGATTTCTGTAGTTATTTAAAGAACTTACAGGAAAAAGTGGCTTCAAACTGAAGACTGCATTTAAGAATTTGCCAAATTCTGGATGCTCCAAAATGCTAAGAAAATAAGAATAAGTCTAGACCCAGGTGGAATTTTCCCCAAAGGATGGTTGGAATCTTTGGACTGCAGCACAGATTGTGCATTTATTGAATCTGTTAAGAATATAACCAGATTCCTGGCATCAAAAAACATAACAACAAGGAGAACGGGTTGGAAAATGGTATTTCAAAGCAAACAGAATTCAATCAGTCACCTGTGGTTTAGATGTGCTCTAGTACACCACATTTGAATCCTAGCATCATGGAATTATACAGCACAGAAAGAGGCCATTCGGCCCGTCGTGCCCCTGCCAGCTCTTGAAAGAGCTGTCCAAATTAATCCCACAGCCCCGCTCTCTCCCCATAGTTTTGCAAATTTGGCCTCTCCAGATAGCTATCCACTTCTCTCTTGAAAGTTCTTATCAAATCTGCTACCACTACCCTTTCAGGCGATGCATACCAGATCCAAACAACTCACTGTGAAAAGATTTCTCCTCATCTCCCCTCTGGTTCTTTTGACAAGGAGTCATGTGCGGGCGCAAATTGACTTGCAGCGGCCTTTTGATCTTGGTGATTATATGAGGAACTTATTCATTCAATATTGAATCCAGCATAATCCGGTTGCAAGATTTATGGCAATAATTTCAAAGGGATCTTCTTTAGAATTGTTGTTAGATATGCTGCAAAAGAGGCCTTTGAAATTACTGCAATAAATCTTATGTTCAGCCTGTTTGGCTCAACATAAAAAGAGAGAAGAATAGACTTTCTTTATGACATCTGGGATCTAATGACTTCTGCTTGACTCAGTTCCTCTTTCTATTTTTCCTTTCATATCCTCAGCTTAAAGTTATTACAAATCAGTTTATGCCCTGACAACCCCATACCTCTTCGACCTGCTCCCTTTGCTCTGCTAGTTCCGCCCTGCACGTCCCTTCCACTCCACCATCGGTGGCCGTGCTTTCAGTCACCAAGCCCCAGCAGAAACTCCCTATTTCGAATAGTGCCATGGCATCTTTAACATCCACCTAAACAGGTGGGTGGACCTCGGTTTAAGTTCTCATCCAAATAACAATGCAACATTGCATTTGAGTGTCAGCTTAGACTAAGTGATTCCAAGTCCCAATGTTGGGCTTGAACCCACAACCTTCAGAGCCGAGAGTGAGCGAGGCTGACACACATATACATATCTCGTGTATATATACGTGAAATTAGGTAAATCATAGTTTTCTGTTTATTGTAAGCTAAGGAGAACCATATTGGAGAAGAGACTGGGAAAAACGACTATTTTAATTCTGTCATAGAATTTGGGGGAGACGGTCACATCTGGTAGAATTTCATATGCATCTTAAAATTATAAATATCCTATTGTTTTTATGCAGGCTGTGGAACAGTTGAATATTAAGACCAAGACGTACAAAGACCTGTTGAATGATGAACCTTTCAAACGCAACGATATTATCACACTGCAGGTACAAAGCACCTTCCTACTTCATGTTGCATGAAGGCTGCGTATCTCAGCCTTGACATTCTGTATTCCCACAGCTCTGTTTGACTAAACGTATCTGTCTTTATATAACGATTGTATCTTGATCACTTTATCATCTGGAACTAATCCTTCCTGCTAAACCTTGACTGTGGCTGCACAAAGGATGGGAACCCTTAAGGGATGTGAAGTGGCCGGGGAGGAAGGTGTGTGCATTGGGGGAGGGGGAGGTGCCCACTGGGTGTATATTGAAACAACAGTTTGCATTTATACAACGCCTTCATGCGGGGTAACATCGCAGAGCAGCTAACTTAGAAAGTTATTTTGCTGTTCCAAATTTAATTTGTTGTTTAGAGACCTCCCATAAGTTTGTTCAAATCCTCGCCTTCAAAGCCCTCCACAGCTTTGGTCCTTCCACCTCAGTGACCCGAGGCTCTGGAACTCTATCCCCCAGTGCCTTCGCCTTGCTTCCTCCCTCTCCTCCTTCAAGGCCGGTCTCAAAACCTTTCTCTTTGACCGAGCCTTCAGCTCCCCTCTCGACTCTCTTCCCCCTTCTCGCTCCCTCCCATCCCTCCCTCACCCTGACCATTTCCCCCTCCTCGCTCCCTCCCCTCCCCCTGACCATTTCCCCCCTGCTCAGGTCATGACCCAACTGTGCAGCGCCTTGGGACGTCCTCCTGACGTGAAAGGCGCTTTATAAATGGAATCTTGTTGTTGTTGTTGTTGACCGGCTAACTCCACATTGACCTGCTCCACGTTTCCCACCCAGCCTGCCCCATCATTGACCCTCAGCCACTCTGCCCCACTCTTTAGAACACCATCCCACAGTCCATTTGCATGCTGACTCCTTGGCCTCCTTCACTGCACGTCTCAAGACCCTCCTGTTCAATCGCACCTTCGATGACCCTCTTACCCCTACCCTCCCTGCCCTTCACCCCTTCTGATCCCAACCTCCTGTTCAGGTCCAAATCCCTGATTGTCCAGCAACTTGGAACATCCTCCCAATGTGAAAGGTGCTATACAAATGTAATTTGTTGTTGTCGATGTTGCAATTAGGTTCTAAACAGAATAGTTTTTTATGTAGGATGTAAAATGTAAAACTGGATTGTTCTTGTTTTGAGGAGTGAAAAAATGCCTGGGTGTAGATGAAGTAAGGATGGCAGAGGATTAGAGGCTTCATCAACTGCTATAAAAAGCAGCTCTTCTGACTGCTTGTGATAGCTGGATTGAATAGCATTTGGAGTAACTGGATTTACTACTTTAATGAAAAACTGTTGTATTTAAGGCAGATATAGATCAGAGACTAAATCTGATATGAATCACATGGAGGATATCTCCCAGGGTTGGAAGCATGTAGACAATCTGGCTCCTGTAGTATGTAAAACTTGAATTGTAGTGTGATGATACCAACTTCTGAAGGCCCCTGAACCAGCCACCATAACCGGAAGCCTCTATGGCCAGCAAGCAAGACTTCTTTGTGTTTAACCAAATCTCATATATTAGCTTCAGTATTCTAGTTTGATAAATGTCAAGATATCCCATCAGTTTCTAAAATCTGCTCAATAATCGGGCATTCAGTGTATTCAAATGAACTTTGTAATGCTCTGTTTTAAAGATTAAATCCTTTGAGTTAGCAAATGTCAACCAAGGCAGCGATAGAGGTAACGACAACTGGCCTCGGTATTCAAATGTACCAACAGGACAATATATAGGCACCCTAGCTGGAAAGTATGAGACAGAATCTGGTTTGACTGTGATGTCTTTCATGATCAAAAGGTCTTGTGGCACTGTCTAGAATCACGCTACAAGAATGGCCATGAGCTCTAAGTCATCCCAAACTTTGCAGCTCAGTTTTTCTCCCGTTCTCGCCAGACTCCTGGCTTTCTGTCCTCACAGTGAATTGACTTTAAGATCCTCATTATTATCTTCAAATGGCTCCTTGGCCTTGCCCTATCCTACCTCAGTGATCTCTCGCTATCCTACTTTTCCACCCACTGACTCTGCTAACTGTGCCCTGCTTCATGTCATTGGCCCACCATTAGTGAGCCACTTTGCCTCACTCTCTGGAAATCTCTCCTTCCTCCCTCCCTATCTGCTTTCCAAACACATCTTAAAAATCTATCAGTTTGACACTGACTTCAACTACCTCCAGGCTACCACCCTTATTCTCCCACCCAGAATGGGCTCACCCTCCATCTCTACAATGTTATAAGTTATCTTATGTGAGACAGCCTGTATAACTAAGATGATGTATTCCACTTTATTATGTTTGACTGATTGAATGTTAATTTCCTATTTAAACTCCCCAGTTACTTTTTTCTCCCTTGTTGCTAGTCTGATATGGTATTTATTTAACATTCATAGGTAGTTCTCCTTCTGGCTATTTTCTGATGATACCTTGGTGCCTAGATATTACTGGACAACATTATTCAGTGAAAATAATCTAATATAACAAACAGAGCAACATTAGGTTCTACTGGTCCAAATCGCTGTAAGGAAAAAGCTCCCAACAGCTTCACAGTATTGAACATTTGGACCTTTGACCCCTAAAGAATTGTATTTAATCTAAAAAGCTTTTTCCTAAGACTTTTCCTAAGACTTTAGGAATTCCTAAGACTTTAGACATTTAAAATAATGCTAACTCAAAGGAATAGCTTTAAAATTAGAAACACGTATATCATCGTGGAGATTTTTTTCTCTTGCAAAGTTGACAATCTGTAGAACATACTCCCTGCAGAACCTATTGATATAATGTCCATTCATTTCTTCAAAAATAATTGGCATAACTATTTATTTGAGATTAATAATCCTTGCCTTGCATTTGATTTTGTGCCTTAACTCGTCATCGAGACATCTCAACGCGCTTCACAGAATATACCACCACTGCCTCACCCCTCAACCTGCTGAAACACGCATTCATCGCACTGAGGCTCGACTACGCCAACTCCCTTGTCGGCTTCCCCAGCTTTTCCCTCCACAAGCTGCAGATCATCCAGAACTTTGCAGCTCGTGTCCTCTCCCACACCAGGCTCCTTGAACCCATCAGCCCCACCCTCGCCCGGCTCCACTGGCTCCCCATCCCTCAGAGGATAAAGTTCAAACACCTCACCTTCAGGGCCCTTCACGGCCTTGCCCTCTCCCACCTCTGCGACCTCCTGACCCTATATCAACCTGTCTGCTCAGCAGGCTCTGGCCTACATCACCATCAGTAGTTGGGCCTTCAGCCTTTCTGCCCCCACACTATTGAACTCCATCCCACATTCCCTTTGCCTCTCTCCCTCTCTTGCCTCCTTCAAGGCGCATCTCAAAACCCTCCTCTTCGACCGACTTTGGCCACCCTCCTGCCCTCCACTGTATATTTTGTGGGAGAAATGCAGCAACCAATTATGCACAACTGTGGCCAACAATCAGTCATGGATCGAATGACCAAATTTTTTACTTTTTTGGAAGAGATCAACATTGGACACGTAGCGAGAGCTGCAGATTGAAATGCACAAAAACTCAATAGGACACAATGAATTGCAGATTTTTGCCGGTTCGCATGAGCTGGGAGGAATTTTTATGGAAGAAAGGAAGCTCGGGTTGAAAAGGATAGATGCGGGAAGTATCTTGTTATCACTTACTCACAATCTATAGAATGAGTGAGTGGAGGGTATGTATTTTTCCATTAGGAGGCTAATAAATTCTTCAGCAAATTGATCTGAAATACATTTGTATTTGTATCCAGTTATAGAGTCTCACTTTGCATGATATATGGGGAAGGGAAGATCATTGGCAAATTGTGGTGTGAATGCTATTTAGTGAAATCTGTGATAGGTAGGTTTTGGAAGGATTTTGGAGGGAGCTCACTTGGGAAACTGAATAGCCTTTCCTCTTTCATGCTTTGTCATATTCCCAGTATTGAAATAATTTTTCACAACTATCAGTTGTTTGGAAAAGATGATCACTTTATAGCAACATATATCAGCTGCGACTGCAATGTTTGACCCTTCATTTGTCTGATCTTGCTGTTGTAGTCAGGCAGTCAGTCTGCTCCCAGTCCCTCAGTTTTGTTCTTTCTACAAAAGTGACCCACCTTCATTCAGCATTTCCCACGACGTGTATTTCATTGAGATTTTTGTGCATCGCAGAATCTTGCTGCTCCAGTGAAGGGCAACAGGACTACATTGTGTAATGGAATTGTTTTTCACCTCCCTCACCTCATTCAAGGTCCATCTCAAGATGTACCTCGGACCGTGCTTTAGGTCATCTCTTCCCTCCCCTGCCTACCTTGTCTCTTTCAAGTCCCACCCCAGCCCACCTTTCCAGCCGGCAGTGTTAAATGCTTTGAGATGTCCTCCCGATGTGAAAGGTGCTATATAAATTGTGTTTTTTTAAAAAAAATAGACTTGTAGTCTTAACCCTTTGAATTTTAAAACTATGCCTTTTTATAATGGGTATCTCTTTGCTCGTTCCAAGCGTAGTGTAGAAGAGAGTAAAGTTATGTGTCAGATCTCTGGTTTGTGTTGATCTTAAAGTATTTAAGTTGTGCTCTGTGACGTATGATCGCTTAGTCTCACACTATCTTTGTCTAAATTGATTTCCTGGTTCCTTACAGTCATTTCTCTGAGTTGGCAAGCCATTTAGGAGTGCATTTGTATCCAATTATAGAGTTCTTCTAGAATGCAGCATAACTTTAGGCAAAAGATTATAGGTAGATTGTGGTGTGGATGCTATTTCCTTGAAGTTAATGCAGTTGAAATCGGAGTGGAATAACCTCGCAAGCAATCCACGGGGAGCCCTCTACATTTGAAAACAAGGCAGACTGCAGTTTTCTTGATTTATGTAAAGAGGGTGACCCTGTTATAATGCACTTCACTGGAGCACGATCCCACTTGTAACTTAATATCTGGTTTTATGGACTGCACGTATGTAAGAAGGTATTAGTCCTGTAGTTAGTTGAGAGAGACTTTGACTCTGTTGCTGTCTTTCATTGTGCTTTAGAAGGTTCCGTTTTGAACATTTGATGGAAATCTAGTATCAAGACAGTTAGAACTGAGATCAGAAAGCATTTGTTCATGCAAAGTTGTGAAGATGTGGAATGCTGTACCCCAGAAAGCCATAGAGATGCAATCAACAAGGATATTCAAAATAGAGATCAAGGGATATTAAGTAGTAATAATAATAATCATTGCATTTGATGTAGCATCTTATCACGTCTTCGAGGTCTCACAAAGCACTTCACAGAATATTCTGTAAAGTGAATTGACTGTAAATTTTGTGGGTCCGGAATTATTATCCCCGGAAAAGCGATCCGCCAAATGATGAACAACCGGGTTCCTACTTACTACTAGGTAAATAAAGGCGTGTGGAGTAAGAAAACTTGCCCAACGTTTCACCCTGCCGGGAGTCAAACCCAGGTCTCTCTCTCTCTCTCTCTCTCGAGGCGAATGCTGTAACCACTGAGCTACAGGAGTGGTATGGCAAAATGGTGGGGTATTGGGATTAAAAGATATGTGAAAATCTGATAAACCAGTGGATCAGGCTCGATAGACTAAATGGCCTGTTCCTGTGTTCATAACAACATTTTGCAAAAGAGAAGAGATGACCATTTTAAAAGAAGACACTATATGTATGTAAATGATATGCCACATCAATAATTCCAATAAAATGAAAGATTTTCTGAAAATAAAACTACAATCTGAGGTGATGCCATTTCTCACCCTGAGCGAGTGAGTTTTCACTCTTCAAGGCTCCCTATTACGGAGATTATTCTCTTGTTCCTGAGATTGATTGTGGCAGCTGATCACGGGGCAGGGCACAGAATGCTGGAAATACCTTTCTATCGGAGTTGTGTTAGGCTCTGAGCAAAGTGTCTAGAAAGAAATTCTTGCCATCAGTGCAGCTTTTACAAATCAGATCATTGACCTTTAACATTCTTTTGTTTCTATTCAGTTTTCTGAACTGAAACTGCTGACATTGTTAGAGAGGGAATGGCTGTGAGGGTTATGACCCTGTTAGTGTGGGGGCAGGGGGGAGCTACAGGGGGGTGGGAGGGGAGTGGGGTTGCATTAACTCAGGGATTTCAGCGATTGTGGTATTATAGCTATGTGGATTAGCTGAGCTTTATCTGAAAGAGCTACTGATGGCGAGACTTTCTATTTAATCTTCTTCACCAATGTAAATCCAAGTCCCGGAGGTGACAAAGTTAATAATAAGGAGTGTGAAGGAAGAGATGTTGAAATAGATTAGTAAGAGGTGCAGAAATCCTAAATGTGGCGCTATTTCTCCTAGACTACCTTCAGAGTTTCAGTCTGTCCTACTTCCAGACTCATTCACTTTCTCCGAGGAAAAAGATCTTTATTCTGCACTACCAGGTTAACCTCTCCTTGGGTGTATTGCTCTCTGTTTTGTAAAGCCCATCCCTGCATTCAGCAACTTCTCTGGGAAGTGCTTCAAATTAAACTCTATTGTTTGGCTCAGTATATAGGACAATTACCCGCCTGTTGACTAGCTATAGTGGTGTGTGAGAGTGGTAACCAGTGGTGCCTCTCTTGTATATCTTCTTGTATAGTACAGGGCCTGGACACCATTTAGTGTGACCAAGAAGTTTGCTGTGTGGGAAACAGCAATTTCCCAGCCCAATGGTTGGGAGCTTTACAAAGAATGTACAGCATGGAAACAGGCCCAGTTCGGCCCAACCAATCAGTCCCAGGTCATGATTATCTTCATTGTCTTCACCCATCGCTTACTCTCTCCCATAACTTTCTATTCCCCTTTCCCTCACATGAAGCTTTGCATAAAAATGCAATATTTTGAAATTCAAATTTAGCAAAATCTCCAATCCTCTCAGCTAATCTGAAACTACAATTTTGTTTCAATCCTGACTGTAGTATTCCAGAGATTCAGACTGAATTCTATTTTGACAGCTTCTAAATTTGCTCTTGAAACCTATTCTTGAGTTGATTAAATAAGTGCATTTGGTTCAAATCAAACTGCTACTTGTTGATAGTTCTTGCTCCCACAAAAACATGGTTATGATGGTATTATACTCCCTGTTGTATAATTCCTTGAGCTAGCATTTTGAAAACACTGAATTCCCTAAGTTGAAAAGGTTTATAGCGCTCCTTAGCTCATTGTAAATTGTTGCATTAAATCAACGGAGGACATGACAGCAAGTAAATCCCACTGCTCCTTCTGCACTGAATCAAGGTGTTACGAATCATATTAATAGTAACATGTTATCTTCCTGCTCCTGTTATTTAGTCCTTCGTGACCCGTTTTTTATTTTGGGACAGACTCAAAGACAAGCAAACTAAAAGGTAGCTCTTGTTTTTATCTGTGTAGCAAACCAGCCTTTGCAGTCTATCACCAAATGTGGCTTGGCCACCTCTGAAACTACTCGAAAGCTAAAACCTCTTTCACGTCAAAGGCATCCTAGAGGCTAAGGACAACCACAAGTTCTTCTTCTTCACCACCACTAATCACCTCCTCCATTACCTCCCCCAAAGCCCCCCCCCCACACACACACACACGCGCGCACAGTTCCCTTGAGATGTCTCTTTGAAACGTATTTCTTTAAGTTCATGAGAAAATAACCTTTCTGTTCATCTGTTTACTCTGCAGGATCCTGCAAATGTGGACAAATTTAATATTACCAACTTTTTCCACGTTAAAAATAACTTGAAGGTTCCTGATCCAGGTAAGAAGTGTCACATGCTGATAAATTTCAAGTTTCAAAATGTCATTTATTTGTGCAATTAAGCCTTTTTTCAATGGGGAGCACAACCTTTAAAACTAACTGTAACCTGTTCTTGAGTGAGACAGTAAGACAGGTTTGCAGTGTAATTTCACGGGGCACATTGGCTAAAAATATACTGGGATTGAGGTCAACCACTACCTTCCATCAAAATAGCTTTCACAGAAAACCATAGCTTGGTGAAGAACTGATCATGATAAGGCTGGTTTGCAGGAAAAATGGGTAGGTCTGTGGAGTGTCATAAGAGGTGAGGGGAAGGATATTAACTGTATAATAATAATAATCCTTGCATTTGATATAGCGCTTTTCACGTCGGGAGGACGTCCCAAAGCGCTTCACAGAACACACTGTAAAGTGAATTGACTGTATATTTGTGGGCGAACGCGGCAGCCAATTGATCACAGCAATGTCCCACAAACAGTCAGAGATTGAAAATGACCAATTTATTATTGTTTTTGGTTTTTTTGGAGGGATTATCATTAGGCTGTGTGTGGAGTAAGGAAACTTGCCCGAGGTTTCGCCCTCTGCCTGGAATTGAACTCAGGTCTCTCACTTGCAAAGCGAGTGCTCTAACCACTGAGCTACAGGACTCCACAAATTAGTGGATTGAGGAATGGGCAGTGATGGAAGTGGTGTTAGAGAAGGTAGTGGGTTTGGAGGGACATTGAGTGGAAGATGAGAATCTTTTCAAAGTGTAAATTCTTATAAATTAACTCAATTAATAAAATGGAAAAAGTTTAAAAATGATACATAAAGCCATTGAGTCCCAAGTGTATTCATGTTAAGTCCTTTAAAAAAAACTTTAAAATTAACTTGCTTGGGAATAGTATTGTGCTTCTTTGAGAAAAAGAAATTAGATTTTAATAGTTGAGATGTGGAAATGGATTAATATTATGGCATTTGTGTTTATCTTTTGGGATCAGGGAGTATTGATGTGGAACATTCCTCAGGAAATAGCTTAGGCGGATTGAAGTCCATAAAAGGGTTCAATTGGTAAACCGTGAAGGAGTGGCGTTAAAAAGACCAAAGATTTTTTTTTATTTCCGTGCTTTCTGAGCGTGGGATATGCAGTCACATTCTTCATTATGTGTGGGATGACTCTGGTCGTGTTTAAGTGGCTTAAACCATGGATGTAAAAATTGGAAATTGAAGGTGGAAATTTCCTGTCCATTCCATTATAGAAGGGTCTTTATTCCCTTGAGTTCAGAAGGTTGAGGGATGATCTGTTTGAGGTTTTTAAAAATAATAAAAGGATTTGATGGGGTACAATGCAAAATTACATTTGTATAGTGCCTTTCACATTGGGAAGACTTCCCATGGTGCTGAATGTAATGTAGAGAAACAATTTCCTCTGGTGGGGGAATCCAGGACAAGGGGGATCATCTTAAAATTAGAGCGAGGCCATTTAGGAGTGAAGTTAGGAGGCAGTGTTTCACCCAAAGGGTAGTGGAAATCTGGAAGACTGAGGTGGACAGATATTTGTTCGGTCAGGGATTCACGGGATACAGATCAGCCATGATCTTGTAGAATGACGGAACAGGCAGGCTCAAGGGATTGAATGGCCTACTCCTGTTTCTCTGTTTGTGGAAGGGAATAGAAGGGTAGAGATGAGGGGAATTGCAGAGGTGAACAATCATGTGGAGTATAACCAGCACCGACCAGTTGGGCCAATTGGTCTGTTCCTGTGTCAGATTACTTACTCTGTGTAACTATATTTGCCCAGATTCTGATTCCTGCAGCTCCATATTATGTATTTTGAATAACTGGGTGACTCAAAGACTGCATTTACTATTCAGAATCCTTTCCACAACATTTTTAAGAAATTCTAGATTTTGACACTTGTTATTCGTAATGGAATTGCCAATGCAAAGTAACAAGTCAGGACAAATCCTTGTGATTTGTCAGTTTAGTTTTTCTTTATGTAAATTAATGGTAATGTTGTTTAGCAGGTATCTGACATTAAAAGAACTGAGCAAGGGAGCAGTTAGTCTGAATGGTTGTCTTCTGTGCTGTAAATTTCTATGGTTCTAAGAAAATTTCTTTGATGTAGATTTCTTCCATGATAATGGTATGTGACCAAGGGAGATATCTTTTAAGGGTCAGTTCAACATTCCAAGCAGGCCCAGGGAAATATCCCATCGCTTTTGATAAATTGCCAATCAGTTCCATTACTTGGATCAAAAAAGAGTGTATTCTAAAGAAACATTACCAAGAGATTTTGGATCATTTTACCCTAAGATGTGATCTGATTATATGCAGCGGGATGTCGAGGGGAAGCTTTGTACTGCATTTGACTGTCAGGCCAAAGGAAGTAGCACTTTTAAAGTTCTACATCTGACGAATGCAAAGTTGTATGAACGTGAAATATTTCCCCCCAGTTCCCACCCCGCCATTGGCAGTCAGGCAATCTGCCCCCACACTCTGGAACACTATCCCTCAATCCCTCCGCCTCACCCCATCTCCTGCCTCCTTCAATTCCTCTCTAAAGACCTTCCTCTTTGACGTTCCTTTGGGCACCCTCCCAAACCCACTGCCCCTACACCCCTCCTGACTCCAACTCCCAGTTCGTGTAAAAAAGAAACCCTGACTGCCCAGTGCCCTGGGACGTCTTTCCGATGTGAAGGGTGCCATACAAGTGTAATTTGTTGTTGTTCTACCAGTGAAGCCATGTTACCATTATACAATCCTGAACTGACAACTATGGCCTCGTTGCAGTGAGGTACACTTGCAAAAGATACTTGAACAAACTGCCATTCATTTCTTTTTTTTTAGTCTCCCGGTAGCTGGCTGAACTTGCTTAGCTGGGTCGATGATTGGTGAAATTCAATGATAATAAAATAGCTGCAGTGCACCACACTGCTACTCAGATAAGGCGATCAGTATTCGCTTTTTCGAAAGCAATGAAGCTCTGTGTGTGGCCTACTGCAATTATACAGAGACTCCAGAGTTGCTTTCTACATTTGCTCAATATGTATGGCTTGGTGGAAGTTATTTGGTGCTTCAATCAAGCCCACAAGGTTAATTTATTTGAGTTTAGAGGGAAGTTTTCTATTTTTTGTGTTCTCATTTCCATTCCCAGCCCAGGAACAAGCAACAAACTTGTCAATGATGCTCTGATCAGCTGCTGCAGGCACCCAAGTCTGGCATGTCATGACTTATCTTCTGGCCCTCCCTATGGCTCACTATACCTCCTGTATATGACAGTGTTTTTTTATATATGAAACCTGTGACTGATCACTTATTGGTGCACAGGATCAACAATAACAACAGAAAAATTACATTTATAAAGCGCCTTTCACGTCAGGAGACACTGGACAGACAGAGTTTCGGACCCGAACTGGGAGTTGGGGTCGAGGAGGGTGGAGGGCAGGCAGGCAAGCAGTGAACCGAAAGCATGGTTGAAGAGGAGGGTCTTGAGATGGGTCTCGAATTCAAGATCCTCATCCTCACCTACAAGGCCATTCACGGCCTTGCTCCCTCCTACCTCTCCGACCTACTATCCCCCTACCTACCTGCCCGTACCCTCCATTCCTCTGGCTCCGGTCTGCTCCACATCCCCCGCCCCAACCGCCCTACCATCGGTGGCCGGGCCTTCAGCCCTGAGGCTCTGGAACTCCATCCCCCAGTGCCTTCGCCGCCTCCTCTCTTTCCTCCTTCAAAGCCGGTCTCAAGTCCTTTCTCTTTGACCGAGCCTTCAGCTCCCCTCTCGACTCTCTACCCCCTCCTCGCTCTCTCCGTTCCCTCCCCTCACCATTTCCCCCCTGCTCAGGTTCTGACCCAACTGTACAGCGCCTTGGGACGTCCTCCCGACGTGAAAGGCGCTCTATAGATGGAATCTTGTTGTTGTTGTTGTTGAAGGTGACACGGGAGGGGGCGAGTCAGAGGGACTGCGGGATGGAGTTCCAGAGGGTGGGGGCAGAGTGCCAGAAGGCCCGCCCACCAATAGTAGGGTGAGCAAGGCAGGGGTGAGCTTCCTTGCCAAGAGATTATCAAATGCTGTAGGGGCGGATTTAAACCAGTGTCGAGGGGGGATGGGTATCCAAGGATAAACAATGGATTAGAGATTAGAAGAAAAAGACAAGTGGGAAGTGTAGAGCAGGTACAAGCGGACAATTTCCTCAAATGCATGTACCTAAATGCACGTAGCTTAGGGAATAAGGTTGATGAGCTGCAGGTTCAACTGGCCGTAGGGGGTTACGATGTGGTGGCAGTAACCGAGACATGGCTCAAGCCAGGACAGGAATGGGAGTTAAATATTCCAGGATATAATGTGTTCAGGAAGGATAGAGAAGGAAGAAAAGGAGGAGGGGTGGCAATATTAGTTAAGGATACAATTATAGCTGTAGAAAGGAACGAGCTCTGGAGGGCCTGACAACAAAATCCACCTGGTTAGAGATAAGAAATAAGAAAGGAGTGGTTACATTGATAGGGGTTTACTATAGACCACCAGACAGCGGGAAGGAGATAGAGGAGCAGATCTGCAACCAGATCGCGGATAGATGTAAGGCGAACAGAGTTGTGATAATGGGGGATTTCAATTATCCCAATATAGACTGGCAAAATAGCAGCGCTAAGGGCAAGGCAGGAGAAAGATTCATAGACTGTGTACAGGAAAATTTTCTTGAGCAGTATGTCTCCAGTCCTACGAGGAAGGAAGCATTGCTGGATCTAGTCCTGGGGAATGAAATAGGTCAGGTTGAACAGGTTTCGGTAGGGGAGCATCTAGGTAACAGTGACCATAATATTATTAGATTTAGATTACTCATGAACAGGGACAAAGTACAGTCAAGGGTGAAAATGCTTGACTGGAAAAGGGCTAATTTTGATGGGCTAAAAGGGACCTAGAGTTGGTGGACTGGCAAGTAAGACTAGCAGGTAAAACGACTCATGAGCAATGGGAGATCTTCAAAGATATGATAGCTCAGGTCTAAATAGATATATTCCCACAAAAGGGAAATGTGCGACAACCAAGCCAGCCTGGATGACCAGGGATATTCTGTCTAGGATGAAAAAGAAGAAGACGGCGTACGACAATTGGAAGACGCAAGATACTGAGGATAGCAAAGCGCATTATAGAGAATGCAGGAGTGATCTTAAAAGAGTGATAAGACAGGCTAAAAGATCGCATGAGAAGAGGTTAGCGGGTAACATAAAGGGGAATCCTAAAATATTTTACAAGCACATAAAGGAAAAAAGGTTAGTTAAAGGTAGGGTGGGGCCAATCAAAGACAATGACGGCAATCTTGTTGTGGAGGCAGAGGGTGTGGCTGATGTACTGAACGAGTACTTTGCATCTGTCTTCACAACGGAAATGGATGCCCCAAATGCCGCAGTATTGGATGAGAGGGTAGAGGAAATAGATCAGATTACTATAGACAGAGAGGAAGTTCTGAAAAGATTGACTGGGCTCAAAATTGATAAGTCACCAGGACCAGATGGGTTTCACCCAAGGTTGCTGTGGGAGATACGGGTTCAAATAGCGGAGGCTTTGGCCATTATATTTCAATCTTCATTGGACACAGGAGTGGTGCCAAGAGACTGGAGAGTGGCTAATGTTACCCCACTCTACAAAAAGGGGCAGAAAGACAAACCCGGAAATTACAGGCCAGTCAGCCTAACGGTAATAGGTAATAGGAAAACTACTGGAGACCTTAATCCGGGACAGAATAAATCTCTACTTAGAGGAACATGAGGTAATTAGAGACAGCCAACATGGATTTGTTAAAGGCAAATCTTGCCTAACAAATCTAATAGAATTTTTTGAAGAGGTGACTGCGAGGGTTGATGAGGGAAATGCGGTGGACGTTATTTACATGGATTTCAAAAAGGCTTTTGACACAGTACCGCATAAGAGATTAATAAAAAAATTAGAGGCCCACGATATTAAGGGGACAGTGGCAGTTTGGATTAAGAAGTGGCTGAGTAACAGAAAGCAGAGGGTTAATGGGTGTTTCTTGCAATGGAAAGAGGTGTGCAGTGGTGTCCCCCAGGGATCGGTATTGGGACCACTGCTCTTTCTAATATATATTAATGATCTGGACTTGGGCATAGGGAGCACTATTTCCAAGTTTGCAGATGATACAAAGTTAGGTCGGGTAGTAAATAGTGAGGAGGACTGTAACCAACTGCAGGCAGATGGATTTCAATGTGGATAAGTGTGAGGTGATACACTTAGGAAAAATGATAGGAGGCAATATAGACTTGGTAGCTCAATCTTAAGGGGGGTGAACGTACAGAGAGATCTGGGTGTTCAAGTAAGCGAATCATTAAAGGTAGCGGGGCAGGTAGATAAGGCAGTAAAAAAGGCACTTGGTGTACTGAGCTTTATTAGTAGGGGCATAGAGTAAGGAGTTTATGATTAATCTGTACAAAACACTGGTTAGGCCTCAGCTGGAGTACTGCGTCCAGTTCTGGGCACCTTACTTCAGGAAGGACATTAAGGCACTGGAAAGGGTGCAGAGAAGATTCACGAGAATGATACCAGGAATGGGGAACCTTAGCTATGAGGACAGGCTGGAGAAGTTAGGACTTCTCCCATTACAGCAGAGAAGGTTACACGGGGACCTGATAGAGGTTTTCAAGATCATGAAAGGTTTCGACAGGCGAGATAGGGAAAAGCTGTTTCCGTGGTAGGTGTGTTTGTGACCCGCGGTCACAGTCTTAAGATATCTACCAAAAGAAGCAGACGGGAGGTTAGAAGAAATGTTTTCACTCAGCGAGTTGTTCGAATTTGGAATGATCTGCCTGAAGGGGTAGTGAAGTCCGATTCGATAACAGCTTTTAAGAGAGAACTGGACAGGTATCTGGGGAAGACGGGTTTGCAGGGTTATGGGGAGAAAGCTGGTGATTGGGGTTCGTGAAAGTGACGCTCTGTCAAAGAGCCCCACAGACTCGATGGGCCGAATGGCCTCCTTCTGTTCCGTAACATTCTATGAATCTATGAGGGTTTTGGTGGAGCCGGGTGATGTTGCAGAGGTGGGGTAAGGCAGAGCGTGTTATGGCACAGATGTGGGGTAGAAAGAATAGATGAGGGTCAAACAAGACGCCAAGGTTCCGGACTGGCTTAGCAAGGTGGAATGTCATCAAATCAATCCAATGGTGTATAAAGTTACACATGAGCCTTTCCCTGGATCACAATCTCGCTGACTACACCCTCAATCATCACCAGAATATCTCTGGAAATAACTCAAGTCTCAACTATGCATGATGAATAAAACACAATCTCTTCATTGGGCTTGGGAAAGAGCCTCAAACTGATTAGAGCTAAGGAGTGGAACCAGCCATTTGACTTCCATGTGCAAGAGAGCCAACTTAAACTGCCACATGGAGTGTTTCTAAATATACAACTCCAGAGATGTTTTGCATAGTTTGACAAGAAGTTGGATTGCAATCCAAACGTTAGCAGAAGAGCATTGCTGAAATTCCTTGTGATTTTGAAAGGGATGCTGATTTTAGCATTTGTTTTCCACAAGCTTTGATGTATTTAATTGAAGGAGAAAAATTAAAGCCATTCTTCGATCGTTTATTTGTGCCATTGTGGTATAAATATTGGGTTTCATCAGTGACTTACAGGTGAAACATTTGTTCTGTTTGCATAGCAACAGGTTCCGTGACCCCATCTCTCCCACCCTCGCCCGACTCCACTGACTCCCCATCCCTCAGAGGATCGAGTTCAAGATCCTCATCCTCACTTTTAAGGCCATCCATGGCCTTGCCTTCTCCTGCCTCTCTGACCTGCTGACTCCCTGACAACCTGCCCGCTCCCTCCGTTCAGCGGGCTCCGGTCTGCTTCATGTCTCTCACCCGACCCGCCCTACCATTGGTGGCCGAGCTTTCAGCCTCTCTGCCCCCACACTCTGGAACTCCATCCTTCGGTCCCTTCACCTCACTTCCTCCTTCAAGGACGGTCTCAAGACCCTTTGATCGTGCCTTTGGTCGCACTCCCACCTCTCTGCCTTCCCTCACCCCTACACCACCCCTCCCCCATGCTCGGGCCTTGACACCTGATTGTTCAGCGCTTTGGGACGTCGTCCTGACGTGAAAGGCGCTCTATAAATATCATTTGTTGTTATTGTCTTTGAATTGTTTTTAATTTGCTTTGAATTCTTTTGCAAAAATATTCTGGTTTAAATTTATTGGTGAAAAAAACTAATTGTAAACGAAGGCTTCAGTATTGGATGCTCAGCTGCTGACAGACGTGTGTTTGATCAACTGTAAATGCCAGTTAGCCCCAGGTCTGACCACCATTATTACCAAATGATGGCCTGGGCCTAGTAAATATCACCCTCAAAGTTCAGATATTTCAGGAATGTTTCAAATTGAGTCTGAACTGTCTTTATTGCTGCTCCTAGGATTTACTTTGAAAAATACTGTTTTTTGTTTTACCACCAAGCAACAATATTGGTTCCCTGCTTGCTATGTTCTGACTTAATTATGTTTCACTGGTAAAAGTTCAAATGTTCTTAAACTATAGTGTCCCCACCTTGAAATTTGGAAATGTGCCAGAGGTTTCAGCCATTTTGAGAAATCTGGTTCCAAAATAATAAGCAACAGAAGTTCAGAGTTGGTTTTATCCAATATTGATTGTAACTGGAATATTAAAACACTGTCAATAATGCTCTAAGTTGCTCAATAACCTACTGAGGACAGTATTCATTTGTTGAGAATATCCAGTTATTGATTTTTGCGCGCTGAGCCTTAAACACATTCTCAATTTAAGTAATTTTAATGTGAACCACTTTTCAATAATCCAGAAATTCATATGAGCTCATTCTCTGCTTCTGTTGGGTTTTCTGTGAAGTGCATAAAAACAAAGGAAAAGGATGAGTATTGCTTAGGTGTTCTCACTTGTACATTCTGTTTTCCAGAGGAAGAGAAAGCAAAACAGGACCCATCTTATTATTTGAAAACCACCAGTCTGGAAATGAGGGAAACACTGACGGAACTTTACAAAGATTATAAGGGAGATGAAATGCTGGCAGCAACTATGAAAGAGCCTGAAAAGAAGAAGGTGGATAAGATGAATGCGGTAAGTTCAGCTATAAGTACTTCCTGATTCCTCAACTTAGTGTTTTGTGCAACCACCTTGCTGAGGGTTCTGTTCCTCAGGCAACATTTTCTACAAGATTACGATAAATATGATTTATTTTCAGCTGCTTTCTCTCCTGTCCAGAACACATTACAGATCCTTTTCCTCAAAACCCTTTTCCTTCTAGTTTAGTTCTCTAGTACATCACTCAAGAGTACGAGTCTTGAACAATTTGACACTAACAAATGTGCGTTAATCCTCCCTTCCCAAGAAGAGCACCACAACACGTCACTTCAGTAACCATCAATTTCACTCCAGTTTGTTGAGAGGACACTACCAATTTTTTGTTGAATTGTAGGCAGTTTTGTGCTATAGAGGTTTGCCACACTGGAATGAGATTTTTAAACTGCTTAAATTAGAAAGAAATATCACAAAAGTTGTTCTCTTGAAGGAACTGGGTCAAAGTGTCTAGTGGATGTAAACAGAAAAAGTAGGGCATTGAAAGCTCATGTGTGTTACCACGTACTTGAAGATTAATTCTGCCTTAACAAAGAATAGTAGCTGAGTATTCTCAATAACAGATGGATTATTGAAAGCTGGAATGCTCACCACAAGGAGCATTGCATCAAATATCAAACGTGTTTGTATCTATTAGAAAACAGATTTTGAAAACTGTTAAATCCTCAAATGAAACCTTCTATCCACATTTTTCCAATTAATTAGCTGTGGGGGAACATGACCCCACTGTTCCCTTTATCTCACCTCTTTAGTTCTTAGGTATCTTTCATGTATTCATTGCTTTGAGTATTTCCCTCCAGACAGGAAATTTATACAATACAAATTTACATTAGGATTAGGGGTATATAGATTTCACTTGTGATGTGAAGCTTGAGGATCATTTCAGTACAATTCTAGGTTTGGCTCTATCAGATCCTCTGTACATCTATAGAGGCAGCTGTTTGATGCTGAATATAGTGTTGGTTAAGTCCATATATGGATTGAAATGCTACGGAAAAGAGATCTATCCGTCCAGGGGATGAGAATCTGAGAGGTTTTATTGTCTTGAGTCCCTTTACAGTCGAGATTCATCGATTCTTAAATGTACTATTAAACCATTCCCGATTATCCAGAGTCATCATGCCTCAACCTAGGTATCCATGGCTAAAGAAATTCGTAATTTTATAAAAAACAGACCATTTTTTCTGTAAAGTTGCAGAGCGATCTCTAAAGTATTAGTCAGCAATGCACCATCCCTCTAACTCAAATTCACTAAACTAGTCTGCAACCTTGGCATTTGGTTCAATCCTCACTTTTCCTCCTTCCTTCATTGCATACGGTTGCTGAGCGAGACCGCTTGTCATCTTTGCCACATTGCTCACCTCCTTCCCTGTCTCACACAAATGCCACCCAAACTTTCATTCACTTTTCAGACTTGACTTTTCAAATGCATTACCATACACAAGCTCCAATTCATTCAAATCACCAAACGCCATGTGCCGTTCACCCCAGTCCTCACCAAGCTCTGCTGGCTCTTCATCTCTCAACGATAAACTTTGGGATTTTCAACTATGAATCTCTTCCGCTCGAGTGATTCCCTAACTCGTGGGATTCTGCGCCTTCAAATCTTAGTACTTGCTGCTCCCCCACTAAACTCTGCTTTTTTTTTGTCAGCCGGGTGTCTGGCACATGCAGAAACCCATCACCATGTTTAAAAGTATCCAAACCGTGCTGAGATTTCCATGTATCCCATCTGCACATGCAAATCCCAGAGATAGATTGTTGGAATGGAATGCGCACTCTTTCCCTGGAGGGACACATCCTGCTTTACCTAATTCCGGAAAGTATTAGGCACAGGTTGGCAAGAACTAAGGCTTGGGGACCCCAGACTGTGCACTGGGATAACTGCTGGAGTCTAACCAGCTAAAACCGCACAGCTTGCCATTGATATTGCTGTCTGGCAAGCTTTCCTGCTTCTTGTCCAGCTAGGACCAACCGACCCGTTAGGGCTTTGGCTTGCAGGGTTAACAGGAGGTGAGTGGGATGACTCCTTGCCTCCAGGTCAAAGGTTATTAATAGCGATCTTAAAAAAAATTCTCCTCCCAACTTTCTGAAGTAATGTAAAAATGTATTTCTATAACTCTTTGCAAGCTCTGTAGTGATATCTTTGTTCTGTGTTTCATCTCACCAACCTTGTGTTGCTTCGGTGCTTCTGGGCTGTCATACATAACATGTACCAGTCTATATATGGGATAGTGACTGATGTAGGATTCTGTTCCTTTTTGCTGTCCCTCCAGCAAAGGGAATAACATGAATGCAGGAATGGACAGCAGAACCATTCCAAATGAAAGAAAAACACATTTTTTTTATAACCCATTCTGGGGTAGAAGTTCATGGTCTCCATTTAGCAACAACTTACTCTGGAGTAAGTAATAGAAATCAGGAGCTCAGAGTGTGGGAAATCACAGGTATAGATCTGTATTTCCAAAGACCCGAAAGTGGCTTTGAGCAAAACGTGTGTTGGAATTGGCCCATGTCAAAACTTCAGTCGTGCCAGGTGAATCAGATACAAGGAGAGCATTGCAAGATTGATGCTCCATGTAATCGCAACTTACTTGCATATCAACAAACTTTGTTTTGTGGTTAGGTTTTTTTAATGTGGTTGAAACTGATGGTTTGTTTGCTGAATCCTGCAGGCACATTACTCAACAGGGAAGGTCTCCGCTTCCTTCACTTCCACTGCAATGACACCAGAAACTATGCATGAAGCAGGTAATTGCCTTATTTACTCCAATTCCTTTGTATAATGAGTTCATCTCTCTCTTAATGAGCAGTGTCAAGGTTGGAGGCAACTCACCATCTTAATTCTTGCCATTTATCCAATTAAAAACAGGATGTGTTGTTTAATTACTGCAAATCACACAGTGGTCCTGTATTAATGTCTTTTGAAGGTTCGGTCTGAGAATATTGATTTCTGCTTTGAGTATAATGAAAAGCAGGCCTGCTGACAGAGTATACTCTTGAGGCTCACCGTGTGTTCAGATAATCTCTAAAGGTTAAAGTTTTTACCATTTTGCCCACCAATATACAGACAATTCACTTTACAGTATATTCTGTGAAGTGCTTTGAGAAGTCTAAAAGACGTGGAAAGTGCTATATCAAATACAAGAATTACTACTATTATTCAACTAATAACCTTTCTTTTCTAATCCTCCCTAAAAGTGCTGCCTTTTTGGGTACAGTTTCACAGTGCCAACTATCTACTGGCAGCTCACCTGAATGGATACTCTCCAGGTGTTAGAAGCCCGATATTCCACCTCACTTTAGCCTGTAGCACCCTAGCAATGTACAGAACAGACAGCCAGCATAGTGACTTTAAAAAACACTGCTTTAAAGAACAGTCCTTCAGTCCCATTAACTGTTTTTCCCCCACACCCCTGTAGTTTACTCCTGTTTAGATATCCATCTAGTTCCCTTTTGAAAACAAATACTGATTCTGCCTCAACTACCACTCCCAGCAGGACATTCCACATCCTAAACTCTGTAGATGAAAATATGTCTCCTAAATTTTTTCTTCAATTAAGTCTATTTCAAAACTGTTTTTCTTTTTCTGCACTTCTTATGTTCTTCCAGATTAAGATCAATAAACAAATATTAAGAAATAGTTTATTTATTAAGCTAGACAAGATCCCAACTAATAAATAATGATTGTGAGTTGATGCCCCTTGTCCTTGAGCTCATAGTCTAGGGGCCAGTCTAGACAGATACTCCAATACACTGTGTTACATTCTTCGGATCAAACATTTTTTAAAAAAATGTTTGTTCAGGTGGATGTTAAACTTTAACTATTCAAAAAGAGAAGGGAGTTTCTCCTGGTGTCCTGACCAACAATCTTACAGTAAATCCTGTGAAGCACTTGGAGACATCTCCTGATGTGAAAGGTGCTGTCACAAAAAATCCTTCAAAAAAATTGATCATTTCAATCCCCATCTGTTTGTGGGACGCTGCTGTGCCCAATTGGCTGCTGTGGTTCGCCTACAAAAATACAGTCAATTCACTTCACAGTATATTCTGTGAAGCACTTTGAGACATCTCGAAGACATGATGAGGCGCTATATCAAATGCAAGGATTATTATTTGTCACCAACTTAGCCCCGGTCATCAAGTACCCCAGGAATGGCTTCTCCTACTTGAAGAGCTTTTCAGGTTACACTGAAAAGTACTCCCTCAGGAATCCAGCCAATAATTCTGGTATGTTTTCAAAGTGAATGCAGTGACCTGGAACCTCTCTCTTGCTGTAGGCTTCTACGTTTATTGTTTGAAGGTTTTAATAAACTGCAGAGATTTTAGGAAATAATTATTATGTTTGATCTCAGTCCAACTTTCAAATTGCATAAAGTAAAATAATAAAAAAACATCAGTTTGGCTACAAGATCCATTGATGAATTACATCCCCACATTAGTTATTTTCACCAAGTCCTCGCAAGTTGCTGCTGATGAATATAAAGCGGTAATGAGGTGGAGAAGCAGAATGATGAACAATATAGGATTGCATTATTTGAGTGGTGTTAGGTCTATGCATTGAACCTCATTTCATGGTTCAACTGTCTTAAAAAAAAAAACATTCTGGAGCCAGCAAATAGGGAACATATTGAAAATGGTGACTTTCCTGAGGAAATATTGCTCTGTGCTTTGTAATAGAAATGACTTTTCTTTCCTCCTACTCCTCCTCATTTTATCCCACGTTCTGCCCTTTCCTCGAGTCCATACCAAGAAACATGAGCCAATTAATCTCATCAAAGAATCGGATGTTATTTGAAGTGCAGGACAATATCCTGAGGTCACACAGGGTTCAACACATCACTTTGTAATGTAATGGATGAGGACCTTCGTGAAGGGTACACTTTATATAAAAAAACCCTTTTTGAACCCCTCAATGTGATTTATATTGTACATCTGTGCTGCACTAAACAGTGTCTACTCAACGTAGCAACTAAAATCTGAAAACCTCCAACTGACTTATTGCTTGCGTTCTCCGAGGGAAATAGTTTCTGTTGTGAGAGTCTTATACGTCCACTTTCAACAACAACAACTTGCACTTATATAGTGCCCTCCACTCGGGGTAGCGCCTCAGAGCGCTTAACAGTGGGGGAGCCTGACTCTGAGTCGGGGGGGAGGTGGCCGTAAGCACAGTTGAGGAGGAAAGTTTTCAGGTGGGACTTGAAAGAGGGGAGAGGGGGCGCAAGGCAGAGGAATTGAGGGAGAATGTTCCAGAGTTTTGGGGCATAGTGGCTGAAAGCATGACCTCCAATAGTGGGGTGCGAGGGACAAGCAGGAGCCGGTGCCCGTCGAGTGGAGGCGCCAGATGGTGGATTGGGGAGTGAGGAGGTGGAGAGGGAGGGAGGTGCCAGGCAGTGAATGGATTTGAACACAAGAGTGAGGAATTCAAAATTCTCCTGAGATGATAAGGTAATGCGATGGGGCAAGAAGAGGGCTTGTTCAAGGCAGAGCACCCCCAACAGAGTACCAGTCTCTAATCGGTACTCAACATTAGCTATCGAGAGCGTGGAAGCCTCTCGTGAGGACAGCAGTGGACATTCTGTCTCAACAGGACAAGGGCATGGTTCACAAGGGCAATACAGTTGTGATCGGGGATTCAACAGTAAGAGGCACTGACAGGATCTTCTGTAATCAGAATCGTGAAGCTAGGATGGTTTGCTGCCTTCCTGGTGCACGGGTAGTGGACTTCACAGAGCGCATGGACAAGATTCTTCAAGGGGAAGGAGAATGTCCAGAAGTCGTGGTCCATGTGGGGATCCACAATATTAGTAAGAAGAGGGCTGAGATGCTCCAGGGCGAGTATCAAAAGCTGGGGAACAAACTCAAGTCCAGAACATCCAAGGTGGTGATCTCTGGGTTACTCCTGGTACCTCGGGCGACAAGGCAGCATAATGAAAGGATCAGGCGCATGAACAATTGGCGGGAGAAATGGTCCGGAAAAGGTTTCCATTTTCTGGACAATTGGGACCATTACTGGGGGAGGTGGGATCTTTACCTTGAGGATGGGCGGCACTTAAGCGAGGCAGGGGTGAGCTTCCTTGCCAAGAGATTATCAAATGCTGTAGGGGCAGATTTAAACCAGTGTCGAGGGTGGATGTGTATCCAAGGATAAACAATGGATTAGAGATTAGAGGAAAAAGACAAGTGGGAAGTGTAGAGCAGGTACAAGACAAAATAGCAGCGCTAAGGGCAAGGCAGGAGAAAGATTCATAGACTGTGTACAGGAAAATTTTCTTGAGCAGTATGTCTCCAGTCCTACGAGGAACGAAGCATTGCTGCAACTAGTCCTGGGGAATGAAATAGGTCAGGTTGAACAGGTTTCGGTAGAGGAGCACCTAGGTAACAGTGACCATAATATTATTAGATTTAGATTACTCATGAACAGGGACAAAGTACAGTCAAGGGTGAAAATGCTTGACTGGAAAAGGGCTAATTTTGATGGGCTAAAAAGGGACCTAGAGTTATTGGACTGGCAAGTAAGACTAGCAGGTAAAATGACTCATGAGCAATGGGAGATCTTCAAAGATATGATAGCTCAAGGTCTAAATAGATATATTCCCACAAAAGGGAAATGTGCGACAACCAAGCCAGCCTGGATGACCAGGGATATTCTGTCTAGGATGAAAAAGAAGAAGACGGAGTACGACAATTGGAAGACGCAAGACACTGAGGATAGCAAAGCGCATTGTAGAGAATGCAGGAGTGATCTTAAAAGAGTGATAAGACAGGCTAAAAGATCGCATGAGAAGAGGTTAGCGGATAACATAAAGGGGAATCCTAAAATATTTTACAAGCACATAAAGGAAAAAAGGTTAGTTAAAGGTAGGGTGGGGCCAATCAAACACAATGACGGCAATCTTGTTGTGGAGGCAGAGGGTGTGGCTGATGTACTGAACGAGTACTTTGCATCTGTCTTCACAACGGAAATGGATGCCCCAAATGCCGCAGAATTGGATGAGAGGGATGAGGAAATAGATCAGATTACTTTAGACAGAGAGGAAGTTCTGAAAAGATTGACTGGGCTCAAAATTGATAAGTCACCAGGACCAGATGGGTTTCACCCAAGGTTGTTGTGGGAGATACGGGTTCAAATAGCGGAGGCTTTGGCCATTATATTTCAGTCTTCATTGGACACAGGAGTGGTGCCAAGAGACTGGAGAGTGGCTAATGTTACCCCACTCTACAAAAAGGCCCAGAAAGACAAACCCGGAAATTACAGGCCAGTCAGCCTAACGGTAATAGGAAAACTAATGGAGACCTTAATCCGGGACAGAATAAATCTCTACACATGGATTTGTTAAAGGCAGTTTGGATTAAGAAGTGGCTGAATGACAGAAAGCAGAGGGTGGTGGTTAATGGGTGTTTCTCGCAATGGAAGGAGGTGTGCAGCAGTGTCCTCCAGGGATCGGTTTTGGACCACTGCTCTTTCTAATATATATTAATGATCTGGACTTGGGCATAGAGAGCACTATTTCCAAGTTTGCAGATGATACAAAGTTAGGTAGGGTAGTAAATAGTGAAGAAGGTTGTGACGGACTGCAGGCAACATACACAGAATGGTGGAATGGGCTGACATGTGGCAGATGGATTTCAATGTGGATAAGTGTGAGGTGATACACTTAGGAAAAATGATAGGAGGCAATATAGACTTGGTAGCTCAATCTTAAAGGGGGTGAATGTACAGAGAGATCTGGGTGTTCAAGTAAGTGAATCATTAAAGGTAGCGGGGCAGGTAGATAAGGCAGTAAAAAAGGCACTTGGTGTACTGAGCTTTATTAGTAGGGGCATAGAGTAAGGAGTTTATGGTTAATCTATACAAAACACTGGTTAGGCCTCAGCTGGAGTACTGCGTCCAGTTCTGGGCATCTTACTTCAGGAAGGACATTAAGGCACTGGAAAGGGTGCAGAGAAGATTCACGAGAATGATACCAGGAATGGGGAACCTTAGTTATGAGGACAGGCTGGAGAAGTTAGGACTTTTCCCATTAGAGCAGAGAAGGTTACACGGGGACCTGATAGAGGTTTTCAAGATCATGAAAGGTTTCGACAGGCGAGATAGGGAAAAGCTGTTTCCGCTGGTAGGTGTGTTTGTGACCCGCGGTCACAGTCTTAAGATATCTACCAAAAGAAGCAGACGGGAGGTTAGAAGAAATGTTTTCACTCAGCGAGTTGTTCGAATTTGGAATGATCTGCCTGAAGGGGGAGTGAAGTCCGATTCGATAACAGCTTTTAAGAGAGAACTGGATAGGTATCTGGGGAAGACGGGTTTGCAGGGTTATGGGGAGAAAGCTGGTGATTGGGGTTAGTGAAAGTGACGCTCTGTCAAAGAGCCGCACAGACTCGATGGGCCGAATGGCCTCCTTCTGTGCCGTAACATTCTATGAATCTATGATAATCTGGAGATGGCTTGCCTTGAACTATTAACTATAATAGGCTCTCTGAGATGCTACCCTATATAAGTGGAAGTTGTTGTGGTAATGGATTCTAAGCCATAGCAGAGCTTCACAGCTGAATCAAAGTATTGTAAAATTCTCAACATACCTGAGCAGTGCAATTCAGACTTATTTTACTGCGCATGTCAGTTACAGGGTTCTGTTCTGTCAAGGTGGGGGTGGAGGGGGTTGAAGGAAAATAATGTTTTTATGTTAGAGAAGCATGTCAGGTTTAAATAACGCAATGTACAGATTGATGAATATTGTTAAAACATTTTGGGATCGGTGCATCCACACAGAATTTTTTCCCCAACAAATAACGCTTGGGTAAAGTTCAAAGCAAACTAGACGTGTCATGGAAGTGATGGGCTGATTAGGCTTTTTATGTTACATGCCTTCGTGTTTTTGTAAAGGAAGAAACAATTCCATGAAATTCATCCGTGCCGTTAATCTGAAAGGGCATAAAGACATCAAATTGGGATAATATAGGAAGAAAACGCCAAGATCATTTGTGCACCTAAGACTAGGACCTTCAAAGAAAGGTGGTAAAAGAAAGCATTGTGTTCAACATGTCCAGGGTTCAGTAAACAACCCAAGTATAACGACAAGAGGTCAGGTTTCAATCCAACTCGGCTGGATGTAAACTGTTTGCAGAAATAAAGCCGTATGTTTCCAAAAAATATATTGAGTACGTAGCCTTTCCACACTTTTGTTCTAGCCTGGTTTACGTCAGGCTTGCTGAATTCAAGATCCTCATCCTCGCCTACAAGGCCATTCACGGCCTTGCTCCCTCCTATCTCTCCAACCTACTATCCCCCTACCTACCTGCCCGTACCCTCCGTTCCTCTGGCTCCGGTCTACTCCACATCCCCCTCCGCAACCGCCTTACCATCGGTGGCCGGGCCTTCAGTCTCTCAGCCCCGAGGCTCTGGAACTCTATCCCCCAGTGCCTTCGCCGCCTCCTCCCTTTCCTCCTTCAAGGCCAGTCTCAAGACCTTTGTCTTTGACCGTGCCTTCAGCTCCCCTCTCAACTCTCTACCCCCTCCTCGCCCCCTCCCTTCCCTCCCCTCATCCTGACCATTCCCCCCTCCTCACTCCCTCCCTTCTCTCCCCTCACCCTGACTATTTCCCCCTTGCTCGGGTCCTGACCCATCTGTCCAGCGCTTTGGGACGTCCTCCCGACGTGAAAGGCGCTCTATAAGTGGAATGTTGTTGTTGTTGCTGTCATGTGAGTCCAATTCCTGCCAAATACTGCACAGGAGCATTTTTTTTTAACCCAAGATTCTGATCCCTGACTGTCCAGCACCTTGGGACTTCCTTCTGACGTGAAAGGCGCTATACAAATGTAATTTGTTGTTGTTGTTGTTGATCCCCGTTCTCTGTGTCAGTAGACAGACACATTCCTTTAGAAACAGCTTGTGTGTGATGGAGGAGACATGACAGAATCAATTGTGAAACATTCTATGGGCCATTCCCCAAACATGCAGGGGACTGAGTTGTGGCTCCAATTTCTCAGCATTTGACATTTACCTCTTGTTAAAAGTTCCAGCCTAATGTTCCTTCATTTTTCTTTCCTAGCTGCGGTTGAAGACAATACAGTGCGATACCGCTATGTCAAGAAGAAAGGTTACGTCCGACTGCACACAAGTAAAGGGGATGTGAATCTGGAGCTGCACTGTGAGATGGTATGTACAAACACTCAGGTATTGCCATATAAATGGGGAGCTTTGGAGAATAGGGAGGTGGTGCTCTGCAAAGAGTGGAGTCGGGCTGTGAATAAAGCTAATTCAGTAACATTAATTTTGCACAAAACGCACTCGGGCCACCACACATTCTTTCTTGGTAACTTAATGTTGGAAGTAACCTAGCATCACTACATCTAATTCTAAATGTAATCAGACCAAGCATGTGCTCACTTAAAAAACGTCTCTAAACACTACCTGCTTTCAATGTAAAATTGATAAGCCAGTAGAAATTACTCCTGGTAGCAGAGAGAAATGCACTATGCAGGGATAGCTGAGAGCAAAACACTTTGTAAATATAAAGCATTTACTCTGGAGGTTTATGTACTACAGTTGTATACGTTTTATTGTTTTTAGAGTAAAATAAGCATTTTAACGGTTGTGGAATGTAGAAGTGAAACCTATAAGACACTGCAATCCAGAATTCTAAGTGAGGCCTTCAAGTTCTGCTTGGAAACTAATGGATTTATGACAGTTATATTGAGTTGGGAAGAGTCTGTCACACATTGGATTTTTGCTGCACATCGCAGGCAGTTAGCAAATAAAAATAACAATGTTTGGCTGATTTTGAAAAAAGACCAGGCCTAAAAATAGGCTAATTTGTAAGTGATTTGTAAGTCCCAGTGCCTTGGGACGTCCTCCTGACGTGAAAGGCACTTTACAAATGTAATTTTGTTGTTGTTGTAATTCACATTAGTTGTCTCTGTATACTGTGACATGCTCACACACATAGTTGCACGGTGTCGAGTGAAATCCAGGAAAGGATTGCAGTTGGCTGGGAGCCTCAACAGCAACAATAACAACAAGATTGTATTTATACAGCGCCTTTCTCTCCGATGGTGAACCATTTTCATGTCTTAAGTGCTGTTAGCACTGATCTTGTCCTGCCTTGCCTAGTTTGAAGGGGTTTTCAACGACCAAATTGGTAACACTTATGTTGATTATTGATTTTTGGTGAGGCCTTCCTGATGATTCCAGTGGTCCTGTCAATATGTGTAACCAAAACGCAAAATACTGCAGATGCTGGAAATCTGAAAGAAAAACTGAAGTTGCTGGGAACCTCAGCAGGTCAGGTAGCATCTATGGAGAAATAAAAGTGAGTCAATGTTTCAGATCCACGACCCTTCGTCAGAACTGGGGCATGATGGGAGGGAGAGACTTTCAAGGACTAACAGAGAAGGGGGAGGCAGGGCAAGGAAGATAAAGGAGAAAATGGGGTGGGGGACGGGATGATGGGTTAAAGAGGGGTTAATGATGCAAAACGAAGTGGGGGATTGCAGCAAAATGGGAAAATAAAGGAAGGGAATTGAAACAAAACAGCCAGACCAGCGAGAGAAAAGGTGTGTCTGGGACCCAGATTATGTGGCAATGGTCACAGAAGAGGGGGAAGGTGAGCTGTTATGTTCTGAAATTATTGAAATCAATATTGAGGCCAGAGGGCTGTAAGGTCCCTAGCAGATTGATGATATGCTGTTCCTCGAGCTTGCGCTTTGGTTCATGGGTACAGTGAGGAGACCATGAATGGAGAGTTCAGAGTGGGAGGGAGAGTTTAAGTGCCAAGAAAATGGAAGCTTGATTTCACTAATTTCAGACCATAACAGCTCACATTCCCCCTCCTTTTTGAGATAGAACATAAGAATTAGGAGCAGGAGTCGGCCATTTGGCCCTTCGTGCCTGCTCCGCCATTCAATAAGATCATGGCTAATCTTCTCACCTAACTCTGATTACCTGCCCTATCCCCATATCCCCTAATCCCTCTATTTTTCAAGAATCTATCAGTCTTAGCCTTGAAAATGTTCAAGGACTGAGCATCTACAGCCTTCTGGGGTAGTGAATTCCATAAGTTCACTACCCTCCGAGTGAAGAAATGTTTCCTCATCTCTGTTCTAAGAGGCTGACCCTTAATTTTAAGACTGTGACCCCTGGTTATAGATTCTCCTACCTAGACATTAAAGATCCTCTGGTACTATTTGAAATGAGAGGGTGGTTTCTCCCATCGTGGCCAACAATCCCTCAGATAGAATTGGTCATTCACTTCATAGCTGTTTGTGGGACATTGCTTTGTGGAAAATTGCCAAATTGCCTACAAATACACAGTCAATACACATCAATAAACGTGAAGTGCTTTGAGATGTTCAACAACATGATAAGGTGCTATATCAAACGCAAGGAAGGGAATTTCTTTTGTGACATTGATCCTGGTCTGAAGTGGCTATTTTTATAATCCATTTCTGATCTCTAGAGAAATGACAGTAAATCAAATTGTGCATGTGAAAGTAGCATGAGATGAATCAGCACTGAGTCCAAGCACTATATTAAACACTTTGTACAGTGAACAGCTTGGTAATTGGGACTTGTTTATTCCATATGAGGCTGCGGGGATGGAGGCGCTGTGTATAAAATCAGAAGACCTCCGTGATTAAGAATCTGACCTTCCGTACTGCAGACACCAATTATTCTCTTGTGGAAGGAGAAGGAAAAGTCTCTTGTTTAGGTCAGTCATCTGTTTCTGTTTGCTATCTAAGTGGCCCAAAATAGGCACCTCTAATGATAAGCACATTGTGAGAATGTTTCTATAATTTTTGAGCAAATTAAACTTGTGGAGTATAGCAATGTCATACTGCACAAGCATCCCATAAATAACATGTTAAACATTTCAATTACTTGGGAATGTGTTGCATTGCTGGAGGTGCTGTCCCTAGGATGAGATGTTAAACCGAAGTACAGTCTATCTCTTCAGGCAAGACAATAAAGATCCCATGACACCATTTGAGAAGAGTTTATTCCGGTTTCCTGGCCAACAATTCCCCCAAATAAAATTGGTCGCTCACTTGATGGTTGTTTGCAGGACATATGTGTGCAAATTAAGTGCTGCATTCGACTACAAAAACACAGTCACCATCACAGTAAAATCCTGTGAAGCGTTTTGAGACATTTTAACTGCTTGATCAGGCTCTATATCACAGTCAAGGATTGCATTATTATTATAATAATCAACTCTGGCTTAAACAGCAGCAGAAAACCTTCCACTGTCAATTCTGTGCCAAACTGCATGATTTGTTGCCATCTGCAAGTATTGCAAACTTTCTGGTATAAATAATTAAAGGGCCTGCACTGAATCGTGGCAGAAGGTTTGCATTTCTGTTTTAAAGGTTGGTTGGTTTTCCAACATGCTGAGTTCAACTTTGTGCTCAAATCCTAGTCCTAAAGTACTGTAAGTTTGAAAGTACTGTATTGGATTAAGTAAATTTGAATAGTTGTGTGTTAGCCAATGGGGCAGATCACCAGCAGGTAATCTAAACTACTTGTTTGCTGGCAACGAGCGAAATCCTGAGAATGAGTTAAATAGACCGTCTGCCCAGTTCAGCTGGAACTATACTGAGTGCAGACAGCACAGAGCGAACCAAAGCAGCACTGTAAGTATAAATAGTGCATGAGAGCCTTTGATGTGGTCTAGGGTTCAAATTGCATTAGATGCTGCAGAAAGCCTGCGTGGCTGGAATATTCTGTGTAATACACATGGAAAGGGCGTGGCTGAAACAGACCGTTCCCTTGCTTGCTTGTAAATGAATATGGTCGCCCTGCGTCTGCAGTCAGACCAGCTCCAACTGCAGAGGCTCAGTCTGCGAGTCTGACTTGTTTGTACTTTAGTTCAGGAGCTATTGTGCCCACTTACGCAATCATGTGAGTGATTCCAAATGTCCTCGCTCCACAATAGCCTGGCATGATTGCCGTAAATGCAGATGCAAAGTCTTTGAATATAAAAGGAATGGGCGCAGAATAAATTGTGCCAAACTTGGCATCATAGACCAAGCCACATGAGCCATTGTATAAAACCAGAATAATTTGGGTGTCTGTATTTGAATTCTGTGTCTCCAGGATCTATGCTGTATTGAAAGTAACAACGTACAAGACCTTTTAGTAGTTTGCAATAGGAACTGCTCAAGATGAAAAGCTTGTTATAATAATAATATAATAATCCTTGCATTTGATATAGCACCTCATTAACTATTTGAGGCGTCTCAAATAGTTGTTGAAGTGTTGGATCTGAAATAGTCTATGGATTAGCACAAGATTTAAACGTAAAAACAATAGGGAAATTGATCTGATAGGATGGCACTTAAAAGAGCCAGCACAGACATATTGAGTCAAACGGTCTTCTTCTGTGCTGTAAATTTCTTTGACTCTATGTTTTCAACTGGGGCAGGTGTTTGTAGAAATACTCATAATACTCAAGACCATGGAGAACATCATTAAACTCATAGACATTCCAATGAATCCAAGGATAATGTGATTGAGAACGCTGCAGCTCGTATCTTCTCTCAAACTAAGCTCCATGAGCTTTCATCTCTCCTTCTACCTCACATTCACCCCTTTCTTGCCCCGATCCTCGCCCGGCTTCACTGGCTCCCCATTCCCCAGAGGATTGAGTTCAAGATCCTTGTCCTTACTTTTAAAACCCTCCAGGAGTCTTGCTTCTCCCTTCCTCTGTGACCTGCCAAAACATCTGTCCCCCGCCCGGCCTGCTCCACCATTCAGCCTTCAGCCATTCTGCCCCCACCCACTGGAACTCCATCCCGGACGGAGCCTCACTGCCTCCCTTGCCTCCTCCAAGACCTGTCTCAAGACCTTCCTCTTTGACCGTGCCTTCAGTCATCGTCTCACCCCCCCTTGCCCTCCACCCTTTCTGACTTAAACCCCCAGCTCGGTTCCAAACCCTTCATTGTCCAGAACTTTTGAGAATTCTCCCAACATGAAAGGCACTATATAAATGCAGTTTGCTGTTTTTGTTGATTTAGTGGCTATTTGATTCAGTAATTTAGATAACAATCAAGGAAGGCAGAATTTTACTTCGAAAGTATTTACCCAATTTAATTTAGGAACAATATGAAGACTCATTTCAGAGTATTATTTGTCAATTTCAAAATCCTAATTTTTTTCTGAAGGAGGCAAAGTGAATTATTTGTCAGACGCAGCAGCAGTTGTAATTCCCAAGTTAGATCACAGTTGGGAATTGCTGGTAATTGCCTTGGAATGATTGTATTATTTCCACTCTGTGCATCATGAAATACTCTCTTCAGTCCAGTGCTGGCATGTGCAACATGAGCTTGATACTTATACATTCCCATGGAGCTCCAATGTTTAGCTGAACAGTGACATTTTATTTAAATTATGTTTATTTTTATTTCTGCTTGTTTTCTCATTGTTTTTTTGCTCTGTACTGTGTAAAATCTCAAGGAAGATGTTATTCACTCCCTTTGCCACCAGGAGGTGCACGAGGCTCGTTGAAGGATTCTGCATACAAGGTTTAAGCCATCTGTTTGTCCACACACCTGGATCAGTACAAATGAGATGCTATTGGTCCCTGGAGACGTGTATTTTTAGAGCTTTGATGTATGTTTCTAGACCGCACCACACTGACACTGCTGTGGTCTTGACAGTAATTGAAAAAATAGAGTAATTGTAACCACGGCCAGTTCCAAAAAAAGGTTCTGAATGATTGACAAGATTTCAGGAGCATCTGAGATGGAAATCATTTTCCTGGGCTAATTTTGTTTAAAAAAAAATTCATCTGTTGAAAATGCTACAACTGAAGCACACTAGAGAGCTCATTATCCATGAGATAATGATCCGATGAGAACAACAACTTGCATTTATATAGTACCCCTCACGTACGGTAACAACTCGTTAATCTCCGGCGCCTTGGGACGTCCTCCCGACGTAAAAAGATCTATGCAAATATAATTTTGTATTGTATCTCGGAGGACTAGCAACGAGAAGACAGACTGTCAGGCTCTTGTGGAACAATGGTATTTGACGAGTGTGTGGAACTCTCTGAATCTCCCTCTGGTTCTGGTGCCTCTAAAGTTCTATCTCTGCAATATTTCTGTCTGTAATCCTAAATTGTACAATGTACAGGTGGCTTAGACTTACCTTCGCTGCCACTGAGGAAACACTGTTGGTGCATTTGTGTGAAGTTGTGCGCGTGTGTGTGAGTTTATTTAGAATCGTGTTAGAACTGGCATCAGCGTGTACCAGCAACCCCGTGCACCATTTTGCTTTGATGCACAATAGTGCTTTTGCTGGTATCTCATCCGGCCCCAGAGTCCATATGAGATGTTTAGGGTTGTGGGCAAGCCTTTAGCCACTCTGCTTCCATTCTCTGAAACGCCATCCTGGAGTCCCTCTGCTTTAACCCCGTGCCTCTGCCTTGAAAACAACAACTTGCACTTATACAGTATAGCGCCTTTTACATAGGATAGTGTCTCAGAGACCTTAGGACTTACCAAAAGTCCTACCTTTGCGACCATGCCTTTGTCCACCTCAGCTTCCTTCCTCAGCTCCCCTTCCTCAAGCTTTGCTCCCAGTCAGTTGTGGTGAAGCACTTTGAGACCTCATTTCGACTTGAAAACCGTATTTAAATGTAAATCATTGTTGTTAGCTGGCATCAGATCATCCTTAGCGACTACTCACAACTTCACGTATGTGCCCCCACCCTCTGGAACTCCGTCCCACAGTCCCTTCAACTCACCCCCTCCCTTGCCTCCTTCAAGACCCGTCCAAGCCCCTCCTCTTCTACTGTGCCTTTGGTCACCCTCCTACCCCTCCTGACCCCAAACACCAGCTCGGGAGAGGATCCCTGACTGTCCAGCGCCTTGGGACGTCCTGAGGTGTAAAGAGCTCTACAAATGTAATTTGTTGTTGTTGCACAACTGTATTTCAGCTGATAAATCTCTGGCCCCGTTTCTGCTTCAGTAGCACATGCGCATAAACAACTTGCAGATACATTGCGTTCTACAGGACCACTTCAGAAAAAATAAGTCGAGCTGCCAGTTCAGTTTTAATTGCTCTGAAGAGAGTGGTAAATATGTGGAATAAACTAACCAAAGTCAGTGGAGGCGGAATATGTCAGCAAATTCAAGAGGGAATCACATAGTTATTTGGTTTTAATTGGACGGCTGAGACTCGGAGTAGGATTAATTATTCTTTTTTAAAAAGACTTTTGCTTCGGGAGAGGCCAGATGGACTGCAATGGCCTTTCTGGTCTTGAACACTCATATGTTCCTGTGAATAATTGTGTGTGTCAAGCAAGCTTCCAAAGCAGGCTTTGTTTTCATGGTGTTGCCTGTCAACCACACATCTTTAACAAGCTTTCTGATGAACTCTAATGGATTAACATTGGGGTTTTACCAGTCACCTCTGCAATGACAGAGTTCCATTCCCAGCACTTTAAAAACAACATAAGGGAAGCCATATATCCCCATCAAGTGCAAAAGCTGCCAAGGCTATATAGATGACTCACATGAGATCATTTATTGTGCTTTTTTTAAGAATGTTTCCACACAGACTTTAGTAACGGATTTTCAATCAAATTCACAAAGAAGGAAAATATAGCTGCGCTCTTCCCTTTCCTAGCTGAACTAACAGAAAATTGGAACGGATTCTGTTGAAACGTCAGCCCACTGTAAAAAGAATATTTATAGTCAAACACACCTATTTATCTGAAGCATGCGTTTCCAAAGTCTCATTGATTGAGACCGTTGCTTTCACTTCCAAATGGAAATCTATTTTTTTAAAAAAAACTTTCCTCACTTTACAGAAAATTAGGAGCACAAACTATTGAAGTTTCCCATGGAATTGTCCTTTTCCTCAGCAAACTAATATCTACCAGGATAGCGACACAACTCCTACGCAGCATCATTAATTATTTTAATGTGCAAAGTCGGGGCATGTAGGGAAGCACATTTTTCCTGAAGTTGGTGCTTCTGTATGATGTACGATACCTTGGCAATGACGATTCACTTAGGTAACCATTTTTCATGTGCGATCGTGGATTGAGAATAGTGGCAAAGTGTGAGACGAAGGTCCTTGTCTGATACAATACAAAATTACATTTTTATAGCACTTTTCACGGCAGGAGGACGTCCCAAAGGGCTGATGTGTGCAAGTGCATTTCTAACCGAGTTGTTGCCTGAAGTTGAGGGAACCTTGACCAAACACAGTGTGAGCAACAGGCAGAAGGGTAGAAGACACTGGTGTGGACCTGGGGAATCAAAAGATCACAAAATCAGTTTGGGTTAAATTAGCTCTTCAGCCAATTTGATCTCATCCATTTCCCCCTCCACACCACACACGCAGAAACATACACAACTGCCCTCCCATCACAGCATCGAGCTGTTTTATATGAGTTTTTAAAATTATTAGTGTCCTGGCCTCAGCTCTTCCTGCTATCCTGTGGTATATGGGGTGGCAAAGGGAGCTGCATGTTACATTACAAAAGATTGATGGAATAACAAAGTTGGAAAAAAAATTAGTTGTGGATTGATTGAAATCAATGTATTGTTAATTTGATTGGTTTTCATAATCCATCGTTATCATTCATCAAATGGTCATATAAAATCTGAATTTGTTTACCATTGTACAGATGGAAATAGCCCAGTGAATCACTGTTATCTTTTGAACGTGTCTGATATTGATGGATTAAACATGTGGGTTTCCTGCCGTAATCACTCCATTAAGGTTTACGTGCTTTTCCGTAGCAATCAATCCCTGTTTTTTGGCTGTGTTTATTTTTATGGAATTTTCCAAAGTTCGTGGTCCAACAGTACTGCATTGCTAATAAATCTTAGCAGCAATCTTCTCCCTCTAAATCAAAGCTTAGGTCTCTCTGGACTGTGTTACTTGTAGAGCTTATGTCGGCCTTCCACAACTAATCAACAGAAAGAGTTAGCAGCCCCAGGCGAGTGAAGAGCAGTCGTGCACTGCTGCAGTGTGCAATTGTCATTCCTCTCTAGTGAAGAGCACTTGCCCTCTGATAAATATACTTTTGAGTGTTTGGCGCTTAGAACCCACACAGGTCTAGGAGATTTGGGGCTTTTTCAACCCTTCATTAGTTACCACTTATAGTGGGAGGCTTAATAACTACCAGTTTCCAAAGTGATTGCAAGTGGAATCAAATATAAAATGTTTTTTGCGTTAATTAAGCTTTCTTTTCAGGCAGAGGTGAGTGCAGACCTTACTATTTAAACATTCTCCTTTCCCCTCTGGAAAAAGAAACAGCAAAAGCCTTTCAGTCAGTCTACAACATTTCTAGTACTTAAACATTCAAAGATAATGCCCCAGAATTTATTTCTTTGTAAACAATCGGTTGAGGAGTGTCAGATGGTCTTACATATAGGTGGGGGCAAACTGAAGCCTGCAAGAGGGGCACAGCAAAGCTGCAAAGCACTGACTTAATTTCAGCTCTGCAACTCCTAGATTTCTTCATATCCTGATCCATAGTTTTAATATTGAGCTGTTACCTTATTCTCAAGGTTTACTCCACACACCTCTGTTTACCCAGCAGCAAGTAGGAACCCGGTTGTCAGTCAGTCAGCGGATCGCTTTTCAGGAGGTAATAATTCCTTCAAAAAAAATAACAACAAATTGGTCACTCAATCCACGACTATTCATGGGACACTGCTTACGTAATTGACTGCTGTGTTTCTCCCATAAAATCAACTCCAGTTCCACCAATGTTCTGTCCACTTGCTTGTCAGACATCAAGACCTGGATGAGCACCAACATCCTCTACAGAATGTTGGCAAGACATTCAGTGAGGTTGCAGTTTCAATGAGTCTGAGGGATAAGCCGGGAGGTTAAGGAGGTTCCTGTACCTCTTGACCATTTTCTTGTACTTCTGCCGAAATCCTAAAATGGCTCTCAATCCAAAGTTGACTTTGGTGTTGTACCTGTTTTGTACTATTTGCTTGTATTGGTGTTAAACTTTCAGTCTTACTCCAACAACAACATATAATGCCCTTCAGCGTCCCAAAGTGTTTGACAGTGATCGAGTCTGATACTGAGACAGGGGGAGAGAGAGGGGGAAGGTGACCACAATCAAAAAGGATGGTCTTTAGGCAGGATTTGAAAATGTGGAGTCCGATGCCGAGCCAGGGGGAGGGAAAGGTGACCATAGGCATGGTCGAAGAGGCACAACCTCAAGGTGATGGGGTTGAGGGAGGGAGTTCCATAGCTTCAGGGAGTCGTGCTGAAGACACGGCCACTGATGGTAAAGCGGAGGATTCGAGGGAAAAGGAGGAGGCCGGAGCCAGTAGAACAGAGGCAGTGAGTACTGTTGTGGGAGAGAGGATGTTGGAGAGATTGGGGGGTGTCAAAGCGTGGAGGGATTTAAACACTAGAGTGAGGATCTTGAAGTTGATCCTCTCTGTGACAGGGAGCCAGTGGAGTTTGGCAAGGACTGGAGTAATCGGGTTACGGAGTTTAGTTCAGGTGGCAGAATTTTGGATGAGTTAAATTTTGTGAATAGTGGAGGAGGGGAGACTGGCAAGGAGGGCGTTAAGAGTAGTCCAGCCGAGAGGTGACAAAGGAGTGGACAAAGTTTTTCGGCAGCTTGTGGAGTGAGGTGTTGTCGGAGACAGGCAATGTGGTGGAAGTGAAGGAAAGTGGTCCTGGTCAGCGACCAGATGTGGGGGAGGACGGATAATTGGGGATCGAACCTGACCCCTAAGTTGCTCACAAGTTCAGAGAATTGAAGGAGAGCCCGGGGAGTTTGAGGAGTTCAGACCCGCAGGAGAGAAGGCGTTGATGGGAGCCAAAGAGTATGGTTTCCGTCTTGCCGATATTCAGCTGCAGGAAATTTGCGCTCATTCAGGCCTTGTCTGCCAAACAAGCTGAGAAGGCATTCAAAATACAAATGGAAAATCAGTGTGAAATAGTTCTTTTCCTTGCTCCTCCCGCTCAATTGAGTCTTACTCATAAATCACAGCAATGATCAATTAAATACAACAACAAAATGACATTTATAGAGCTCCTTTCACATCGGGAGGACGTCCCAAGGCGCTGGACAGTCAGGTCAGGACCCGAACATGGGGGAAGGCAGAGAGGTGGGAGGTAGACCAAAGGCACGATCAAAAAGGAGGATCTTGAGACCGGCCTTGAAGGAGGCAAGGGAGGAAGCGAGGCGAAGGGACTGTGGGATGGAGTTCCAGAGAGGCTGAAAGCCTGGCCGCTGATGGTAGGGCGGGTCGGGTGGGAGACGTGGAGCAGAACGGAGGGAGCAGACAGGTTGGTAGGGGGTAAGAGAGGTAGGAGGGGGAAAGTCCATGGATGGCCTTGAAAGTGAGGACGAGGATCTTAAACTCGATCTTCTGGGGGAGGGGGAGCCAGTGGAGTCGGGCAAGGGTGGGAGTGATGGGGTCACGGAGCCTGTTGCACAAGAGTACACGAGCATTAGTGAGAAGTTTTGTCAATAAGCTATTCATCAAACTCGATCCAACTTTTTATATGCTCTTGTGTTTAGTATACAGTTATATTTAGTATGTAGTTATATAGTTCAGTTCATTGCTGCAATTTTTACTTGGATGCAGTTATATGTTTGAGAATACTGATAAATTGTGCTTTAGTGGATTAACTGTTTTATCCACAAAGTGCCAGTTTATATTTCCTAACGCCGTTTAGATGAAAAAAATGAACAATATTCACAAAGGAGAATCTACATAAGGGTGGTTGGATGTGTTGTCAAATATGCACTTAGCTAACTGGTACTCTACTCTTCTGGTTGTAGATTTAAAGGGTGAGATACCTTTATTATTCTACATAATACACAAACAACTTTGAAGCTGTGGGATGAATGGAAGAATATTACCTTTTAATTATAAATGCTGTTTGTTTATGACAGATAATCTTCCTCATTTGCAAATGCCACATAGCAAAGTTCCCTTTGCTAAAGGATTAATCTTAAAAACAGAACCTAGACTTTTAGAACTGAGGTTGGGAAGCATGTCTTCACCCAGAGGATTTTGAAGACGTGGAACCCTGCCCAGCCCAGAGGTGGCATAGATAGAGAAGAGGGATGTTTAAAAGAGAGACAGATACTTGAGCAGTAAAAGTATTAACAACAACAGCTTGCATTTATACAGCGCCCTTCACGCCGGACAGCGTCTCGGACCGCTTAAAGGACGGTGAAATGAGGAGAATGCTCATTAAAAGGAATGGGATAAAAAGGATCTGCCAAGATCACAACATCACAAAATTAGTTTGGATAAAGAAGGCCCAAGTGGTCTCATCCTTCCAGAATACCCACCTTACTGTCCTCCCGTCACAGAATCCCGTAATTTTTTTAAAATGAGTCCAGTAACTGGGCTTTAATCACCCTTCCAGCAAACCTGTTCCAGTCGTTAATTACGCTCTAGGTAAAGGTTATTGTTATCTGTCCTGAAATTGGCTGTTGCAACTCAATAAACTGATCTGGGATTACACCTGATAACCATTTTATGTATTTCTGTAAGGTATCGCCCCAAGATACAATACAAAATTACACTTGTACAGCACCTTTCACATCGGGAGGACTTCCCAAGCGCTGAACATTCGGGGAGCAGGGTGGGGGGGAAGTTGTAAAGACAGAGAGGATAGGAGGGTGACCAAAGGCACGGTCAAACAGGAGGGGCCAGAGGGTGGGGCCAGAGAGCCTGAAGGCCCGACCGACAATTGTGGGGTGGACTGGGCGAGGAACATGGAGCAGGCCCGAGTCTGCTGAGTGGAGGGAGTGGACAGGTTGATAAGGGGTTAGCAGGTCAGAGAGGTAGGAGGGGGCAAAGCTGTGGAGGACCTTGAAGGTGAGGATGAGGATTTTGAACTCGATCCTCTGAGGGATGGGGAGCCAGTGGAGCCAGGAGAGGGTGGGTATGATGGGGTTTCTGGAGCCTGGTGCGGGAGAGAACAGGAACTGCAGAGTTCTGGATGATCTGCTGCTTGTGGAGAGACAAGTTGGGGAGACCGCAAGGAGAAGGTTGGTCTTCTCTTAAGGAAACTATTGACTGGCTGCTTTTCCTGTTTCCCTTTGTTCCCTCAAACCTTATTATTTCTTTCTGTTTGTGGTCTGGCTTGGAGGCATGCTGCAGTGTGCTACAGTGAGGTTTTGCAATAGTCTTAATTGTTTCGGTAATGTTAAGTCTAAACTATTGATGGGCAAACAGCTGAAGGCGTGTGTAAGATCCAGGCTATGAAACAACACACTGCGGACGGATCAGCTGCTACCCACATCTCTTAAAAGGACAAAAGCCCCTGACTATTTTCAACCATAAAATGACAACAGTTTCTATTGTGCTTGATTAACTTCTTTCAAAGACTGCCAGTGGTGGGCTACCATATGGTGAGCTCCGGGATAATATTACAGCTCCTGTATTAATATTCATGCAATGAATATTGTATTTTATACAATGCCTGGTCACATTGTCAAAATATCTCAAAACACTTCACAGGATTCTTTTTACGCACTGAATTGTGCTGACTGTATTTTGTAGATGAACACAGCAGCCAATGGACACACACCAAGCAATGTCCCTAAATGACCAATTTTATAGGGAGGATTGTTGGCAGATCTCCAAGAGAAACTTCCTGTGTGGAGAGCAACGTGATGTCAGCAGTGACCTGTGACCTGGAAGTCGGCCATTTTCTCGGGCTTTGTTTGGTGTTGGCCACAGAGGACCATTTTTTAATGAGGTTCCCCTGTAACTGGCAGTGCGTGTGCAGGTCAGCACCTGCTCATTTGAGGTTCACAGGCAATGAGAAAGAAGAAAGATCTGTCTCTTGAATATCTAGGCAGAATACAGTCACTCCTGGTCCTCAAAACTGCACGTGAGGCTGCTCAAGAAATTCCCAATCTGATTTTTTTTTAATGTTAATATTTTTTGTGTTGTTTTGTAATTTTACAGACTCCGAAGGCTTGTGAAAACTTCATTAAATTGTGCAAAAAGGAATATTACAATGGAACAATCTTCCACAGATCGATTCGAAACTTCATGGTGGGTTGACATAGTCTAGTTTGACGCAAAACTTAAGTCAGTTGTATTGTGGTATGTGTTTAAGATGCCTTTCCCCTCCCATCTCTAGAGCTACCCACTCAGTCTCATACCCCCTGCTCTTTCCCCATATTCTTGCAAATTTTTCTTTTTCAAAGTTGTTGTTGAATCTGTTTCCACCATCCTTTCAAAAATGTCTCCTCATCTCCCCTCTGGTTCTTTTGCCAATTATCTTAAATCTATGTCCCCTGGTTACTGACCCACCTGACAGTGGAAACAGTTTCTCCCTATCTAGTCTATCAAACCACTCATAATTTTGAACACCGTGTTCAGAGTATTAAAACTGACATAGCACCCAAGAGTCTAAACCTGGCTATGTTTGTGTTTAAGTTGCAGGTTTTGTCTGATTGAATTAGAGAGGTTTTTTTTTTGGTGTTTACCCTTTCTTTTTAAATCTTGTTGACCTTGGCATGCACATTGCATTTTCAGCATCCAATTTCTATTGAGGGACATTTATACAATTGTATTTTGGTTAAACAAAATTGGCCTACATTGTTTTCTCTTCTCCCAAGAGAACTGTTTTAAAAATGATTTTGTTCTTAATTATTTGCCAGTATTTCTCCCCTCCATTTCTCCAGAAATTGTTTTGACAAACGTTTCTGTTTATTGCGGTCTGGCATTACAGCCAAACTCAATCCTGCCTTTACTCAACATCCATAACGCATGCACCTACCAACAAAGCTCTCAGAACAGCCATTGAGAACTGCATCAAATAATTTTGAATCCCTTGACTAAAACCTGAGATGTGTACTGTCTTGCTTAAATGAGCCTTTTGAAATTTGTTTAGTTCATAGGGGTTTTATTGCTACATTTTGCACAGTGTTCTAATTAAATCTCCCCGCAAATTGGTTTGCATATTAAAGTTTAAAAGCCAAAATTCACAAATAGTGCCTTTGGGCCTGTTAATGTTGTTTTATTTGGGCTTCATTGTGATGGGTTTCTACTCTCAATTGCAAATTTTTGATGATGTCTTTGATTGACCCAGACCATTACTTTTACCATTGTGGAATCGTACTGTTACTGAACAAGTTTGTGTCCTGGTCCTCAACACCCACCCTGCCCAATAAGCATGTGCTTTTAATTATCCTTCATGTAAAGAAATGCATTCTGAAGTTTGTCCTACGATTTCCCCTTCATAACCTTGATTATTTGTCCTCCTCTTTCTGCTGCCTTCAGGTATCTGAAAGTATTGTTCTGGAAGCAGACATGTAGATAATTGGCATCTGAATAGCTGCATTCTGCTGAGATTTGACAATATAGCCGAACATCCTGTTTGTCTTGTTTACTGCTGTTACACAGCTTCGACACAGTTTTTGATTGGTTTCACTTTGACTCACTTTTCTACATTCTCTCATCTCCTCGTTTTCTGACTCACTCTTTTAAATCGACTCTGATTCCGCAAATTATCTGTGTGAATTTGAAATAGTATTAAATATCAATTAAAAGTAGAGAGAGCTACAAATGGAAAGCCCAGTGTGCGTCACTTGTTGATGTGAAGTTTGTTGATGTAAATACCAATTGAGAAATGATGTTTAGGATGCAAGGGCCTAGACGGGTTGAACATGGAGAGTCAGTCAGAACCAAAATGTATTGTAATTTCATAAATACAGAGGTGGCCTGAAAGCACACAAGATCACAAGAGAGTGCTTGGATAAAGAACTTTGATGTACAGTTTTTGAAGAAGTCTCGCATGTGATATTTTGTCAAATGCCTTATGGATTAAGTAGAGCATTTTTTAGTGATGGATTTGAAAGCAGCGAGATAGGATGTGAGATAGAGAGTTAGGGAAGGAGTTCAAAAGGGAACGGGTATAGTAGTTGAAAACTTCGCTACTGATGGTGGGGCGGAGGAGTTGGCAGAGCAGAGGAGTAGAGTTTGATTGCAGAAGGCAAATGGCTCCAACGGGAGCGAAGTTTCAAATGACGGAAAGAACCGAAAGTGCGTACATTTAGTCGTGCAAATTGAGCTTTGCTTCCATTCCATGGTTTCTGACCTGTTAAGTGGTTGATGTAGCACTGAATCAAAAAGTGTTCCATTCCTCACCACCAATGCTCTGCACAAATTCATCTCTTTTTAAATCTTTCCCACTTGGTGTGAATCCCAAACTGAGCAGAGTAATTGGCTGCCTAATAAAAATGTACTTAGGTGAGGTTTTTTTTTACTGCATGTTCTTGTTATTTGAAACAATATATTTTAGACTTAATCATTTAAAGAGACTTTTCTTGTTCCAGATTCAAGGAGGAGACCCCACTGGTACTGGCACTGGTAAGCTATGATTAGGAATGTTATTTTGCCAAGGTATTTTGGTGTAAAATCATGAATAGTCATAATTACAAGATAAATTGTCATAGACATAATAGTAAAAAAAATAAAAACATCACAACACTTTGGTATGACCAAATGGTCTGTTTTTATTTTGCTATAATTCTTATATATTCCAAATGTAGTAACACATGGTCAATATTTTTTCCTCTTTTTTCTATTTCTCCTCTCCCCATTACTTATTATTTTCCTCCTGAACAGCCTGTGAATGTTACATATGCTCTGTGTGGTGCAGTGTGTGTGGGGGTGGGAGTAGGGGGATGTAATCTCACCCGGAGACTGAATGAAAACACTAATGGAGACAAACTAGTTGAGAGATGGTTGAGACAGAGTGATAGTTACACTGGTTGAAGCAAATAAGAAGAACTTGATTAGTGAAATTTATGGAAAAACAAATCTTTTTGAATCTGTTTTGGAGGGAGGGGTCAAGCGTGTTTGTGGAAAGCCTTGATGGTGAAGAAAACAGAGTTGTTATTTGGAAAAGTAAATAGTAAAAAGTAAATAGTGCTGTCCCAAAGGGTCTGTGTTAGAAGACCACTTCTTTTCTCCATTTGCATAAATGATCTGGATTCTGGTATAAGGGGCACAAATTCTAAATCTGCAAATGACTCAAAACGAGAGAGAGAGAGACAGACAGGTAATAGTAAAGAAGATAATAAGCATTCTCAAGGGGTTTATCCCATGGGCAAAAAATGAAGGAACTGGAACTTTTTTTCACTGGAATTAAGAAGATTAAGGGGTGAGCTGATAGAGGTCTTTTAAGTGATTAGAGGGTATCAATGTAAGGTAACAATCAAATGAGCAAATAGCGAGATGAGGAGAATTATTTTCATGCACAGTTGTTGGGATATGGAATGTCCTGCTGGGAGTGGTGGTTGAGGCAGAATCTATTTACGCTTTCAAAAGAGAATTAGATAGATACCTAAAAAGGAATAAGCGACAGGAGTATGTGAAAAGGGCCGGTAAATGGGACTAAAAGGTTGGTGCTTATAAGACCTAGCACAGACATGATGTGGCTGGGATGTCTGGGTGAGAGTTTTGCTGGTGATGGTTCGACTGCAGTGTGAAGCTGATACTATCAAAAATAATTACAGCACAAACTGGTGCATGAGGTACGGCAGATCTCATGGTGTTAGTCTTTATTTCCATCTCTGGAACCATAAAACATGATTATGGGCACAATGTTCACATGTAGTGCATTAATGTTTGTATTGAATAGGAGTGATTTAACAGCTATTTATTGTACTGACCATATCCTTTTCTGTGGCATAGCACTAACCTGTACACATTATGCACTTGTTTCAAAATAAATAAATGAAAGTTTACAATTTTGTGTTTTTAAAAGAAGGCAACAGATATTCTGAGTTTAAATCTATGGACATGTCTAAACGATGGCAGTGTCGAGTACAATCGACAACATGTCCAGTGTTTATTGGAGCAGCTTATTTTATTAATTTTTTAAACAAATTTGGAAGTTAACTTGTTCAGAAAGTCGGCTTTCATTCAGGACTGCTTATTTGAGCCCTCTATGTCACTGGATGATTGATAATAAAATATAATAATAATCCTTGCATTTAAGAGAGCGCCTTATCATGTCTTCGAGACATCCTAAAGCGTTTCATAGAATGTACTGTAAATTGAATTGACGTTTTTTTGTGGGCGAAATGAAATAAAACAAAATAGTATGTATATGATACAGGAATGAACTACCACCAGAAGGATATCATCATGTTATAAGCTTATGGTTTAATTAAAATCTTGGTGGTGGGAGTAGAGCGTTGACAGTGTAATTGTGGTTCACCAGTACACTATTCTAATGACCACTTTGCCTCCTGTAATATAGCATCAGAAGTTACTGTTGAACTTATGGCATTCTGAGAATTATTATCTATATTTGGTTTCATCATTGCTCTGTGAAAATGTGCAATTACATCAAATGGACAAAAATGAACCTAGCTTTGCAAATTGCGCTTAATACTGAAGTTGGAATCTAATGTTCTCCAGCCTTTAATAAGTTTGTCATATATCATGACATTGTGTACACTTGATGTCATTCAATAACTCATGTTGTGTGCACAATCATTTGCATTGAAGATATATTGGACTAGGTATTAATCCTGATTGATTGTTCTGAGGTTTCCAGAGTTTTTGCTCGTATGAGAGAGTTGATGGAGCTCAAACTGTTGCAGTAGAGATAAAGCAGGACTCCTGCCTCCCATATGCTGATTCCTTAAACCAGGCTTCAGGTTTCAAGGACACAAGAGATTCTGTTTGTTGTTAGGTTCTGGAAACCAGCCATCGACAGAAGCAAATTGCTACAACTATTGCACCCTGCGCAGTCCATAAACCTCAAATACTTCGTTATCCTCAGTACAAAGGTGAAATCCTCCGCACACACATTTTCAGACAGTGCTCACATACATGGGAAATTCTATTGCAAGAAGCCCAGCCAGTAACTGAATAGCATCTGTACACCCAATGTTTATTCAGGGCATTCGTTGACATCCAAATGATTGGCATCATCCTGTACTACACCAGGTTCCTGTTAACTCAACAAAGTCATGTAAATTCTTGTTCATAATTCAGGCAACAGAGTCAATAGTTTCTTCTCTCACATCTCTGTGCATGGGCCGTGCCTGTTCGATTCTTCTCAGGTTTGCAGCTTTATTAACAAATCAAGCAGGTCTTTCAGTGTATTAATTGAGTATGATCTGGCAGCAAGAGAAGGCCATTCTGTGTAACAGTGAGTCTTGTCAGCATCCTGTTGCTTGAAATGAGCCTTTGGATAGTGTTAAGTCCTCACATCAAAATAAACTGTTTTACAGTTGCCTTTGCCGACCCTGAAACTGCAGGAATGTGGAATAGCATGGCTTTAAATCACTACTGGTATAATTTTCTACAAAAGCCTCTTCTCAGGTATCCTCTGTCCACACTCACTGACTGCAGTGATAAAGGGAGATTGTCAGCCTCGCAACAGCTGCTCTTGAACACTTTGGCTCACTTTTCACTGTGATAATTGAACTGAACCTAGCTTCCTTGTAGTCTGCAAATCATCCTTCTACATACATCTGTCTGACATTCGAGTGAGTTTTCTGCTTCAGCATTGTCTTGATTTTAGCCTCATATGATCCAATCCCGATAAAACCTTTGAACATTCCTGCAGTTTCAGGGTCGGCAAAGGCAACTGTAAAACAGTTTATTTTGATGTGGATATTTATACTTGTAAGAATTGTACGTTAGTGCTCCTAAGATGTGGAGTCGTTTGAAACGGGAATGCAAATTTATATTTCCTGATCCAAAATCACATTGGCTGAGGAAACCCCTTGCTTCATGTACATTAAAGTGCTCACACACAGGGCCACCCTCAAACCTGATACTGCTACTAATAATAATCCTTGCATTTGATATAGCGCCTTATCAAATCGTCAAGAGAACTCAAAGCGTTTCTCAGAATATACCGTAAAAGTGAATTGACTACTTCTTGGATGTGGGTTTAAATGCAGCCCAAAAAGGCAAGGGAAGCATCTTTATCGCTTGAAGAATAGTTAAATTACTTTTGTTTATTGTTCAGCCATTTCCCAGTTAACATGAGTCCATGGCATAGAACAGGTCTGCAGAAATCTGAAATGTTATTGTGGTGACTTCATTCTGCCCCAAATGGCCTTTAAAGGTACTATCATGCCATCTCCCGATAATTTGTGCTGCAAGTGCTCTCTTAAGAAAAATTCTATTTTATTACAAAAATTTAGTGAGTTATTGTCACCTTCACAAGCAGAACCGAATGTGACGTCCTTTCCCGGGTGGTGTTATTTTTGTGGGCTTTTGGCAACAAAATGGCATTTTAAATATTTTCATTGTGGGAGCCGAGAAGATCATTTTTTTTCTTGGATGAGTGACATTCCGCAGAATTGTGTTTACTGACTTGAGAAGTCAGCGCTACATCAATGTGGGAGGGGAGGGTGCAGTCACTGAAAAAGAGAAGCAAAGAGGAAGCAGTAAAGGTCTAGAACGCCTGAGGGAATCTGATCTGGTGCTCATATCTTCAGCTCCTCTCCGCCCCCCCTCCAGAAGCACTGATAATTTCAACAGACAACAACATAATAATAATCCTTGCATTTGATATAGTGTCTTTTCACATCTTCGAGACGTCACAAAGCGCTTCACAGAATATACTGTATATTTTGTGGGTGGAATGCAGCAACGAATTGCGCACAGCAGGGTCCCACAAACAGTCATGGATTGAGTGACCAAATTATTATCATCTTTACCGTCATGTAGGGTAGAATCCCAGAGCGCTGGACTTTAGACAACTAACACAACTTGGACGTTGACTGTACCAAATAACTGCCCTCACGTGAGGTATATAAATCTCTGGCCTGCACGTGTGCACTGCAATCTCATTTATTGTGTGAACAAGATCACAAAGACCAGTCTTTCATCTCTTTTCTGATATCAACTGTATTTTCTCACTGTCTCTGAGGTAATGTGTTGAGATAGTGGTTTGAAGAAAAACTTTTTTAAGTTTTTGATATTAGTTTAATTGTTCAGTCTGTTCTCTAGGTGTTTGTGTCCCTTTATCGCCAGCATTTACCCAGTTTTTTTGTTGGGGGGGCTGTGGGTGGGTGGCTGGCTCTATTGGAGGTTTGTTAGTAATTTGGACACACACAGGGTCAGATTGGCCAGACCCTGTTGTGGGCTTTTCAAACGTTTGGCGGCTATTATGTCCACCTCCAGTTTCTGAATATGGAGATTATCTTAATCTCTGAAGTGGCAAAGAATGAAGTGGTGGAAGGCAACATTTGTCAATTCTTGACTTGAGTTTCACATTTCCGGCACAAACAAACCTGATCAGATGGCTTAGCACTCATCTGCTTGAAGCGGCTTTCTTCGTTCAGTCATAATAAAATCCAGTTCATCTCTGACTTGCCCTTGAGCGCCTTCTCTGCACCTCACTTTTAAGGCCCCATATCAGCAGATATCAAATCAGCACCAAAGACATTTGGACACAGTCAAAATCTAACCAGTGCTTTGTTTGAAGGGAGTTTAACAACAATTGCAAGAAACTACTTTCTGAGCTAATCTGGTATTTCTGATTGTTTGAATTGTTCAGTGTTTGACGTACCAAATACGAACCTTTCACATTTATACGCGAAGCTTGAACTGAATTTGCTGGTATGTTGGAATTCCCAAGTAATTGGGTCAATCACATTGAAATGACAATAAGAGACAATTTTCATCTCTTGTATTAGATGATACATGCAGCAAATGATTCCTTCCCACTCTTTTTGTGTTATACAAGCTGAAAAAACAACCAAGGCAAATACAGAAAAGTAAGAATTGATCTACAACTACCTCCGTCTCTAAGAAACAAAAAGATCTATCCAGACATCATTACAACGTAACTTACCAGATAACTCCCCACCCAACTACTGGTCCATGATGATGTAATGGCAGAAATGAAAGCCAAACCGGTTTCAGATTTAACTCCTACTCCCAACAATTATACTGCAATTATCCAAACCATCACTAAATAACAATGTAGCCATAACACACTGGAATTCCAGTCGCACATGAGCTCCAGCAGAACAACTGAATCAAAGAAATTATGGGGGAGGGAGGCCAAGAGAGCCAAAGAGGCACTTAGGGAGAATATGTATGGTGGGGGAAGGGGGGGGGGAGAGAAGGAGGAGAGAGACCGTGGGAGAGAAGGAGACCTAGGTTGGAGACACTTGAGGGCGGAGAGAGGGGATGGGGGAGAGAGAAAGAAAAAAGAGACACAGACACATCAAAGGAAGGAGGGAGAGGGAGATCTGTGTGGACAGAGGGGGAGAAACCCAGAGAAAAGGAGGGGAGACAGAGGGAGAAAATGAGCGAGACCCAGGGCTCGGCGAGAGAGAGAAACCTGCTGCCATTTTGGGTCACCTGGTAAAAGGGCCTTTTTTTAACAAACCAAATCCCAAAGAAAATAGAAAAATAATGTATTATTATGGTAGAATGTGCTTTCGGTAGCTGACATTTATGTGCCGGTTTGACTGTGTGATTCTGTTTTAGTGAACTCATGAAAACCTGATGAAAATTCTTGATGACGTCAGGATAACTGCAGATGCATTTAACCGCCAGTACAGAAAAGATGAATAAAGAATATCAATTTTAACATAAATAACCCCTTTCGGCTTTATCCCTTTAAGTGGACTTTGCAGTCATTTAGTAATAAAATAACCCCTGGCAGATGACGCAGAGTTTTATCAAGCAGTCTGCAGCCTATCAGTAATTTATAGGTTACTTACAATAACTGTTATTTTGTGACTTATAGGACTTTGCAGAAAAGTGCAGTTGTTACTCTGTTCAGCAGTGTTGCACGGAAGATAAAAGTTTCATTGGTCCTCAGTAATGCTGAGAGGATGAATGACATTGAAACATGTCTGTTTCTCTGTACTTAGGGGCCATCTTGTAGTTTGTTTTGATCAAACGAGTGTCTGACACATGTGGAAATCCATCACTCTGCTTGAGTATCCAAACAACAACAGCTTGCATTTATATTGCGCCCCTCACACAGGGTAGCGTCCCGGAGTGCTTGAAACAAGACTGAGAATTCCATGTAGAGATGCCATCTACGCTTGTAAGTTTGCCTGTGTGTGGAATGGAGGTCTCACATTCTCCCTGTAAATACCCACCTGGCTTACCTAATTCCAGAAAATATTAGGTGTTGGTTGGTAGGAGCCAAGATGTGAGGACCCCAGATTGTGGCTGGAATTTAAATGGCTAAAACCACATAGCTTGCCAATGAGAGCACTGGCTGGCAAGCTTCCTGCTGCTTGACCAAATAGAATCACCCGGGCCTTAAGGGCTTTGCCTTAAAGAGTTAACAGGAGCTGAGTGAAAGAACCTTATAGGTTGCCAGGAAAGATGCTTTGGTCCATTATACTGGATTTACCCCCAAAACAGCTTAATACTGTCATCGAAGAATGGTAGGGCTGGGTATTCTGGAGGGATGTGATCAGATGGACCGAGGGGCCTTCTTCATCCAAACCAACTCTGCGATCGTGTGAGCTTTGTACATTAAATATAAGCTTCGCCAAGAAAATATACAGTCATTTCACTTTACAGTGTATCCTGTGAAGTGCTTTGAGGTGTCTCAAAGACGTGATAAGGAGCTATATCAAATGCGAGGATTATAAGTAAACCCAACTAATGTGCTTCATTGTGAGAAATGCTGATGACTCCTTAAAAGGGAAGAGCACAACAGTATACATGAAACGGTGTGATAAATGGAAATGTTACACTGTTTTAGGGGTTAAGACAAAAAAGCTCTGTAGTTTGCATTTTTCCATGGCCTATTTGACCTAAATGTGGCTCATTCCATACAAGTGACCTGCGAGTCCTAGCAACAAGGTTGAAAATGTTGCGTACCACAATGCTGACATCGTTCACCTTGAGGACAAAGAAAAGAAAATTACATTTTAGAATTTGTTCCAAACGACGACTTTTTATAGCTGTGTTCATGAGCCGTATGACTAAAAAAAAACACTTTGGGATCGGCATCCACACAGGACTGATAGCCGGCGCGTAGCTGCCGTTAAGACTTTAAATTGCTTTGTCGGAAGATGAAATATCAGTTGTGATGTGGAGGATCATGTGCAAGAAGTGACCTTCGTAAGTGACGCAGCGAATGGGTCTGTGATGCAGGGGCAACAACAGCACCAGGTCTCAGTCACTGCACAAGCAGCACACAAGAGGCTGGCCCTCCTAAAGCCTCTTGTTTCTTTAGGTAGAGTGTTGAGACCACGTAGCGCACAATACTGAGCCGAGCTTATTAATTCAAGTCGTTCCCCAACAGGAGAAGCAAGTTATACGACTGTCTTATTCAGCCGACAGGACTCCCCTCCCCCTTCCTGCATTTAACATTGAGAGAGCACTGATGAGATGAATACTGACAGCCGTGGCCTGAAAATCTCAGCCTAGAAATGATGCCGTCTGTGGTCATGTGCACACAAACACACATGCACAGGATTCCTGCCTGCTTGTCACAGGATTAGATCCTCACTGCAAATTTCGCCCACCTGGGACAGAGTCAAAACAACCAATTTCTCAACAGGCTGGGATTCCAATACACCTGAAACAGCACTGATTGCTTCAACATTCGATTGTTAATCATTGTTGAAGGCATCGTGTGTAAAATATCAGACCTTGCATAAGGTATTTCACTGTGGAGCAAGTCATCCTATTGTGACAGTGTTTTAATTGATAACTTATTACTTATTACTTGTGTAATTCAGGCTTGAGCAACTCTTTCACAGAGTTTATACTGACCACAGTATTCAGACAACTGTCTGAGACCGTGGTTCCTTCCTTGAGATTCCCATTAACTCTTTAGTCCTTTTGTCAGTTTTCAGCAATCACTTTTGGTATATGTTGGCTGCCGTGCTTTGCACACAAAATATACAGTCACTACAACAACAACAAGATTACATTTGGAAAGCGCCTTTCACGTTGGGAGGATGTCCCAAGGCACTGGACAGTGACAGCATTTCAGACCCAAGCTGGGGTTGGGGGGGTAAGGGAGGGGAGGGGAAGGGGGGTGGCCGATGGTTGAAGAGGAGGGTCTTGAGGCGGGTCTTGAAGGAGGCTAAGGAGGGGGCGAGGCGGAGTGACTGGGGGATGGAATTCCAGAGGTTGGGGTTAGAGTGGCTGAAGGCTCTCCCGCCAATGGTGGGGCGGGAAGGTTGGGGGACGTGGAGCAGCCAGAGCCGGCTGAGCGGAGGGAGCGGGCGGGTTGGTAGGGGGCTTAGGAGGTCACAGAGGTGGGGTGGGGTGAGGCCATACACTTTATATTCTGTGAAGCGCTTTGAGATGTGATAATGCGCTGTATCAGATGCACGGATTTAGTATTATTATGTTCTGGCTGCTGATAGAGCAGTAAACCTGTTAACAACAACAACAAAATTACATTTGTATAGTGCCTTTCACACCGGGAGGACGTCAAGGCGCTGGACAGGCAGAGTTTTGGACCTGAGCTGGGGGTCAGGATTGGGGAGGATGGAGGGCAGCAAGGGAAGGAGGGTGATCGATAGGAGAAGCAAGTTATACGGTTGAAGAGGAGGGGCTTGAGATGGGTCTTGAAGGAGGCAAGGGAGGGGGTGAGGCAAAGGGCCTTCGAGATGGAGTTCCAGAGGGTGGGGGGTAGAGTGGCTGAAAGCCCGCCCACCAATGGTGTGGTGGGCGATGGGTGGGATGTGAAGTAGGCTGGAGCCCACTGAGCGGAGGGATGTCCTCCCGACGTGAAAAGCGCTATATCAAATGCAAGGATTATTATTATTATTGACATCTCAAAGCGCTTCAAAGAATAGACTGTAAAGTGAATTGACTGTATATTTGTGGACGAAATGCGACAGCCATTTGTGCACAGCAGCGTCCCACAAACAGTCATGGATTGAAGTAACCAATTTATTATGGGTTTTTTGAGGGATTATTATTAGGCGTATGGAATAAGGAAACTTGCCCAAGGTTTCATCCTGCCGGGAATCGAACCAGGGTCTCTCACTTGCAAGGCGAGTGCCCTAACCACTGAGCTACAGGTCTCCACAATGCGTGTTTGAGGATTTTGGCGGCCTGCGGTGTGACACAGTGGCAGAGCCGGGCGACGTTACGGAGGTGGGGGAAGGCAGAGTGGGTCATGGCACGGATGTGCAGTAGAAAGGATAGTTGAGGATCAAACAAGACCCCAAGGTTCCGGACTGGGTCAGTGAGGGGGAGTGAGCCCCAGGGATGGTGATGCTGTCAGTGCCTGAGGTGTGGAGGCGCTGACGGGAGCCAATCAGGAGAGCCTCGGTCTTGTTGACGTTCAGCTGAAGAAAGTTCGCTCTCATCCAGGACTTGATGTCTGACAGACATTCAATCAGGACAGCAGTGGTCCTGGAGTCAAGGCTGGAGGCAGAGAGGTAGAGTTGGGTGTCATCCACATACATGTGGAAGTTGACCCCATGTCTGCGGATGATGTCACCAAGAGGGAGCATATAGATATTGAAGAGGAGGGGATCAAGGACAGAGCCCTGAGGAACGCCACACGAGATGGTGCGGGGCTAGAGAAGAAGCCATTTGTGGAGATGATGTGAAGACGGTTTGAGAGATACTATCTCAACCAGTCAAGGATAGACCCATGAAGGTTGATGTGAGAGGATTGGCGGTGGATGAGGATAGAGTGGTCAACGGTATCAAAGACAGCAGAAAGGTCAAGGAAGACGAGGAAGCAGAGGGCCCCTGGTCCCACGTGGACAGAATATCATTTGTCACTTTGACCAGAGCTGTTTCTATGCTGTGGGCGGCACGGAAGCCTGATTGGAGTGGTTCGTGAAGGGAGTAGTGGGAGAGGAAGGAGCGAAGCTGGGAAGCTATCCTCTCTATTCTACCTCCCGAGGCAGCATGGAGAGAAACAGACAGAAAGGAAGCAGGAGGCATGATTCATAAAGGAATACAAAAATGTGCTGTTTAAATACAAAGTTCATGGAAATTGGCTTCCCATATCCTTCTAATGAGACTACAATAGTGTTATCTCATATTTCAATTGAAATATAGAAGTATAATTTTCATTTTTTTGCTTGCCTAATTTTTATTTTTTCTGTGCATAATACTCTGGAGTATAATACTACAGCAACACAAGCTTGCATTTATTTAGCATCCTTCACACAGGGCAGAGGTTCAGGCCGCTGTTTTGCGAGTTGTCTAAACAGAAGGAATATCAAGTGTGCTTAATTATATACAAATCAACCAGTGAAAAGGATTTGTTTTTCATTAACATATAATTGATTGTTTTCATTGTTTGTTAATTACATAATTAGCAATATCTGTAATTTTGTCATCTTTACACATGATTTACAAAACTCATGTGATATACCCCACTCCCCCCCTCTCTCTCACACACACTCTCTCTCACACACACTCCCCTCTAATAAACTACATTTACTTTCACTGCACAGTGAAGACTCTCAGCAATCTAATCACAGAGTGTCATCCAGTCCTGACTAGCAGCAACGTTTCAAATCACTAGAACAACAGGAACCCCCCTCTTCCTCCACCACGCACTCAAGGATATGTGAATAATACAGATTGTCCTTCGAGAAAAGTCGATTTAGTCATATCACTAGCATTGCCAAACTAGAAACCGATGAGAGCCTGATTGATGCGTGACACCCAAGCAGATGGAATGAAAATAATGGCAATGGGGCCCACGTACATAGCATTAGTACCGTTGGCTGCCATTTTTGGAACAAGTAATATCTTTCAATGATCAGCCTCCGCCATGATTTGGGGAACAGCAGATAATAATATAATAATCCTTGCATTTGATATAGCGCTATTCACGTCTTCTAGATGTCTCGAAGCGCTTCACAGAATATACTGTAAAGTGAATTAACTGTATAATAATGAATTGACAGTATATTTATGTGCGAAACGCGGCAGCCAATTGCGCACAGCTGCGTCCCACAAACAGTCGTGGATTGAGTGACCAAATTTTTTTTTTCTTGAAGGACTATTTTCAGGCATGTGGAGTAAGGAAACTTGCCCAAGGTATCACCCTGACCTGCCGGGAATCAAAAACAGATATCTTGCTTGCGAGGCGAGTGCTCTGACCACTGAACTACAGGACTCCGCTCCAGATGATTTGGGGTAATCGTTATTGTTTGTGACGGTTACCATTACCGCTTGAATTTTCTTTCCAAACACCTCAAAGCTATGGAACTTTTGATCCCTTACAGTCTTATTGATTGCATATAGAGGCATTTAAAATGCAAGTTTGTCTTTAATTGCTGTGCGCAAACACTGCCGTGTTCCACCCACAAGATACACAGTCAATCTACTTTACAATATGTTCTTTGAAGCGCTTTGAGACGTCTCAACGGCGTGATAAGGCGCTATATCAAATGCAAGGATTATACTTATTATCATTACTTAACCACTCCTTAACATGATTTCATTTTCGGTATGACTCTTCAACTTAATGGTATACGGAAAAAGTGTATCTGCCCTCAAGTGGATTTGTCAGTCTCATGCATGTTTAGACGAGCTAAGTGAAAATTAATCACATTTTTTAGTTAATGATGCATGAGAAAATCAGTGCATGAGCAGAGGTCCCATACCGAAACCACTGGAAATGCAGGTGCAAGGTTATTATATTGCTAATAATCTTGCCATTTAACTGCATATCTCAGGATTGTCATCAATAATGTAGAAATGTTACTTGACTTGAAATGGTGAGCACTGCTTACTGGGTGTTGCATGGGTGTTCACCTGTGAGAGTGTGTTCAGCTTCCTCCCAAACCTCACTTGGGTGGACAGATAACTATTAACTAATCTATTTTGAGCAATGTTAACACTCTCTTCTATTTCTCTGATTTACTGGTTTGTTGGGAGATTAAATGAAGCTTTTGTTGCTAAAATAAATGCAACAGCACAATGTTTGTTCGCCCCACCCAACCTCTTAACCCCCTACCAACCCGCCCACTCCCTCCGCTCAGCCGGCTCTGACTGCTCCACGTCCCCTGACCCACCCGCCCCACTATTGGCAGGAGAGCCTTCAGCCACTCTGCCCCCAACCTCTGTAATTCCATCCCCCAGTCACTCCGCCTCGCCCCCTCCTCAGCCTCCTTCAAGTCCCGCCTCAAAACCCTCCTCTTCGACCATGCCATCGGCCACCCCCGTTCCCCTCCCCCCCTGACCCCAGCTCGGGTCTGAAATGTTGTACACTGTCCAGCGCCTTGGGACGCTCTCCCGACATGAAAGGCGCTATACAAATGTAATCTTGTTGTTTGCCTAGAGAATACCGAGTCTATTCACTTTACCGGATATCCTGTGAAGCATTTTTGAGATGTCTCAATGACATGATAAGATACTGTATGAAATGCAAGGATTATTGTTGTAATTATTATTATTATTGTTATTTTACACATTTAAGCATTGTTCTCAAACGTTTTGAAATTGCTCAGTAGAGATTGGAGGTGAAAGTTCTTCAGTTATTATTCCAAGAGTGGAAAAGATTAGTCCATAGAACCATAGAAATTTACGGCATATGAAGCTGATCAGCTCATCACGTCTCCCTCAAGCAGTCCTTTAACCGATTACCTGCCCTTTCCCATTCCCCTGTGGCTGACTTAACGCATTTGTCTAGTTCTCTCATGTAGGTTAATATGGATTCTGCCTCAACCACCGCTCCCAGCTGGGCATTCCATATCCCAATATATATTTGTTCTCCTTATTGTTCCTCCCAGAATGTATAATCTCACATTTGTCTGCATTAAATTTCATTTGCGATTTCTCCATCCAATCAATTCATCTATCAATGTCCCCATGAAGTTGATTATAATCTTTTTCATTGTTAGCGGCTCTCCCTGTTTGGAGTCCTATAGCTCAATGGTTAGCGCACTCACCTCGCAAGCAAGAGACCTGGGTTCGATTGCCAGTTGGGCGAAACGTTGGCCAAGTTTCCTTACTCCACGTACCTCTGTTTACCCACCCGTAAGTAGGAACCCGGTTGTTAGTCAGTTGGAGTATCGCTTTTTCCGGAGGTAATAATTGCTTCAAAAAATAATAATAAATTGGTCACTTCAATCCATGACTGGATTGTTTGTGGGACGCTGCTATGCGCAAGTGGCTGCCTACAAAATATACAGTCAGTTCACTTTCCAGTATATCCTGGGAAGCACTTTGAGACGTCTCAAAGACGTGTTAAGGCTCTATATCAAATGCAAGGATTATTATTATTATTTTTGTGTCACCTGCAGACTTAAAAATTGTGTTCCTTATACCAGAATCCAGAACGTTTATACAAATGAAGAAAAGCAGTTGTCCTAACACTGAGGCTGATGTTTGCAAGTGTCACAGGTGAAGGAGAAACGGGGCCTCAATTGGTCACTGGGTTGTAATATAACGACTATTGGGAGGAACATTAATGGCTGAGGGGGCAATTCTGCAGACATGATGATCCTGAGGTGGGGGACTCAAACAAGGAAGATAAGTAGCTCCTTTTCCATGCAGTGAGCTGGTGCAAATTATTTGAGTTTTTCATGTAGTCCGACTTGTAAAGGGATAAAGGGTAAAAAATACCTACAGCATTCCTGCAGACTAAAACAGGAACTCATTGAGACATGATAAGGATTTGGCTACATACAAACAAGGAAATTGCTGACAATTCAGTCTGATCCAGATCTGTCTGGCACGTACTCCATATATTCTCAGTAATAACTGACAATTCAACTTGGTTTCACACAATACTGTGTTTGTGCATGTCTCAGTGCCAGAAATCGTACTATGTATACTGTAGATTTGAGGAGTTATATTTAGAATGAATGTAAATTATCTGCTGTTTGTATCCCTGTTAAATTGCAGCATTGACATCAACTTCCTCAGCAACGTTATAATGCAGCTTGACTAGTGTTGCTGTTCTAGTGGGAGCAGGGAAGCAGAGGAGTGGGGGGTAGGAGGAGATTTGACAAATGTGGAGGGATTTGTGGATGAGAACCATGAAATCTGATCTAGGGAACCAGAGGACCGTGGTGAGGACTGGGGTGATGCACATATAGAGTTTGGTACAGCGAGAATGTGGTGACAGAGTTTTGGGATAAGTTGAAGTTGATGATGTAGGGAGACCAGCAAGGAGTGCATTAGAAAAATCCAATCTGGTGGTGATAAAAGTGGGGATAAGGGTTTTAGCAGGGTTTAGAGTGAGGGAAGTATTCGCTGCTGAATATGCAGTATAAACCAGCATCAATTTCAATGCTCTCCTCTCCCATTCTTGGGGCAGCAGATGTTTTGAGTCCATTTGGTCCAAAATTTTCTTTAAATGACTTGAATACCCATTGAAAGCTTATCTCAGTCTATCTGGTGGAAATTATGGTCAAATGTTCACACACAATTATTTCCAAAACACGTTGGTGAAAGTAGAGTGTAGGCTGATGCTTGTCACGGGTTGATTGGCTGTGGGAAATAAATGATTGAGTTTCTCTCTTGTATATTGGTTCAGGGATGAAGGCCATCAACTGTGTTGTGTGTGGTCTATTTCGCTGGATTGATGCTATCTGCTTGCAGTTTTGCTGACGTATATTTTACTGTGTATTTTGCTTCAGTTATTTTTCATTATGGTGTCCTTCCTCTTGGGACAACACTTCACACCAGGGAGTCTGAAAGAGAAACTGCAGAACTGAGAGAATCAATATGGCCAAAGTTGAAACCAAAGAGAAAGCCTGAGCATTCAGAAAACCGCTTGGAGAGTGAAAGCTCCTGGCAAAAGATAAGAGTGTTTATAAGTTGGCAAGTAATGGGGTTTACACACTATTGAAAATAATAGTTGCAGCAGTGTCGCTTGCACCACTTACTGCATTGTTGGTAAGAGAAAATGTTGCTTCTGCCTGGCACTGGTTACCAAAGGTTAAAGAAAATTCTTTGCTCTGTAAGCCTCCAAGAATGCCTTGTATTTCAGAGAAGAATGTGTGGCTATTTTTACACGGCATCGTCTGTTGTCCTGTTTCACAGCTTTAGTCAATGAGCCTGTGATTTTAAGATGAAAACAGGGTTTGCCTCCTCTGAAATTACATTATGTAATTTACTAAATTGAAGAAAGACTGGCTTCAGTGTTTGCAGATCAAATACACAAAATGTGTGTTATGAATTTCAGTTCCTGTATTTTGTGAAAGGAAATGACATGTTTTGTTTGATTCATTTCACACCCTGTGCAGTCTTTCACATCGTATCTTGATGTGGCTCTTGACGACTCCCAGCAACCGTGTAGAGCCTTTCATTTTTTAAGCTGTTATGTTTTCGGGTTTCGTTTCCGTGCACTCTGTATTTAGGTCAAGCTAGAATTCTTAACTTCCAGAAACACCTCTTGTTCCTCTCTGAACCCGCTTGTTATTCTCTTCTTATCTGAACAATCTCCAGTACAACATGCTTTCGTGAAAGCAAATTGCCCCAAATTGTCTACAATATTTTACAGGTTTGAATGAATTGGTTTCAACTTTTAAACAAGGACACATAAAATATATATATATCCCAGTACACAGAGACACGATCCTGTGTGAAGAACACAATATCAATGCAAGTTATTGTTGTTGCGCTAGGTTAGTCTTGTTCATAGCATGCCTGTTCTGCATCTTGAATCCAAACATATCTGCAGTATGGAAGCCAGAAGTCTACTTTGCATAGAATGTGCTGTCCTAATTATTTAAAACATCAACTTGTGTTCCTTATCCAGAAACAAGAAACTATTGTCAGAAAATGTTATTTCCCAATAACAACAGTTTCTTGTTTTGGTATCTGAAAAAGTATCTTGAAAACTGATGGCTTAATGTGTGGTACAGATCTAGACAGACCAGAAAGGGTTCAAATCCTTGAGCTATCTATCCTGTGTTAGTTGATCTGAGGCAGGATAGCAGTATTCCTCCATGAGGTTCTCTCCACTTTGTAGGTCAACTGTAGCACACTTGACATCAGTTCCGCTGCTAACTTGGCAAAGGCTAAAAACAAGTCTTCTAAAAGGCCGTTTATTCTGTCTGTGTCTTGTCTCAGTCCCACCAGTGATGTTAATGGTGCATCTTATCAACACGAAATGGCAGCAATATGTACGATATAAAATCTTCAGTAACCAAGAGGGTATAAGCATATTCTAATCGCATCAGAAAAGATCAAAGAAGCACTGTTTAAAGTTAGCTCTGAGCACAAACAACAACAACTTGCACTTTATATAGCACCCTCCACGCAGGGTAGCGTTGCAGAACGGTTGACAGTGGCGGAGCTTGACTCCAAGCCGGGGGGGGGAGTTGGCCGTAAGCATAGTCGAAGAGGATGGTTTTCACGCAGAACTTGAAAAAGGGGAAAGAGGGGGCAAGGCGGAGGGATTGAGGGAAGAGTGTTTCAGAGTTTTGGGGCGCAGTAGCTGAAAGCGCGACCTCCAATGGTGGGGCAGTGGTTGCGAGGGACAAGCAAGAGGCCGGTGCCAGTCGAGCGGAGGTGCCAGGTTGTGGATTGGAGTGAGAAGGTCGAAGAGGTAGAGAAGTGCCAGGGAGGGAATGGATTTGAACACAAGTGTGAGGATCTTGAAGTTGATCCGTTATCATAACAGATTAGGTTGCCTTTGATCCTCAGCCATGTTTTTATGCAAGTAACAGCCTTGAAGAGTTTGGTGCTGGGCAATTTGCTGATGGATAATATTTATCTCTCGTGGTTTTGATAATCAGCTGTACCCATTATTAATTGCAACTTCTGAGGTTATGAATCTTTAGCTGATGTTTTACAAACTTTAAAGGATAAATTTGTGTAACCTCCCTGGGGAGTAAGATTCACCTTGATGGTGATAAAGTGTAGATTCTTACATTGATGACTGACTGCTCACAGCCTATTTGTGTGTGACAGAGACATAATACCACAGGAATGGGTGAGTATGTTAAGAATGTGATTCTTGCAAATGATACAATCCTGGCAACGACTGTCATTTCTACAGACATTGTGGAACTAAAAGGGAAATATTTTCCCATTGTTGTAAGTTTGTTTTTGCACATAGCTTTTGTTGCTCTGATTACGGAGCCATTCAATGACATTGACTGTACATTTCCCTAACTCTTATTTTATTGTATTGAGTGTTGAAACTTTTCAAAAAAAAGTCCCTGATGGATGTTCTGAAAAGCTGTTTTTGAAAGAGCAAAGCGTCACTCCACTGTTGGCGTATTTAATAGTTCCTGTTATGCTGTGGGACACCACATTTACAGTAATCATTGTTTAGGATTAAGTGACTTATTTTGTCTCATGGAAAAGTACAAGCTGCTCGAGACAAAAACAAACATCTGTACTGAACTTCTAAAGCTTTTCCTCCTTCAGAAGTGGTGATGTTTTACATTCAGTGCTTTCTGTGTGGTCTTGGGAGGAGGGGGCAGAAGATGCAGGGAATGAAGCACAGTTTAGAGGCAAACTCCATACACCATATTCCTTCTGTGGTCACAGTGACTGAGTTTGGCTGTATGGAGAGCAGTCATTATGTGAGATGTGAAATGGCTATAATTGAAGAATCAAACGATAACCAATTGAATATTTGTATAGGTTTTGTATAGTCACTACACTTTACAGTATAGCATGTCAAGCGCTTTGAGACGTCTCAAAGATGTGATAAGATGCTATAACAGGTGCAAGGATTATTATTATATTATATCAATGTGTTTCTCACTTGTGTGCTTTCAGGTGGAGAATCGTACTGGGGAAAACCATTCAAGGATGAATTCAAACCCAATCTCTCACACACAGGACGAGGTGTCCTCAGCATGGCCAACTCAGGGCCAAACACCAATAAGTCCCAGTTGTAAGTGACTATACAGTGGCCTTTGGGAAAGAACAGTAGTTCTAAACCAACAACAACAACTTGCATTTATATCGCACCCCTCACACAGAAGAGAGTCCCAGAGCTCTCAAGCCAACATGTATATCAAACATTTTTGTCAAAATATGATTTGAAAAGAGAATTTGATAAACACAAGAATCACTTTACAGTACATTCTGTGAAGCGCTTTGAGACATCTCAAAGATGTGATAAGTCGATATATCAAATGCAAGGATTATTACTACACAACAATTTCCATTCATATAGATAAATATAGATGGTAGAAAGTAAGGGATCCTCACCCTTGTCTTCAAATCCCTCCACTCCTCTGCACCCCCTTACCTCTTTCCTCAAAACAGTGCCTGTTGCCTTTGTTCCTCCGGGTCTGGCCTCCTCCTTATCTCCCAAGTCCTCCGCTCCACCCTCGGCGGCCGTGCCTTCAGCCTCTATGCCCCGAGGCTCTGGAACTTCCTTCCTCACTCCCTTCGCCTCACCCCCTCTCTTCCTACTTTCAGGTCTGTGCTGAAGACCTTTCTTTTCGACAGCGCCTTTGGTCACCTTCCCCCCCTTCCCCCTGGCTCGGCCCCGGGATCCGTTACTGTGAAGAGCTCTGAGATGCCGTCTGGCGTGGAGGGCTCTGTATAAATCCAAGTTGTTGTTGTTCTAATGTTCTATTTATAAAACCTTGGTTAGATCACATTTGTAGTTCTGTATGCTGTTCTGGCCACCTTACTTCAGGAAGGATATTGCAGATATTAGATGAAGTGCAAAGTAAATTTACCAGGATAATTACCAGTGATAAGAGCATACAGATATCTAGAAAGACTAGACAGTTAGGTTTCAGGTTAGGGACATCCTCCTGACATGAAAAGCACTATACAAATATAATTGGTTGTAGTTGTTAGAGCTGTTTTCTCTGGAGATCAGAGGAGGAAACCTCAGAGAGGTATTTAAAATTATGATGGGATTCAATAAACACATTTGTATAGCGCCTTTCGCATCGGGAGGATGTCCCAAGGCCCTGGACAGTCAGAATTTCGGACCCGAGGTGGGGGTCGGGATCGGGGAGGGTGGAGGGCAGGAGGGGAAGCAGGGTGATTGAAAGCACAGTCGAAGAGGAGGGTCTTGAGTTGGGACTTGAAGGAGGCAAGGGAGGGGGCAATGCGGAGGGACTGCAGGATGGAGTTCCAGAGGGTGGGGGCAGAGTGGCAGAAGGCCCGCACGCCAATGATGGGGCGAGCGAGGCAAGGGACGTGAAGCAGGCTGTAGCCTGCTGAGCGGAGGGAGCGAGCAGGATGGTAGGGGTTTAGGAGGTCACAGAGGTAAGGGGGAGCAAGGCCATGGAGGGCTTTGAAGGTGAGGACCAGGATCTTGAACTGTATCCTCTGTGCAATGGGAAGCCAGTGGAGTTGGGCGAGGATGGGATTGATAGGGTTACAGAGCCTGGTGTGGGAGAGGACACGGGCTGCAGAGATCTGGATTATCTGCAACCTATGGAGGGAGGAGTTAGGGAGGCCGACAAGCAAGGCATTTGCATAGTCAAGCTTTGATGTAATGAAAACTTGTATGATGGTTTCAGTGGCCTGTGTGAGACATTGGCGGAGTTGGGGATGTTGCAGAGGTGGGGGAACGCAGAGCAAGTCATGGGACAGGTGTAGGGTAGAAGAGATAGTTGAGGACCAAACAAGATACCAAGGTTCCAGACTGGCTTAGTAAGGTAGAGTATGTGCAACTATGGATGATGATGATGCTGTCAGTGCCTGAGATGTGGAGGTGCTGATGGGAGACAGTGAGGAGAGCCTCGGTCTTATTGACGTTCAACTGAAGAACATTAGCTCTCATCCAGGACTTGATGTCTGACAGGCATTCAATCAGGAAAGCAGTGGTCCTGGAGTCAATGGTAGAGGCAGACAGGTACAGATGGGTGTCATCCGCAAACATGTGGAAGTTGACTCCATGTCTGCGGATGATGTCACCAAGAGGGAACATATAGATATTGAAGAGGAGGGGACCAAGGACAGAGCCCTGAGGAACGTCGCACAAGATGATGCGGGGACTGGAGGAGAAACCCTTTGTGGAAATGAAGTGGAGGCGGTGTGAGAGGCAGGACAGAGCCATGAAGGTTGAGGTGAGGAGAGGGGGTGGATGAGGACAGAGTGGTCGACGGTGTCGAAGGCAGCAGAGAGGTCAAGGAGGATGAGGAGGCAGAGGGAGCCTTGGTCGCACATGGACAGAATGTCATTTGTCTTTTTGACCAGGGCTGTGTCTGCTGTGGGTGGCACGGAAACGCGATTGGAGGGGTTCGAGAAGGTAGTGGCGGGAGAGGAAGGAGTGAAGCTGGGAAACAACAACTCATTCCAGGACCTTGGAGAGGAAAGGGAGGTTGGAGATGGGGCAGTAGTCCTTGGCCTCCAAGATTGTCTTGGAGTATAACGATGATTTAGCAGAGGCGAGGGCGGAGCAGTAAGATTTGATAAAGTCCAGTCAGATCTGGCAATGGACCGTTAAGTTTGATTTAAACCAGGTCCTTTCAGCGGCACAAACCTATGCTTTTAGGGAGCGGAGGTGGCTGGTGTACAATGGTGACTTACATGAATAGGAGATGGTTCGGAAGAGAAGGGAGCAAAGGAATCGAGAGTGGAGGAGAGGGAGCTGTGGAGAAGAGTGACCGAGGAGGATAGGTCCTCTCACGCACTTGGCTCCGCGACCCTATCACCCCCATCCTCGCCCGACTCCACTGGCTTCCCATGACACAGAGGATACAGTTCAAGATCCTGGTCCTCACCTTCAAAGCCCTCCAGGACCTTGCTCCTCCCAACCTCTGCGACTTCCTAACCCCCTACCATCCTGCTCACTCCCTCCACTCAGCGTGCTCCAACCTGCTTCACGTCCCCCGCCTTGCTCGCCCCACTATTGGTGGACAGGCCTTCTGCCACTCTGCCCCCACCCTCTGGAACTCCACCCTGCAGTCACTCCGCCTTGCCCCCTCCCTTGCCACCTTTAAGACTCATCTCAAGACCCTCCTCTTTGACCATGCTTTCGATCTCCTTGTTTCCCACCCTCCCCAACCCCGAGCTCGGGTCCGTAACTCTGTCTGTCCAGCGGCTTGGGACGTCCTCCTAACGTGAAAGGTGCTTTACAAATGTAATTTTGTTGTTGTTGTATTGGAGGGAATAGAGAGAGGGGGTTAGGGTGGTTGGGTGTTAATGCAGAGTATAAGCACCGTCACAGACTAGTTGGGCCAAATGGCCTGTTTCAGTGCTGTATAATTCAGTGCCCAGTGGCAAACTCAAGATCATATGCAGACCCAAGAATAGGTCCCCCATTGGAAATAAATTCCTATTTTTCTGTGCTTTGATTGACTCCATCCTTATGTCTTGAGAAGATGAGTATCATTCACTGTCAGTTTCAGCTGAGCTGAAAGCAGCTTTGTAGTTTGCAAACTGCCAAAATGGGCAATAAAAGGAGTAGGGATGTCAGGAAGCCCATTTGCTAATGATTTCTTCTTTCTTCCAAAGCTTCATCACATTCCGTTCCTGCAAATACCTGGACAAGAAACACACTGTGTTCGGAAGGTAAGAAGTATTTTCATTAGGAACTGAATCCCTGAATAATATATATATAATTCATAATAATTGTATATATATAATAATAATTCTTGCATTTGGTATAGCCCTTTATCACGTTGCCGAGACATCTCAAAGAGTTTCACAGGATATACTGTAAAGTGGATTGTTAATTGGGAATTTTGTGGGCGAACACGGCAGTCACTTTGCACACAGCAATGTCCCACCACCAGCCATGGAGTGAGTGAGCTATTTTATTCGGGGGATTGTTGGCCAGGACACCAGGAGAAACTCCCTTCTATTTTCGAATAATGCTATGGGATCTTTAACCTAACACAGTGGGACCTCAATTTAATATCTCATCTGAATTGGATAGAATGATACCAGTAAGCATCTCAGCAATGGATATTGGAGGAGTTTGCACTGCATTGGATACCACTCTGTAAATTGAATATGACCAAAAAAATCTCAACAGCTGGTGTTTCTCTGAACCCTCATATATAACGCATGTATATATTGTTATTATTATTACGTATTATAGCTATGGAACCAAATTGTGAATCCAACTAGACAAAAAACACAACATTCCTATTAAATTTTTGGATCACCCATATCAATCTTTTTTGCCACTTTTTCGCTACTCTGCCCTACATCTTTCCTTTTTTGGTTTTGAGTGTTGGAGGGATTGTGTCAAATTGCGTCTCTGAATGAAAGTACTGTATTTGTTTTGTACGTCTGCTTAAGTAGTGTGGGATCATTCCCATTTTGCTGCAGATTTCCAACTCTGTGACCATGTTCTTTTCTTTGAATTGATTTTTATTGAGTTCTGATGAGGGAATCACACCTCTTTATTAGAATCTTTAACATCAACCTTTATTGCAAAGCTAAATGAAGGTCATGGCCCAACTTTTTCAGTTGTTGAGCATTTACAGCATTTCCTAGTTTTACTTCATATTTGCAGTTTTTCTGCTTCATCTCCAATTGTTGCTCGGTTTAATGACCTACTTCCATCTCATCTTTTTGGTTCATTTTGTCGCAGCTGGCGATAATTCAACAGGTTGTGTGCATATACAGGTTGTGTCAAACAGAACAAACAGTATGACTGGGTTTAGTGTCTAGAGTAGTAATGCGTTTTAATATTGTACAAGCAGATCTTTTGAGACAATATCTAAGTGGGGAGCAAGGCTTTAAAAAAAAACTATAAACTACCTGCATTCAATAGCAACAACCACAACAACAAAATTATATTTGTATAGTGCCTTTCACGTCCCAAACTATATACTGTATCCCCAAGGCACTGGACAGTCAGTGTTTTGGACCCGAGCTGGGGGTCAGGATTGGGGAGGGTGGAGGGCGGGGGAAGGAGGGTGATCGAAGGCACGATCGAAGAAGAAGGTCTTTAAGATGGGTCTTGAAGGAGGCCAAGGGGGGTGCGAGATGGAGGGACTGTGGGATAGGTGGGGGCAGAGTGGCTGAAGGCCCGCCCGCCAATGGTAAGGTGAGCGAGGCAGGGGAAGTCAAGCAGGCTGAGCGAAGGGAGTGAGCAGGATGTTAGAGGGTTAGGAGGTCGCAAAGGTACAACAACAACAACAAGATTCCATTTATAAAGCGCCTTTCACGTCAGGAGGACGTCCCAAGGCGCTGCACAGTTGGGTCATGACCCGAGCAGGGGGGAAATGGTCAGGGTGAGGGGAGGGAAGGGAGGGAGCGAGGAGGGGGAAGAGAGTTGAAAGGGGAGCTGAAGGCTCGGTCAAAGAGAAAGGTTTTGAGACCGGCCTTGAAGGAGGAGAGGGAGGAAGCAAGGCGAAGGCACTGGGGGATAGAGTTCCAGAGCCTAGGGGCTGAGAGGCTGAAGGCCCGACCACCGATGGTAGGGCGCTTGGGGCGGGGGACGTGGAGCAGACCGGAGCCGGAGGAACGGAGGGTACGGGCAGGTAGGTAGGGGGATAGTAGGTCAGAGAGGTAGGAGGGAGCGAGGCCGTGAATGGCCTTGTAGGTGAGGATGAGGATCTTGAAATCAATCCTCTGGGGGATGGGGAGCCAGTGGAGGCAAGCGAGGGTGGGAGTGATAGGGGTAGGGGGGAGCGAGACCCTGGAGGGCTTTGAAATGTCATTTTCTGAAAATGTTACCTAATCTGTTTGAGTTTGTTTCTCTTGCTTCCATTTTAATCTGAGATTTTGGTCCGATAGAGTTTAAGAAACTGAGAATTTGCTCAGCGAAAGAAGACCAAGGTTCATCTAGTTCTCCCACCGTCTTCATTTTGTTTCCACAAACGGCTTTTCCTCCGGCCCCCGCACTGTCCCGTGCGGTGTCCCTCAGGGCTCTGTCCTCGGTCCCCTCCTCTTCACCCTCTATATGCTCCTCCTGTGGTGACATCATCTGCAGACATGAGGTTAACTTCCACATGTATGCGGATGACACCGAACTCTACCTTTCCTCAGCTACCCTCAACTCCACGACCACCGATGTCCTGACAGCTGTCTGTCCGACATCGAGTCCTGGACGTGATACAACTTTCTTCAGCTCAACGTGCGTAAAACTGAGGCCCTCCTGATTGGCTCACGTCAGTGCCTCCGCACCTCAGGCGCTGACAGCATCAGCATCCAAGGCTGCACTCTCCACCTCTCAAAGCCAGTCAGGAACCTCGGGGTTCCGTTCGACCCTGAGCTGTCCTTTCTTCCTCATATCTGCGCCACAACTGGCACCGCCTTCCATCACCTCGGAAACAACGCCAGACTACGGCACTCCCTCACGCGGCTGAAACTCTGGTCCACACCTTCATCACCTCAAGGCTGGACTATGGGAACTCTCTGCTCGCCGGCCTTCCCGGCACTTCCCTTCACACTGCAGGTCATTCAGAACTCTGCAGCTCGTGTACTGTCCCGCACCAGGCTTCGGGACCACATCACTCCCACCCTCGCTCACCTCCACTGGCTCCCCATCCCCCAGAGGATTGAATTCAAGATCCTCATCCTCACCTACAAGGCCATTCACAGCCTCGCTCCCTCCTACCTCTCCGACCTACTATCCCCCTACCTACCTGCCCGTACCCTCCGTTCCTCTGGCTCCGGTCTGCTCCACATCCCCCGCCCCAACCGCCCTACCATCGGTGGCCGGACCTTCAGCCTCTCAGCCCCGAGGCTCTGGAACTCTATCCCCCAGTGCCTTCGCCGCCTCCTCCCTTTCCTCCTTCAAGGCCGGTCTCAAGACCTTTCTCTTTGACCGTGCCTTCAGCTCCCCTCTCGACTCTCTACCCCCTCCTCGCTCCCTCCCTTCCCTCCCCTCACCCTGACCATTTCCCCCTCCTCGCTCCCTCCCTCCTTCCCTCCCCTCACCCTGACCATTTCCCCCTCCTTGCTGCCTCCCTTCCCTCCCCTCACCCTGACCATTTCCCCCTCCTCGCTCCCTCCCTTCCCTCCCCTCACCCTGACCATTTCTCCCCTCCTCGCTCCTTCCCTCCCCTCACCCTGACCATTTCCCCCCTCCTCGCTCCCTCCCCTCACCCTGACCATTTCCCCCCTGCTCGGGTCCTGACCCAACTGTCCAGCACTTTGGGACGTCCTCCCAACGTGAAAGGCGCTCTATAAATGGAATCTTGTTGTTGTTGTTCTCCTTCCACCATCCTGACAGTAACTTGATATATCGTATCCCAAACTATATACTGTATCCCCAGATATTGTTTTCTAGCAGAAATCCATCTAATTTATTCTTGAAACAAACAACATTTAAAAAAAAATTAGTGTCTTATTACACTATCGGCTGCAAAACATCTGTGACGTTGTGGTTTATAATCCTAAACCTTCCTCAAAGTCCAGACTGCTGCAGACACTATGGTTTTCATTCAAAGCTGAAATAAATTCCTGTTCAACAGGTAAGTCTGTTGCCAAGAAATTAGTCACTTAAAAAAAAGATTTAGTTGTGGCAGGAACTCCAATTAAACTGTTTGTGTTGTGAAACTTCAGTTTTAGTATCTTTTAACTGTACTAGATATATATAATAGGAGTTGTGGTGGATGCATTGTTTCACAAATGCATGGACCTTTTTTTTGCTGTCCAGTTCTCTCTGAGAATGAAGGTGCTGATCAAAAGTCCTGACTACCCAATCTTTGAACTTTTCACTTGCATTTTGAGTATTGCTGGGTACAGTTTCTGTGCTAATTACTCTTGCAGAAAGCACCCGCTCTTCATATTGTTAAGTGCAGACAATGAATGTCATGGGGAATTCAACAGTCGACATTACACCATGAGCTCCACCTGCCCTCACATGACATTTACATCTACACCTTCTAGCAGGTATCACGTGGTGCAATGACCATGTTCCAGACAAGATCCGCTAACTCACAACAAATCCAGGATTAAGTTTGGCTGTTCCTGGCACTGTGGCTGAGTTTCACACTAAATGGTGGCTTTAACAACTCAGCTATCAGGGGGAGTGTTTAAATATACAAGTGTACACAGGACTCATTTGGATTCCAAATGCACAGCATAATCAGTGCTAAAAGTAGCCTTGAAGTCACAAGGTTTTTATTAAGTTTAGTCTGGTGATGGCAGGGATGTTCTGTCAGTTAGACCCAAAGCTAAACCAAATGTATTTTTGTGGGATTCACTTTGGATGAGGGAGGAATGTTGACCAAGGAATTTCCTGATGATCTTTGAAATATTGCCAATAAAAAGAATTTTCTCTGGACTTAGTTTTTCCTTTAGGCTCTGAGTACAGCATTTGAAAAAGGAAGGTTAAATACGCAAACAAACTCTTGGGTATGCTTTGATGATTTGGTCCATGTTTGAATATCTTGACAAGGAATGTTGCTGAGAAGCAGGGGGATCTTTAATGATACTAATAATAATACTTGCATTTGATATAGTGCCTTATCATGTCGTTGAGAGGTCTCAAAGCGCTTTGCAGAATATATTGTAATGTGAATTGACGGTGTATCTTGTGGGCGAAACTCGGCAGCCAATTTGTGCACAGCAGTGTCCCATAAACAGTCATGGATTGAGTGACCAACTTTTTTTGTGGGGGGATTATTACTCCCAGAAAGTGAGCTGCCAATCGACTAATAACATGGTTCCTACTTACTACTAGGTAAACAGGCATGTGGAGTAAAGAATCTTGCCAAAAGTTTCACCCCTCCCAGGAATCGAATCCAGGTCCTCCCGCTTGCGAGGAGATCGCGCTCACCTCAACGCTATGAGACTCCACTGTAACGATAAATTGTCTGTATTGTGCAAGTACAATACGCTGCTTTAGCCAATGACAAGGTGTGAAGTAGATATCACTTCTTGGCAAAACCACAGGTTGCCCAAACTCGGTTATACTTACCCATAATTATCTCCGTTTCCAGATTCTAAGAAACGTGGTTCAAACATAATGGAAACTACTGCACCCTCAGTAATAACAATAATAATAAGTCTGGGTTTGGAATAATGTCGTCTCTTTGCTGATGGTCAGTGGTTCCTTGTCATGAGTATTTCTGTTATGTTGTACTGTTGAAGCACATACAGTATTCCCATCACTGGCTGAGGCATTTAATCAACTTCTCAATATTTCCAGGAATTGGGGCATTTGGGTGTCTTATGTGACTGATAGGCTGCTGTTCTGAAAGAATGTTTGAATATATATTCGGTGTTGCTCTATCAACGATAAAGTGATTCTCAGTATGAAATATGGTGCACAGACGGCTTGCTGTAAAATATTGTCCTTTACTTCAGAAAGCATCTGCAATCTGATCTTGTATGCAAGCAGCTCTGAAAGGATAGAGGTAATTGAACTCTAGAGCTTTAGATCATGTCTGCAGTTCTCAGAACACCGAATACCAGACTGCGGATTTTAATGATTCTCAGACTGGGAGCTTTCTGCTTTCTTCAGGCTTAACTTCAGTTGCCCAAATGAGTGCTGGAAAACTTTGGGTAACTGAGTGTACAGATCACTATTTGCATAATACTTGGGTGATAAGTTACATTCTTAAATTAATGGTTCAAACTGTGGTAAAACCCAATCCCTTGTTATCGGTACACATGTAACAAGGATGCATAAAGTTATTATTTATACACAGATTATATAGTCCAGTGATGCTCTACTGAGTTCTGTAGCTTTGTGTTCCCAGACTTGTTTGTTCCTCAGAAAGTGAAGCTGGAACAACTGATTTGGAACAGAATAGTCAGTTCAGAAATCAACCAACTTCACTCCAGTTACAATGTAAAAAATGGTTAGAATTTTCAGAAGAATTTTATTACAAAGAAAAAAATACACTTCAGTACATTAAATGTCATTGTTGAACCCATTTACAAAGTTGACTGGAGACATCTACAACAACAACAACAAGATTCCATTTATAGAGCGCCTTTCACGTCGGGAGGACGTCCCAAGGCGCTGTACAGTTGGGTCAGGACCCGAGCAGGGGGGAAATGGTCAGGGTGAGGGGAGGGATGGGAGGGAGCGAGGAGGGGGTAGAGAGTCGAGAGCGGAGCTGAAGGCACAGTCAAAGAGAAAGGTCTTGAGACCGGCCTTGAAGGAGGAAAGGGAGGAGGCGGCGAAGGCACTGGGGATAGAGTTCCAGAGCCTCGGGGCTGAGAGGCTGAAGGCCCGGCCACCGATGGTAGGGCGGTTGGGGCGGGTGATGTGGAGCAGACCGGAGCCAGAGGAACGGAGGGTACGGGCAGGTAGGTAGGGGGATAGTAGGTCAGAGAGGTAGGAGGGAGTGAGGCTGTGAATGGCCTTGTAGGTGAGGATGAGGATCTTGAAATCGATCCTCTGGGGGTTGGGGAGCCAGTGGAGGCGAGCGAGGGTGGGAGTGATGTGGTCCTGAAGCCTGGTGCATCTATTGACAAAAGGTTATCGATTCTGACGAGAGGTAAGATGGAGTCCTGTAGCTTAGTGGTTAGAGCACTCGCCTCGCAAGCAGAGGACCTGGGTTCAATTCCCAGCAGAATAAAACCTTGGGCAAGTTTCCTTACTCCACACACTTCTGTTCACCCAGCAGTAAGTAGTCAGTTGTTAGTCGATTGGCGGATCGTTTTTCTGGCAGTAATAATCCCTTCAAATAAATAAATAAATTGTTCACTCAATGTACGACTGTTTGTGGGACATTGCTGTGTGCAATTTGCTGCCATGTTTCTCCCAGAAGAAATACAGTCAATTCACTTTACAGTATATTCTGTGAAGCACTTTCTGTGAAGGGGATCTTTAATGTCCACCTGAGGAAACAGATCAGACCTCAGTTTAATGTCTCTTCCGAAGGACGGCACTTTTAATAGTGCAGTAGATCCCCAGCACTGCATTGGAGTGTATTGGTAGACTATTGGGCAAGTTTCCATACTCCACACACACGCCCGTTTACCTAACAGTAAGTAGAAACCTGCTTGATAGTTGATTGGTGGATCGCTTTCCTGGGGTAATCTCCAAGAATATAATAATGTGGTCACTCAATTCAACAACTGTTTGTGGGACGCTGCTGTATCCAATTGGCTGCCGCATTTCACTCATAAAATATACAGTCACTACACTTTACAGTGTATTCTGTGAATCACTTTAAGACATCTCAAAGACATGATGAATTAACCATAATTCATTCAGTTGACCATCGGGGGGAGGGCAGGGCTCCAAATATGTTTAAATAACCAGTTTCCAAATCAAATGGATACCAAATTCTCATTCTTCACTGGCCGAAGCACGCTGACACAAAGTACATTATCTGTGTGCACACCAGATACAGTATACAACACAAATTTACATTAATACAGTGCCTTTTGTATCAGGAGAATGCCCCAAAGTGCTGCAGTTATCAGAATGTCCTCTGATAAGCCAGTTCTTGCTGTATCTTCTTTTCTACCAACATGTTTGGATTTTGTTTCTCCCAATCTCTACAATTGGACAAACAAGAAATAACCATATGAAAATGAGATTGAATTAGTAAAGAGAGAACTGCTGGGAATATTGATACACTCATCCCTCAATATCGGGAAAATGAGGAGAAGCAATTGAATTGCAAACCAAATGCTGGGATGCGTAACCAAATACTAGAGTGCAAGTGGCACAAGTTTATGCTGGGCTGTAACAGTAGTAATCTTGTCACACCTGGAGCTCTGTGTTCTGATCTGGTTACCGTGCCACACAAAGATACAAACCTTGGAGAAAAGAAAAGGCTTGATACCGGATATAAAGGGATTAAAGCACGAAGAAAGGTTCGAGAATCTTAATCTGCAATCTAGAAAGAAAATAGCTGAGAGGCGACCGCATAAATGGTGTATTGTATATCAACCGGAGAGGATAGATTTAAGAGTAAATAATAAACCAAGAGAAGATGAGAGAACTTAAGTTTAACATAAACATTTATAAACAGATAGTCGGAATTTTTTTTTTAACTCTGACTGATAATTCGAGACATTCAATGGGTAGAAAGGGTAAAAAGGGTAGCGGAATGGGCTTTTCACACATTTAAGTCTGATGTTTTCCTCAAACCTTCAAAGAGTTGTCATAATGACACTCAAGACAGTCTCAGTTGCTACACCAACATAAATACACGTGGAATGGGATATTTTCCTAGAGACTGACAAATTATGTTTGTGTTCCCATAGATCTTCTATCAATCCAATTTGTTGAAATATCATTGGATTGCAAGTAAATTATTAGAAGTGAAAAGCACTATATAAATGCAAGTTGTTGTTGAAAAACTATCAGCTTGGGTAGTGGGCGGGAATAGACATACCACACGTCAAATTGGCTGTAATTGTATGGTTTTAGGTGTCAACTTGACTTAGTTGGTGGCGCTCTCGTCTCTAAATCTGAAGACTGTGGGTTCCAAGCTCCAAGTTGCACCCTTGAACTACACAAATACACAATCGCCACACTTTAAAGCAATTTCCTGTGAAGTATTTTGAGTCATTTTCACCTTACATAGGTCATTAAATCAAATGCCAGCCATTTAATGTCCTGTTGTGTGTTATATGGATCTTTATTAAATGTTTTTGTGAGAAACGCTTTGAAGCGAGTGTTAGTTGCCATGGTAAACGTGATATTTCTGTGCGGCTGGTATTTCAGTTTTAATGTGATTAATGTAAAATGTCTGGAATCCAGTTCCAATCCCCACCATCTGCAATGAGACAAGATCTCTATGATGTGAGTCAGGGGATGTTTTGCAGCCCACACACATTCCTTTTAGGTTCTAGATGCCTGGTATTAATATGATTTCTGAAATGTTGTTGGTGCCTATTAGGAAATAATCCCTTCCTCCACTTTTTTTTCACAAGAAATATACCGTCACGCAAGGTTAGACCAAACTATTGCTCTAAAGAAATTGTTGGATCATAATCTTTCTCATATTCCCTGAGGAAGGCTTTTTTTTTTGCTCATTCACAGTCAGGAATATTGCTGCTGAGTAATGAAATATTTTTTTTTGACCTTCTATTCACCAATGACGGCATTACAAACTCCCAGAAGAATTGCAGCGCTAAATACATTCACAGCTAATGCATTGATAATGTGGCTCAATCCTGACATCAAAGATCATCCCTTTAGGAATTAGTGTGACATTTTTGTTAGTTTATCAGTTTTTGTTCCGTTCGCCTCCAAAAATAAGCAGTCACTACACTTTAAAATACAGTAAGTGTATTTTCATTTTACTGTGAAATACGTTGACACAGTCTCCTGATGTGAAAGGCACTGTATCAAATGTAGTAATTAATAATATAATATGATCTATGAATTTATGTTGACTAACCAATGTGTTCAGACTGGCCCCAAACTCACTTTACTTAGTACCTTGCAGTAAGAAGTTTGTCAGTTTGCAGTTTGTCATGCACGGCTATAAAAATAATGCACTAAATCACTGTGTCGCCTAGGGCATGATGTGGGCTCAACTGTTTTTATAGTATTGAGGTTTTACATCGCTAGGCTTTACACTGATTCATATCTAAGTTTATTCCAAACCAAATAAGTGTACATAACATTCCCATCAATGACTTACCCATTTGAGTGTATATGGAACCAGCAGGGAGCATTTTCAATTACGGAAAGGAAGTAAATCCTAAAATAAAGGTTCATTGAAAATACTGCTAAAATACACGGACAGAAACACCCATCCCCATCGTGCAAAGGGGAATGCACCAATCTAATCTGATGTCAATTGCTGAGAAAATATATCTTATAAAGAGTAATCCTTTCAAGAAAAGTGTTTTTGCTGCTTTGATCAAGGGAATTCCTTGCTGGATCATTTGTTTGTGCCCCTGTTCCTGTTGGTTTTGTCAGCTAGGTAGATTGTTGTGTTCGGGTTCAGATTCAGATGTTGTGACAGAATGAGCAATTAATTTATTCTGATAACAGACTCCATAGAAGGGATGATGATTAAATTCTGCTGGTCAGTAAAATTACCAACCTTGTCAAAGTGCGCTTAGAATGGGATTACTGCCACCCTAAACAGCACCAACATGATGAAGGCTCCACGACTTTTTCTGTCTTCACAATCTTTCATATGGATAGATAATGAAGAGGGATAAACATTTGGAACAACAAACCACTGGCATACATAGGTCTCCCGGCACCAGACAACGTGTGGTGAGATATTGAAAATAGGGTGGCTCCACTTTGAATCTCCTGCCCTGCATCCTGTGACCAACACACCATTGGAAATGGCAGAAAACAAAAGGTTCTATTTTGGCTACTCTCGAGTTACTTTAGAAGTTACAAGATCAAAGCTTGAAAGGACGTGGGGATAGAGTGTAAGACTGGGATGGAATGAAGAGCTTGTTCTGAGAGCTGGCCGAGACTCGATGGGCCAAATGGCCTCCTTCTGCGCTGTAAATTTTGATGATTACTTATTTTTTATTTCTCAGTTCTGTTTCAGCCCACTTGGCTGGGAAAGTGCAGTTATAGTGCTACAGCTCTGCAAAGAAGCAGGCATACATTTGTGTGGAACCCTTTCAGATGTCATTAACCTAAGCATTCTGTTTTTAAAAAAAAGCCTCACCGAAAAACAATATTTCCATAAATAACCTAAACAGTATCATGAGCATATTGCAAGGAAAGATGATGTGTGTTTGCATGAAAATAGATTGAGTGTCAGCCTGATGCAGTGGTGGCACTCTCCCCTCTGAGGAAGGTTGAAGCCCCACATCTGGACTTGGAATCATATAATCTAAGATGACTCTCCAATGCAGAACCGAGGGTCTGTTGCATTGTCGGATGTGCCATCCTTCAAATGAGACCTTCGTGGAGTCCTGTAGCTCAGTGGTTAGAGCACTCGCTTTGCAAGTGAGAGACCTGAGTTCAATTCCAGGCAGAGGGCGAAACCTTGGGCAAGTTTCCTTACTCCACACAGAGCCTAATAATAATCCCTCCAAAACCAAAAACAATAATAAAATTGGTCATTTTCAATCTACGACTGTTTGTGGGACATTGCTGTGCGCAATTAGCTGCCGCGTTTGCCCACAAATATACAGTCAATTCACTTTACAGTGTGTTCTGTAAAGCGCTTTGGGACGTCCTCCCGATGTGAAAAGCGCTATATCAAATGCAAGGATTATTATTATTATTATAAACCGAGGTCCTGTCTGCCTGTCCAGGTGGACGTTACAAAGATCCCACGACACTATTCAAAAAGAGACAGGAGGTTCTCTCTCCTGATGTCCTGGCTAACAATCCCCCAAATTATATTGGCCACTCACTCCATGGCTGTTTGTGGGCCATTGCTGTGCGCAACTGGCTACTACATTTTGATCACATACAAAAAAAAACAATCAATTCACTTTACAATGTATCCTGTGAAGCGTTTTGAGACAACTTGACGACATGATAAGGCGCAATATCAAATGCAAGGATCGTTTTTAACAAGTGGCACAATCATTTGGAGAGTTAACAACAACAAAATTATATTTGTATAACGCCTTTCACATCAGTCTTGCCCAGTTATGATTTATATGTACGACTGCGGTGTACGTTTGGAGGAGCAGGTGCTGGTGAAGTTCAACATGTTCTGGCCTGGTTGGGCTTGACGTCCCACCAGCTCCTTACGGTTCTGTGTAGGAGTCATTGGATGAGGGAGTTCATTCTCGGAAGACTCTCTCCATTTGCCAGAGAGCCAAAGATTACAGTTCTCTTATTTCGGAGAAGCTGGCTTCAATTTTATCTCCACTTATGAAATGCATATTTCACATGACTTTTCTAATGAATCTTGCACAGTACTTCTGGCCTCTGGGGACCTTGTCATATGTCTCGAAAAAGTGTGGAAGTCTTTGTTCGCCAGGTTAGCTGAAGAGCCCAGACCAGCCTCTTGTTTTACACAGTTGTCCCAGTTGGAAACGGAGTTGGTGTCTGCTCTGAAAATATGATCTCTTTAATCAGTTCTAAATCAGCATCTTCTTTGTCTCTGTGTAATGTGTCTTGGTCTGGAATGTGCCAAGTGTTCTCACTCCATGCTTTCTCGCTATACAATACATTTAATCTGTTCTCACTGATCATTTGCGAGTTGCATATGGTCACCTCAATCTATGTTCACCCAGCGCCCTCTCTCCCATTGTTAATTAAATCTAGCTCTAATTTTGTACATGATATTGCACAAGACCATACACAGCACAGGGACTTTTGCATATGGGACAATGGAGACTGGAGTGTGTGTTGTATGGAAGGCAAGCACACACCCTGGGGTCTGTTTGATACATGGTTAGTGCACAACCTGAAGTTCATTGTGTACAGCAAAACACATTCCTGGGGTTGTTATACACAGGGTGATGCCTAGACCACTGTGTTGTGTAAGGTTAGCATTCAGCCTGATATGTTGGTGTTGTGGGAATATCAAAGAATAATTAAATCCAACTTGAACAACACAATCATTAGGCCAGCTGTGATATCAAGGATTATTTTACTGGTTAGGTCAGGTCAGGCTTCCGTGTATTGGAAATGATCAAATACAGCTGCAAATATCACACCAGAGACTTCACTACAAGGTTAACAGTCCACGGTTTCAAATTCCTTTGTTTTGAGTGTGGAATTCTTGTGTGTGTGTAATTGTGTCCCACGTAGCTTTTGCCCATATTTCTTGTCAGGAAACTAGATATCGTGCCTGCTGTTGCTGAGTAATGATGGTGTTAGATTTGGGTTGGTAACCTATTTCAGTCAGAGAACAGTTAGTTGATGAAGTCTTGTACAAATAACAAACAGTTCTCACTTAAAAACATCTATTGTAGTCTGGAATGACCCGTGCCCTCCATCCAGCTCTGCCGCTCCTCTCCTTATTCCTGGGGCAAGGAGCCTGGGATTGATCCTGTTGTGTCTCCAGGGCAGGATGTGACGTCATCGGTTTGGAACGTATCCATGCTATATTGAGTTAGGCTAAGCCTTTCAATGCTAACAATTGAATATACATACCTCCCAAATTTATGGCCGGTATTCGAGTGTACATTGTGTATTTCCTTCAATAGAATTGCTTTTGCTCGTGCGAAATAAGATCACTACGAAACAATTTAAAGGCTTAACTTTTAAAAAAAAGCAACGGTGAAGTGAGCAAAGGAGCTGTATCGAGAGAATTGCTCCTGTTTCCTCTTCACTCCCCCACAATGTCAGGAACTCTGATCCAGTTTGCTGTTGTTTTTTCTGCACTCGGTAATTAAAGCTGTTTTCAGCACAGCCTATCCAGCTCACTCCTCGTTTTTTTAATTAAAGAAATTATTTATTTAAAAAAGGATTCAAAGGTGATTAACTGACAGGGAGTTCCAGCACCCTCTCCATGAGTCAGTCACCTCACAAATTGTGACGGAGCATTCTCTCTGCAACTAGATCAGTCTGCAGTGAGAAATCAGTGTTGCCAATGATCATGTTATGTGCTGTGTACAGGATTAATGTAAAGTAGCAGCCTTGCCACACTTCTGAAGCAACTGGGTTTGTTTGTGGGTTTTAAGCAGTCAGCCCTGCCAGTTCTAATTAACAAGCCCAGCTCCACCTGCTCTAATTCTATATGCGTGCACACTATTGTTGTCGATGATGATGACAACCACCAATTTTGTTGTAATCAGCTCAACTGTTGCTGTCAAATTAGATAGGTCAGGCTAATGATGTCTGAAACTACAGTGATATGTTGGGGTTTAAAGGGCTGACAAAGCTTATGTGTGTATCATTGCTTTTCTCACCTATTCTGTGCAATGCCTTGCTGTATTTATTTTGCTATCCTCCTCTCTTGCCCCCCTCCCACCAATGTAGATTGGAGATGTTAGCGAACAAAAGGACATGATTGAAATATCCATCTGGGGTAAAAATAACGCTGTCCAGAAGATTGAAATGTGTGACTAGCAAGTTACTTGTCCTGTCGATCAGCAAGTTTGTTCCCTTTGAAATTTCAGATTTAATCCCATTCATTCGAACAGACAGTCCTGAGAGACTGAACCAGGCAGGTCATTTAATGAAGGCAGCTGTTAAACCAGATGAACAATAGAATTTTAAACTGCAGTTCTGAAGGTAGGAAGCTGCAGTTTCCATGTAGCTAATCCGAGGGACACCAGTAATTTGGGGCTTGTAGAAAGTGCTTAATCCCTTCCCCATATTATCTTGCATTTGACTCTTTAAAGTGTCCAAACTGGAAATCCCAAATTAGTATTGATATAAGTTGCTTCCTTCTAATGTCATTTTGGAAGTTTACCTGTTATGAACCGGGAACAGACGCTCACTCAGACCAACTGGATTCTTCCTCCAGATCAGGTTGCTGTTTGCTTGTCCCTGCAGCACTAACCTGTTGGATTGCCAGCACCCAATTTCATTTCAAAGTAACAAGTGCAGGTATTGCACTCGGTCCATTCGTTCAGGACATCTTTCCCACTTCTAGCAGCTCCACAAATCTGCTTCCCAGCCCTGCACATCTACTTTGAAACGCAAGTTGATGGAAGTTACAAAGTTGAAGAGGTGTACTGGTTCTCGTAACTTCACAATGAATTTAAACAGGACCAGAAGTGTGGGATTCAGGCAAGGTCATGGCCTTGCGTCATCCTGGGATTACTTAAAGACATAATCAAGACTTGCGTCAGAGAGATTCCCTTTATCTGTATATTTAGTGTCAAATCAGCTAATCCTGAATCAAAATAGGATTGTGGTAATGAAGTCTGAGTAGCTTCTCTACTAAATCTCATAAATGTAACACTTCTACTCTGTGTTCAGGAGCAGATGAGAGCCTGTGAACTGCAATAACATGCACCACAGTGCAACCTCGCTGCCTTAGATTTATACCTCGGCAGTGACAGAGCTCGTTGGACTGCATTATTTGCATTCAGTATGTGTTTGTGAGGTCACTCAGCACAGCCTGTTACTGAACACCACGCTCCTGAATAGACGTTCACCCTGCTTTATCCGCCGAGGCCTTTTGCTTGGTAGGTGAATGTGACGACCGCTTTACCGCAGAGACAGGCTTGTCCAAATCATTAAAAACCAAATGAGTAATTCAAATCATCCCACTTTGAATTAAGGTTCAGATCTGCCACCTGCTCCGAGTTGCTGTAACGTCAAGGGAGAGATGCTCTCTGTTCTCCATAACTCTTTTCAAAGTACTGTACTTGGGAAATAAAAGATTACAAATAAATTATGAAATGTTTTCTTCTGATACAGAAATGTCATTACTTAAAAGGACTGAGTAAATACAGTCCCAAGATGTCCTTGCTTCAACATACTGCTGAGCCCATTTTATCTGGTCAGTGATTTTATTATGGTGATCACAGAATCCAATCAGTTGTTTGCAAGTTCTGTGAAATCAGCATTTACAAAGCAGTACAATACAAATTTACATTCATATAAACACCTTTCCTGTAAGGATGACATCCCAAGGCATTGACAGTTCTGGCTGGCCATCCGAGCTGGGATGGGAGCCAAGTGGGTGGGGAGAGAAGAGAGATGACTGAAGGCACAAAGAGGAAGGTCTTGAGACTGACCTTGAAAGAGGTGAGGGAGGGGGTGAGTCATGGGGAATCCAGGATGGAGTTCCAGACAGTGGAGGCAGATAGGCTGAAAGCCTGACCACTAATGGCAAGGTGAAGAACAAGAAGTAGGCTGGTGACCACTGAGCGAAGGGTGTGGCTGGCTTCGTACAGTTTGAGGAGATCACAGTAGCAGGGCGGGGCAGAGGGGCAATTTGTCGGCTTGATCAGCCTTCCCAGCTCTGCACTCCACAAGCTGCAGATCATTCAGAACTCTGCAGCTTGTGTCCTCTCCTGCACCATGCTCCATGACCCTATCGCCCCCATCATCTCCGTGAATTTATGACAGTAAGAGGGAACTTAGACCATTTTTCATCTAATATATATATGCTTGGAATTGTTTTCAAATGCCCCCATCAATCTCTTCTAACAACCACCCAGCAAACTGTTTTGAGCCCATCACTATGGTTGTTTGGATCTTCAAGCCAAACTCCTGAGAGTTCCATATTTGTACAGTTTTCATTTGGCCCCTATAGAGTATGCTCTCTCTCTTTCTCTGTTTAGTTAATCCCAGTGTGTTTAAACCCAGCTCGGCAGAAGCCAAGGCTTGGGACCCTATAATGAGCATTGGGGTACGACTGTTGTGTAACCGATTGAAGCTTACTAGTGCAAACACTGGTAAGCTTCCTGCTACTTAACCAGTGAGGACCCCTCTGTTGGGTTTTGGATTGCAGGTCATACAACAACAACAACAACTTGGATTTATATAGCGCCCTCCACGCCGGACGGCGTCTCAGAGTGCTTCACAGAGGAAGGTGACCAAATAATAATAATCATAATCCTTGCATTTGATAAAGCGCTTTTCACGTTGGGAGGACGTCCCAAAACGCTTCACAGAACACACTGTAAAGTGAATTGACTGTATATTTGTGGGGGAAAGCGGCAGCCAATTGCGCACAGCAATGTCCCACAAACAGTCGTAGATTGAAAATGACCAATTTATTATTGTTTTTTGGTTTTGGAGGGATTATTATTAGGCTCTGTGTGGAGTAAGGAAACTTGCCCAAGGTTTCGCCCTCTGCCTGGAATTGAACTCAGGTCTCGCTTGCAAAGCGAGTGCTCTAACCACTGAGCTACAGGACTCCACAAAGGCGTGGCCGAAAAGAAAGGTCTTCAGCAGAGACCTGAAAATAGGAAGAGAGGGAGCTGAGGTGAAGGGAGTGAGGAAGGGAGTTCCAGAGCCTCAGGGCAGAGTGTCTGAAGGCACAGCCGCCGAGGGTGGAGCGGGGGACTCGGGGGATGAGGAGGAGGCCAGACCCGGAGGAACTAAGGCAACGGGTACTGTTTTGAGGAGAGAGGAGGTCAGAGAGGTAGGGGGTTGCAAAGGAGTGCAGGGACTTGAATACAAGGGTGAGGGTCTTGAAATCGTTCCTCTCTGGGATAGGCAGCCAGTGCAGTTTGGCAAGGACTGGGGTGATCGGGGAGCGGAGTTTCGTGCGGGTGAGAATTCGGGCGGCAGAGTTTTGAATGATTTGGATTTTATGGATGGTAGTTGATGGGAGAGCGGCGAGGAAGGTGTTGGAGTAGTCCAGCCGAGAGGTGACAAAGGCATGGACCAGGGTTTCAGCGGCTTTTGGGGAGAGGTATTGGCGGAGACGGGTGATGCGTCACAAGTGGAAGAAAGCGGTGCTGGTGAGGGACCGGATGTGGGGGAGGAAGGATGATTAGGGGTCGAACCTGACTTCTAGGTTGCGTACGGGTTTGGAGAGTTTTAGGGGGAGTTCGGGTAGGTGGAGGAAGTGAGAGCCGTGAGATTTTAGACGTTCACGAGAGCCAAAGAGTATGGCTTTCATCTTGAAGAAGATGGAATACAGAAGCTAAGGAGAAAGAATCCCAGCCCATTAACTGATTTGCTCCTCCAAATCCCCCCTAATGAGCAGAACAGAACTTAGTGGATGGAAATGGAAGATGTGGTTGACAGGGTCACATTTTGTTTTTAAAAGTTGCTCATCAAAAAGCCACTCAGGCAGAAGTAAAGGGTTTTACTGCGACTCCTTGAGAGTGAGTGAACTCCAAACGTAGAGAACCTTGCACGACTGCAGCCTTCTTCAGGTCTCGTTGACCACCCTGCCACGTGAGAACATCCCAGCCTATCAATGCCCTAGCAGGATTGCTGTGGTTTGTTTTTACTTACCCAGAGATTGATGGCTAAGAGACTCAGTAAACCAGTTGTTTCAGGTTTACAGATGAATTTCTTTACACTGCTATACATAGCTGACCGTGAGCTGTACTGTTCAGGGTGCTGACCAGATGCTTATCTTTCTGACCTATGGACTAATAATTATCTGTGTGTTGAGGGAAAAAAATAGATTGCAGTGAAGCTTGTCATGTCAGCAAGCTCAGGATTCAGTCATTTCTTCACGTAGATTTTTGAAAACACAGTGTTTGTATCTTTCTTCAGGTTTAGGTTCAGGTTTAGATGTCACGGATGGTGCATATTGATTTGCTCCTCACTGTGCCACCTTTAAAAAGATTAAAGGCTTGTCATTAAATACTATTCAGTGTTTGTACAGATCTAAGGTTGTGACTCTAAATCCTTCACTTCCTGGAAGAGCAACATTTTCGGTCTTGAGGGAGGGTGACATTTAGTTTGCAGTGGAGTGGTTAGAACATTCCTTGATCAGTCCTTTATTTTTAGTTTATTCGTCACCTTCATCTTTAATTTATATAAATCCTCCTTCAAGGACCATCAACTTTTATCTCTGTACGCAGACAAAAATCTGCATTGTCATAAAGGAGACAGAATATCACAGGAAACATTTTAAAACATACTGTTATAATTTGATGGTTTCCTCAACTAAAAAACAATTTTAAGTTTTTTTTAAATAAGTTTATTTTCCTTAGCAAAATTGCAAACTAAATGTATCTTTCACATTAGAGAGACAGACTGTTGCAGGGACCAGGAATTATGGACTGTAATGTAACTAAAAAATAAACAGACCAATTTCTAATAAAACTTGATGATGTAATGGACTGCCGGTATGGTTCGTATTCTGAATAGCTGAGACCATAGGATCATCTTCTGTGAAATCCTGTATCTTAGTGGTAGAGCGAGCACTCACCTCACAAGCAAGAGGACCTGGGTTCGATTCCTGGAAGGGCGAAACGTTGGGCAAGTTTCCTTGCACCACACGCCTCTGTTTACCTAGCAGTAAGTAGGAACCCGGGTGTTAGTCGATTAGAGGGTAATAATTCCTTAAAAAATAATAATAATAAAATTGGTCACTCAATCCACGACTGTTTGTGGGATACTGCTGTGCACAATTGGTTATCACGTGAATATACAGTCAATTCACTTTACAGTATATTCTGTGAAGGGCTTCGAGTCATCTTAAAGACTTGGTAAGGCACTACATCAAATGCAAGGATGATTATTATTATCTTAATCCAAACCTCTCTCATGATCTTGTGATCTATACTCACTTCTAGCCTAAAATCTGGTGCCCAATGATACGAACATAGAACTCTACAAAGCAGTCGAAGGCCATTTGACTTGTGATATTATTCTTGGTGTTTGCTGTTTTAATAAACCTGCCTGCTCTTCCCATGTACCCTCTATTACCCTTCCTCTATATGTGCCCTAATCAAGTCTGCTGCAATAAGCTCCCTTATCCCCTACTTAAACACATACCCTCTTGCTCGCTAAAGATATTATTTGACAGTGGTGTGACTTGAATGGTAGTGGCATTTTGGCTTGTGGAGTAATGTGATCTCCTTGTTTGAATTTCAGAGTGGTTGGTGGGTTTGAGACGCTGACTGCCATGGAGAATGTAGAGAGTGATCCGAAGACAGATCTGCCACATGTAAGCCTGTTCCTCATAAGTGTATCAAGTATCATTCTTACCATTGCACATCCACTATCAATAGACAACTAGAAGTAAACAAACCATCTCAGAAAGCTACTCTTCAGGTTCATATGCTTGACGTATGGGGTTTCTCAAAACGTTCTACTTCACCTCCGTGCCGGCAAATACCATTCGTATAAACGTTTAACCAAAATGGGAATTGATTCTGAACGCTGGGTGCGTTAAGATTTCCATTTTGAGCTGTCTCTTGCCTCTTCAGCGGTGAGAAAATGCCATAATAAAAATGTTCCAAGCAGGGGGTTCAAATGTTACCCTCACCGGAGCTATATCTCAGCTCCAAGAAAAGCTTTCTTTGTAGCACGTAACAGGAAGTTGAAATGAATTTTTAATTTTGTAACTCAGCTATAAATAGAAATCATTTCAATAGGCTCTAATTTATCATCGTGGATGTGATAAAATGTTTAAGGGGATTGAAAAATTGTATTCAGTGGAGCAGAACAGTTGAGAGAAATCTAAGAAGTGTTCAAAAAAACTAAATGTCTTTGGGAGGGTAAATCATCATGAAGATTATTCCCACGCATTGCTGAATTGAGCAGAATTAATTGATAATTAATAAGTGATGGGGTGCTATATCAAATAAGTATTATTATTTATTATAGAAGGGAACTTGATCTCTAGATCATTACTAGCAGGCTAAAGGAGGAGAGGAGAGAATTATTTTCTTTAAAAGAAGGAAAATTAGTACTGTAGGTGGAATATGTTGCCATGGTGCTTTAGAATGATATAATTCAAAAGGAAATTACATTAGACGATTTAAAAAATAAAAATATGAAACGGATTTCAGAAAAGAACAGGAAAATTAGATCAAAAAATTGGATTAGAAATCATTCCAGCGAGCATGAATTTTGGCCAATCAGCCAAGTTCAGGGCCAAAGCGTGAGGTGGAGGGAGGGAGGCGAAGGGGCCGTGGGATGAAGTTTCAAAGGGTGGGGGCAGAGAGGCTGAAGGCCCAACTGTCGCTAGTGAGGCAGGCCAGGCGGGAGACTTGGATTCGTGGCTGTAGGGAGTCAAGGAGGCAGCACACACGGACCTGAGCGCTCTGGAGGCGAAGGAGGCTTCACAATGGAGAGCGCTCAGCGACAGGTCAGGCTGTCTCGAACAGGTCCTCTCACCATCCTGAAGCTGGTACAGGCTGCACAGCGGAACTCTGAGGCCTGGGACCAAAACTGTTGGAAGATATCACCTGAAGTCACGGTTCATGAAAACAAGCTCATATATCCAGGGCTAGATATTCACTGATTTGTGTGCCGAGAGGTAAGCAGATGCTGCTCAAGCTGTGTAGCTCCAACTGGTGGAAACATCGCTCGATGGGTAGGGTTGTGATGGAGCAGTGGGTAGGGTTGTGATGGAGCTATGGGTGGGGTTGTGATGGAGCTATGGGTAGGGATGTGATGGAGCAGTGGGTAGGGTTGTGATGGAGCAGTGGGTAGGGTTGTGGTGGAGCAGTGGGTAGGGTTGTTTGTGAAAGCTGTGGGTAGGGTTGTGATGGAGCTGTGGGCAGGAGGATGGTGCAAAGCTGTCACATACCTCTTGCTGAGTTGTGCTGCTCACCAGGAAACGGGGGGGAATCCTGGTACCTGCTGTTCGCCAAGTCAAGGCTCAAACTGTGCTTATCAGACCAGCTGGTAACTGTTGACCTTGGGGACAGGGGTGTGCTGTGCAGCGTCTCCTTGGACTAAACTGGCTTCCTGGGTCTGCAGGACTCAAAGGCACTGCTGATTAGCCTGGCTCATCAACAACACTTGTAGGGTTGGACTGGTCACTGAGGGGGAAGGATTTTATAAGCCAAATGCGTATATATGGAACTCTGTCTGGTTTTGTTACTCTTTAGCATGGTAAAGGGTTTCCCTTGGTGTCACCAGGTTGATCAAAAAAAATCCTTCTACACTAAAAATTTCTATGATCATAGAATTATAGAGGATCATGAGAAATTCACAGCGCGGCTCATTAACTGCTAAAGGAAAGTTTTGCCGCAATCGCCACAATTCAGTTAATAAAGAGTAACTTGAAGTTTTTGAGACCCAGTGACGTACTCCCCGACTCCCAGCAGCTCAGCGTGTTACACAGGTGATTGCTTAGACAGCTCAACTTGTCTCTGTCACTCTCTCCCTCAATCCCTCTGCCTTGCCCCCTCCCTCCCCACCTTCAAATCCCACCAAAAGACCTTCCTTTTTGTTTGTACTGACGGTCACCTCCCCCCCTCCCTCTCCCCTTGGCTCGGCGGCAGACTCCGCCACTGTCAACTGCTCCGGGACGCTACCCTGCGTGAAGGGAGCTATGTAAATGTAAGTTGTTGTTGTTCTGTCAGCGCCGCAGTTAATTTCTGACCTCTTCTCTGCCCCCAGGAGGAGATCCGACTTGAGCGGACGTCAGTCTTTGTAGATCCCTTTGAAGAGGCAGACGTTCTGGTAAGCAGTATTGGATTCACATGATCAAAGTTACATTAATAGTACTGCCATTTTATATAGCGCCTTATCACAGCATCGAAACATCTCAAAGTGCTTCACCAGATTTACTGTAGAATGTGATGACTGTGTAATTTGTGGGAGAATGCGGTTGCCAATTTCTGCACAGCATCATCCCACAACAGTCTTGAAGTGAATAACCAATTTTCAGGCAGAACGAAATGTGTATTTTGTTTAAAAAAAACGCATCCAGCGCTGTAACAGAGCATTGCATTCATAACTTCCTGCTGTAATGAAGGAAATTGAACCCTCCAGGTGCGGGGTGTAGCTTACCTTGCTAGCGATGTTGAATCCCACACATTTAGTTTATTCGGGGATGGGAAAAAGTGAGCTGTTCATTTGCTCATTCACCCTGTAATCCTGTATTCATGCAGTCAATGCTAAAAGGTGCAACTAATTTGTCTGCATGACCAACTTTGCAAAAAATTCTGCTAAGACTTCACTGGTCTATGTGTTCCTCTGTTGATGATAGATGGGTGACAATCCTGAGGAATGCGATTCCTCTTTCACTCTGCACCTATGTGTATATAAGAGAACACAAAGCACTGGCTCAGGGAAAAACTATTGGTTCAGAATCAGAGTCCAGATACTAAAAGACTACTATCGCATCAATATCAGGCAGGATTGCGATGCCGGTGTGCTTTATTTGATGTCTGCAGCACAAGTGCAATGCCTCGTAGGGTCAGTATGTTTGCACTGCCTCTTGTCTCTTAATAAAATAATAATAATAATCCTTGCATTTGATATAGCGCTTTTCACATCGGGAGGACGTCCCAAAGCGCTTCACAGAACACACTGTAAAGTGAATTGACTGTATATTTGTGGGCGAACGCGGCAGCCAATTGCGCACAGCAATGTCCCACAAACAGTGGTAGATTGAAAATATTGAAAATATTATTGGTTTTGGAGGGATTATTATTAGGTGTGTGGAGTAAGGAAACTTGCCCAAGGGTTCGCCCTCTGCCCGGAATTGAACTCAGGTCTCTCGGAGTGCTCTAAACACTGAGCTACAGGACTCCACTTGTGGTTGCAATGCGGGCGGGCGTACATGGTTATGCACTGAGATGGTTCTCTGTGTTGTCAGATTGCAGCAGAAAGAGAGAAATTACAAGAAGAGGAAGAAAAGGAGTTGGCAAAATCAAAGCCGATTCAGCCCAAAAACGACGCTCCGAAAACCTACCGGCAAGGGATTGGGAAGTACATCAACATGGCAGCTACGTGAGTAGCATCTTACAGTGCAAAATGACATTTGTAAAGCGCTTTTCACGTTAGAGGGACGTCCCAAGACACTGGACAGATGGGTGAAATTGGGGGGATTGGGGTAAGGGCGCCAAAAGCGCGGTTGATGAGGAGGGTCTTGAAGGAGGCAAGGGAGTGGCCGAATCTGTAAGGAGATCGCTCTCCACCATCAAGGTTTGTGCTGGAAATTGTACGTCAGAGCTGCAGCCTGAGGCTGGCTCCCAAAGGTTTGAGGAGAGGAGTCAGGTAGTTCCCCAATGGTGCCATCACCTTACACTGCCATTTTCAAAACTTCTCAAAGTGATTCACAGGAATTTACTGTAAGGTGTATTTGTAGGTGAATATGGAAAACAATTTGCACAAAGCAACACCTCAAACAGGAATGAAATGAATGACTAGTTTTATGATAATAATAATCCTTGCCTTTGATATAACGCCTTATCACTTCATCGAGACATCTCAAAGTGCTTCACAGGATTTACTGTTAAGTGAATTGACTGTATATTTTGTGGGCGTAACAAATTCTCAATTTACTATACACTTCTCAATACAGAGAGTGACGCAGTCCCCCCCGTCCTCCCCGACACCCTCTGCCCTCACTGTTCATCGTTTTTGATACTCAGTTATTTAATCTACTTGTAAAAAGGTAAAAAGCAAAATGTTTTTACAAAACTGGCTCATACAAATCATCGAATCTACAGGCTCAGTGGCAGGATGGTCTTAACTGATTCCTGCTACACATACAGGTGCGAGTGCAGTTTAGTCCCTGTATATTGTTGTTGATTTGAGGGTGGTGATGTTCTCCCCGTTTGTCTCTAATTTCACATCCTCTCCGTTTCTGTGGTAGTAAGCGACCAGCAGCCAATCAGGACAGCAGCCCCTCCACCAGCAGCAGCGCCAGCAGCAGCGCCAATCCAAATGCCAACGCCAAGAAAATCAAAGGAGCAACTGGTTTTGGCAACTTCAGCTGCTGGTAGAACGTGTCCTAAGGAGCAGCAGCAAGAACAACTGCAGAAACCAGCTCCGCGGCTCGCAGGCCTCTCACAGCAGGGAGTCAGTCGCTTTTTATTCACAAGGAATTTTAAATAAGTGACTTTGCATTTTTCCGCTAAGTTAAAGATCTCTGTTGTGGCGAGGGGAGAGGGGGTCAATTGTATCTGTTAAACGTTAAAGCTTCCATTTCCAGTGTGAAGCACAAGACAGAATTTAACTGCGGTATTTTACTTTCATATTGACCTGAAGGCTCAAGGTTTCTCCCCTAATGGGTTTTCGTCTTGCTTTGTCTTGTGCTGCGGTTGTGTCTGCTCGACTGTGTCGATGAGATCAACCATCATTTCTCATTTTGAAAATACATTTTCCACAGTGGCTTAATTAAACTCCACTGATTCCTGTCTGTGATGATTCATCCCATTGTTTGATGCAGAATCCCATCGAGTTCAAGCTCTCTCGGCAGGAAGGTGCAGAACATTCTCCTGCGTTTGTTCCAGTGAAATAAGTAACTGCACGGTCAGCTCGGGACACGCTCATCCTGAAAACATCTTGTTTGTTGTTACAATCGACTTTGTGGGGAATTTGCAGAGAGCCTGACGTGCCCCAAACACGTCAATCTGTCTCTCGTGAGGTTTGCAACGCAGCCCTAGGTTACTGTAAAAAAACACTGTTGCAGTTGTTTGCTACTAACCAAAGGATTTGAACTCACTAACTGTTGCCCGACTCACTTTAACATGAACCATTTTGTTCGAGTAATTTTATTAACTTGCAAAGCCAGTTAGCCAGGCCTGGAGCCAGGCGCTGGTTAACCCCGGATGTCGGGTAAATCGAAGTAAACGCCCGGCCTCGATTCATGTGTATTCTTACCTGTTTTAAATATGGCGGTTACCCTGGACAAAATGCCGCGCTGGTCTCCACTGGCTGCACTAAGTCGGCCTTTCTGTGTCTCCATTCAGCCACGAGGGGCTCTAGGATGGAGATGGGAGGAGTCGAAGGTTGATTGACATCGGTCTCCAGCCATTCACAAACAGCTGGATTTGGGCTGTCAATCAGTGAGGGAAATTGTGATTGATTGACAGCTGAGATGCTTGTGAGTAGGTGGAGCCCAAACATTCATAAGCAACTCCGAGGCTGTCAGTCACCTCGGAGCCATCGCTAATTGGTCCTCTTCCCGTCCAGTGGGAGGAAGCCACTCCTCTGTTGGGCGGAGAAGTCCTGGACTGTGTTTTGCAGCCAAACGAAAAGGTAACTCTATTTCACTGAATTGTCTGAGAGTATTTTAACTTTAACCGGTTTAGTTAAATTGCTTCAAGTGAAACAATATTATTACGTATTATTATACGGCCCTGACACAGCTCCTCTACTGGGCGGGAAAGGTATTTCAGTTAACCTCGGACACCTCTTAAGTCGGACAAAATGTCCGTTCCTCTTATGCGTCCGGCTTAACTGGCTTCCACCATGTACATAAAAATATATGTTACTGTAATGTGATGGAGTGAAGGCTCATCCACAGCAGCAGCTACTGACCCTTTTGACAAACTGTGGTTTTAGCTGGTTAGACTCCAGCAGTTACTCCAAATCACGCTCTGGGGTCCCCAAGCCTTGGCCGTTGCCAATCCTCGCCTAATACTCTCTGGAATTAGGTAAACAGAATACATCCCTCCAGGGAGCGAGAGAGAGAGAGAGAGAGTGCATTCCATTCAAACAATCTTATCTCTGGGATTTCCAGGTGTAGTTGGGATGCATGGAATCCTCCATTTGGTTTGGATACACTTAAGCAGAGCGACGGGTTTCCGCCTGTGTCAGGCACCTGGTTGACCGAAACACTTTTGACAGGTGAGGAGGCAACGTGAGTTTGCCTAACCAAGCTATCTTGTTGCCATGGTAATGAGCCCTCATGTGCAGTGCCTCGGTCTCTCTCCCGCTGGTCGTTGCTCCCACTCGCTGGTCTCACAATGCTCGCTACAAGATATGGAAACTCCAGCTGTCACCTGACGAGCAGTCACTGCTCAATCATTATGACACAAATGTGTGTACAACATTACTGAGCAGCCTCCGTCAACCAGGACCTTCTGTTATTTGCATTGTTAACAATGTGTGATTATTCTGTTCACTAATCGGAATCTTTGAGGCTCACAATCATTCACTGACCAGAAATACAGCACGGACGGAGACGACTCTGTCAGGCAGTCAACTACTTGATGATTTATTTGAAATTGTAACAGCGGTAGCCTTGCAAACCATTCACGTTTTGTAACGTGCAGGTGTGATTATCTACGGATCAGATCCAGATGTACATTTTTCTCAGTCATTTTGAAAGAACCAAATGGACTTCAAGCTGAAGGTTGACGAGAGCGACTCCATGCTTCGGTCCACAATACTCACATTAGGGATGAGGAGCAGATCTACCTCATCGTGGGAGACATTTGCCTGATGTTGTGTTGAACTATTGTACTTTGAGCTCTTGTTGGGACCTGTGTTAGTTGTAGCCATGAGTCAAACTGATCAATAGATTCATTATTCTAAATATATATCACGGAAAGATCCACATCATCCGAACTGAGATCCCGCTGCGGGATATTGATCTGAATAGTGTAATGGAGATGGTTATTAGAAGACGTCATAAGAACATAAGAATTTGCTCCGCGAAAGAAGACCGAGGTCCATCTATCTCGCCTTCCACCATCCTGGCAGTCACTTGACGTATTGTTAATGTTAATGACATATCACTTGCAAATTAACCCTTTGAATGCCTTTCTTAGGACACCCATTCTGTACGTTCTCACACACTGATGCAAAATCATTTTCGCAGTGAAAGTTGTTCAGAATCATTTTTATTGTTACCCTGAGCTACTAGAATACCAGTCAAAAACATTTAAAGGTAACATTTGAAAAACAGTACTTGCATTTAACCTGTTCCATTACTCCTATTTTTTTTCTACTTTAGGTATAATATTTTTACCCAATGTTTCTGCTGTTAAAACCCATCACTTATGGTTCCTGCTTCCAAAGTCCATTTCAAAAGGTGCGAGAGTATCTCTTCTTAAAAAAAAATTTTCTCAGAATTGTCTCTTTTGCAACCAGTCACAGGTTATTAAAGGATCACAAATTTACATCATTTGCATCATAGAAATTCCCTTCAACCTGGAATTAAAGAATATGTTGAGACAAGAGACCGTGAACATGAAGCATGAAGGAAACTGTTTCACCTTGATGTACATTTAAATTGTTAGCAATCCTACAAGTTGTCAAATGCTCTGATTTTACAATCTGTATCGACTCTGCAGTAAGTAGGATTCGCTTCCAGATAAACCATTTCTTCATTTAGACTCCCATAATAATGAGTTGTTCAAAACAAGGCTGAGGAGTGAAGTGTAAATATATTTGTTTAATTCCTAGATTTAACAGTAATCAGAATGATTTACTTTAGTAACAGGCCTGTTGCTTTCCTGATTGGCCTTGTTTTTGTATTTGACAAAACATGATGTGTCTGAGCTTTGTCTTCTCTCTGATCTATCCGAAGGGCACCTCTGACTAATGCAAGAAGAGGCTTAAATAAAATTTATGATAAAATGAAATTTCCTCTTTGACATTCTTACTGACTAATGGATCTCTTTCATTGCAATGCCTGAATCACTTTACAGACACAGGTTAGAAGGTTACCTTCTGCTTACGCTTGTTTTGATAGAAAGTGATGTTTATTCTGTTTAAAAAAAAGTGACCCCATAGATTTAATATTGAAACCCTTGTCATTCCATTTCACCTGCACAACGCTACAACTATCAATCGGCACCACTTTCCACTGAGTGCGAATTCAGGCCATTAATGTACATAAGGAACAGTTTGTCTCAGTGCAATCTTTTGAGGCACCTCACTAAATACCCCCTCACAGCAATCCTCTACTTACTACCCTTGAGCCATTTTCACATCCACATCTCATGTAGCTCAGTGGTTAAAGCACTCGCCTCGCAAGCGAGAGACCTGGGTTCGATTTCCAGGCAGGGTGAAACCTTGGGCAAGTTTCTTTACTCCACGCGCCTCTGTTTATCTAGCAGTAATAATAATCCTTGCATTTGATATAGCACTTTTCACGTCTTCTTGACGTCTCAAAGCACTTCACAGAATAGACTAAAGTGAATTGACTATATTCGTGGGCGAAACGCAGCAGCCAATTGCGCACAGCAGCGTCCCACAAACAGTCGTGAACTGAAAATTACCAATTTATTATTGTTTAGTTTTTGGAAGGATTATTATTAGGCGTGTGGAGTAAGGAAACTTCCCCAAGGTTTCGCCCTGCCTGGAATTGAACACAGGTTAAAGTTATTGAGTTTCTGCCAATACATTGGACATAGTAAATGCCAAGGTGACAAATGACAATCTGTTCATCTGTAACTAGGGCTCCCTCTGCCTCCTCATCCCCCTCGACCTCTCTACTACCTTTGACACTGTGGACCACTCTATCCTCCTCCACCGCCTCTCCTCACACCTGAACCTTCAAGGTTCTGTCCTTGAATGGTTCAGATCCTATCTCTCACACCGGTTCCACTTTGTCTCTGAAAGCATCACTTTCTTTCCACTACAATCCTCTGGCCTGTTGACCTGATGCTACTGACACACTGAGATACTGACCCACAGTCCCTGACAGCAAGCCCAAGTGGCCTGTTTAGACAAGGCAGCAATTGGGAAAAGAGAATGCAATCTCTTCCCCACTCCTCCCCACCGCTCACTCACTCACTCACTCACTCCCTCCATCACTGGTTGTAGGACACTGCTGTGCGCTCTCTCTCTCTCTTCCCCCCCCCCCACCAACCCCCCGGAGGGACGCATCTGCTTATCTAATTCCAGAGAGTATTAGGCGTAATTTGGCGAGAGCCCAAAGTGTGAGTACGGGTAACTGCTGGAGTCTTATCCAGGTCATACAAAACTCTGCCACCCTCATTCTTACCCGCACCAAACTCCGCTCCCTGATTACCCCAGTCCTGGCCAGACTGCACTGGCTCCCTGTCCCAGAGAGCATCAACTTCAAGATTCTCACTCTTGTCTTCAAATCCCTCCACTCCTCTGCAACCCCCCGACCTCTCTCCTCAAAACAGTGCCCATTGCCTTAGTTCCTTCGGGTCTGGCCTCCTCCTTGTCCCCCGAGTCCTCCGCTCCACCCTTGGCGGCCGTGCCTTCAGCCACTATGCCCCGAGGCTCTGGAACTCCCTTCCTCACTCCCCTCGCCTCACCTCCTCTCTTCCTACTTTCAGGTCTCGACTTTCTTTTCGATCGCGCCTTTGGTCACCTTACCCCCCCCTCCCACTCGCTCAGGCCCGGGATCCGTTACTAGTAAGTAGGAACCCGGTTGTTAGTTGATTGGTTGATCACTTTTCCGGTGTCAGGTGTCTCAAATCTTACCCTTGACACCCAGTATTATCTGTTTGTGAAGGTTCTTTGTCAAATGTCCCTTCCTCAGCCTTTTGCAGGTTACATTTTGTTTAGGTACATTACGTCACATGGCTGCCCACAGTGAGGTCCACTCGGGAGCTAGCCAGGCAAAATGGGAAGAATGATCTGTCCTGTGCAGAAATGCCTATGATTCTGTCCTATACAAAGTCCCAGTGTGACATCATAGATAAATTACACTGCTTTAAAATAAACTTTGGACAATCAATTGCTGCTAAGATGCAGCTTGATTAACCTTACTGCTAATTGACTGACCGATCAATAGTCACACCCAAATCTTTTTGTTTTCAATTTGTTGTTCACTGATGCCCATCCTTTGAGGCCATGTTTCATCTTGCGTGTGTATGTGCACATTACCTTTCTTTGCCCTTCATGTACCTTAGGGCAGGCCCTTGAAGAACATCACTGAAAGACCCTCCTGAAGATTTTAAATGCCTTTCTATTAATCCTTGCATTAGAAAAAGTGCCTTTCAGGTCAGGAGGACATTTCAAAGTGTTTCACGGACTTTTGCTGTAAAGAGTAGTGACTGTTGTAGGGGAATGTGGCTGCAATTTGCACACAGTGGTGGGCCACAACAGCAGGTGAGTGACTAATTTTAGTTGGAGATTGTTGGCCAGGAAACCTGGAAGAACTCGGATTTCTTTTGAATAATGGCAGGGGATCTTTAATGTCCACCTGAACAGGAAGACGACCTGGTCTGAAGGACGGCATTTCCAAAGAACCAGCACATCCAGCACGAGGGGCAGTCTGGACTGTGAGCTCAAAGTTCCGACATGGGGTTTGAATCTACAAACCTTCTGCCTCAGTGCTAACAACCGAGCCAGGCTGACACTGAAAAACATCCGATTTGCATAGAGATTCCACCCAGAAGAAGCTCTCGTTTAGTTCTCTCAGCATAGAGAGCTGTCAGTATACAGTATCTGCATTAGAATCTGCCAACACCAACCATTTGAAGTTCCCACATCTTAATTAAACAGTATTTTGGCATCAAATCATAAGTAGCTTTTGTTTTAGTTAAGGTCGAACACTGTTGCAAGCGTGTCCTGGATTATATATCTCCGGGGGCTTTCTCAGCAATAAATATTTTAAATGCCTTTTTCTACCTTTAGTTGAAAAATAGCTTTGAGCAGCATGAAGCTTGCCTCTGGCCCTCAGAAAAAGATTGAAGTGGTCGAATGCAATTCATGAAGACAGTATGACTTTGACCAGTGTACTTCTTTTACCAGGGGGTTATCTTTAGAACTGTCTGTAGTCCAATCCCTATCCCAACCCCCTCTGCCAACCCTGCAGCCTTTCTGCAATTCCTGTGTCTCTCTCCTCTGTCTGTCTTCAAGAGCTGACTGAATTCCTAGCTCTTTGATCATGCCTATGGTTATCGCCACTGCATCAATTGTGTAGGTTCAAACCCCATGTCGTGACAGCACTCCTGCCTCTGAGACAGAAGGTTGTTGGGTTCAAGCCTCACATCGAGACATGGAATCACATAGTCTATGTCAGTGTTGCATTGGAGTGCTAACTCTACTGACACTCCAATGCAACACTGGGTGTTGCACTGTTGGAGGTGCTATCCTTTGGATGAGATGTTACAGGAGTCTTGTAGCTCAGTGGTTAGAGCACTCGCTTTGCAAGTGAGAGACCTGAGTTCAATTCCAGGCAGAGGGCGAAACCTTGGGCAAGTTTCCTTACTCCACACAGAGCCTAATAATAATCCCTCCAAAACCAAAAACAATAATAAATTGGTCATTTTCAATCTACGACTGTTTGTGGGACATTGCTGTGCGCAATTGGCTGCCGCGTTCGCCCACAAATATACAGTCAATTCACTTTACAGTGTGTTCTGTGAAGCGCTTTGGGACGTCCTCCTGACGTGAAAAGCGCTATATCAAATGCAAGGATTATTATTATTAAACCGAGGTCCCGTCTGTCCTTTCAGGTGAATGTTAAGATCCCATGGAACTATTCGAAAAGAGAAGTGAGTTTCCCCCAGTGTCCTGGCCAACAAATCCCCCCCGAATAAAAATTGGTCACTCACTCCATGACTGTTTTTTGTGAACCTACTGTGTGCAAACTAGCTGCCGCATTTCTCCCATAAAATATACAGGCACTTATATTTTGTATATATACTGTAATGTGAATTGACTGTGTATTTGTGGGCAAAACGGTTTACAACATCCTGTAAACTGTGAGTTAAATTCCACTTCCAAGATGGACGGAATGATAATTTCTGATTTACCTCGGCCATCACTTGTGGGACTGAATTCCAATTTCAGGATTGCCCTGATATATTACTCTGTGAACAAACTGGCAGATTTCAACAACAACAACAAAATTACATTTGTAAACTGCCTTTCACGTCAGGAGGACGTCCCAAGGCCATGAACAGTCGGGGATCAGGACTCGAGTGTGGGGGGGGGCGGGCAGGGTTGGGATGAGGGAGGGCAGAAAGGATAGGAGGGTGGCTGAAGGCACTGTTGAAAGGAGGGTCTTGAGTCGTGCCTTGAAGGAGGCAAGAGAGGGAGCAAGTTGAAGGGATTGTGAGATGGAGTTCCAAAGAGTGGGGGCAGAGAGGCTGAAAGCCTGGCCACCGATGGCAAGGCAGGTCGAGCGGGAGATATGGAGCAGGCTGGAGCCGTTGAACGGAGGGAGTGGACAGGTTGATAGGGGGTTCACAGATCAGAGAGGTAGGAGGGGCCAAGGCCGTGGAGGGCATTGAAAGTTAGGACAAGGATTTTGAATTCTATCCTCTGAGGGATGGGGAGCCAGTGGAGCTGGGCGAGGGTGGGGGTGATGGGGTCACGGAGCCTGATGAGGGAGAGGACACGAGCTGCAGAGTTCTGGATGACCTGCAGCTTGTGGAGGGAAGAGTTGGGGAGGCCGACAAGGAGGGAGTTTTTATAGTCGAGCCTTGAGATGACGAATGTGTGTATGAGGGATTCAGGGCCCGAGGGGTGAGGCAGAGTCGGGCAACGTTGCGGAGATGGAGGAAGGCAGAGCAGGTGAAGACATGGATATAGGGCAGAAAGGACAGTTGAAGGTCGAACAAGACGCCCAGGATCCTGACTGGCTTGGTGAGGCGGAGTGTGCATCCGTGGCTGCAGATGAGTGAGGTAGAGGCCTGAACTTATCCAATGTTTCGTCTGGCTTGAAGTCTCATATTCGCGAGCCTTTACATTCACAGATGAAAACAAAACGTAACTTGCAAAAGGTTCACCAAAGCTCCAGCGTATTGGAAACCAGATCAGTCATACTGCAGAGCGATTGTGATTAATAAGGGAATGTGAAACCAAAGTTAAGATCAAGTTAACCTTCGAAATGTAACTTTTGGGGTAAGGTTTGTGGAGGGAAGAATCATCGCTGGTTGGTGCAGAGAGAAAATGCTGTAAAACCTGGTGTTACTGATGTGAGAACCCGAAGCCTGACTGGGCCAATGTTTAAAAAGTGCTGACATAAAGTGATGATATCAGCAGCCTCCCTCAATGACACTGTGACGAACAACATCAAGGCTGCCAAAAGCAGGTTCAAATCTGTCAACTGCTGTGTCTGCAGCACAATAGGGATTTGGATCGAGCGCACAGCAACCAAAACTCAGCACAATTAAAAAGCATGCTTCCATCGTGTTCTTTGTTGCTGCAATCAGGTGCAAGCTCACTCCTGTGTATGTTCTAGTTAAGGGTTGCCTATGGAGTTGGTGTGAATTATTTGCTGCTCCTTTTTATCCAACATAAACGATACCTGGAAGAAAGTCTTATTCTGGTCTAACCAAATGTGGGCATGGGATGGAAAATATTACATGGGTGACGCTTAACCTGTAGTTGGGCCATTTCGCGAGCAGTGCCATACAGATTTATGAGGTCAAGCACCAAATCAGTCCATTATTTTAAATTTTGCTTACACTTTTCCCCACACCTTCAGTCACCTGGTGCATAGGGTAAGCAGAGTGGAGGAGATTGAAGTGAATCTGTTTCCAAATTTGCCACCGGGATGTGTGTGTGTGTTTCTCACCCTATGGAACTCCATCCCACAGTCCCTTTCCCTCGCCCCCTCCCTTGCCTCCTTCAAGGCCCTTCTTAAGAGCCTCCTCTTTGACCGTAACCTTCTAACCCCCTAACCTCCCTGACCTCTCCACCACTCCTGTTCCCAGCCCCCAGTTTGGGTCCAAATCCCTAACTGTCCAGCACCTTGGGACGTCCTCCCGACATGAAAGGCACTATATAAATGTAATTTGTTGTTGTTGGATTGCTGGATAGGATGCATGGGTGACTGGTAATCTACCAGGACTTGGAGGTACTGCACAATCGCTTGATCACAACTTATCCCCCAGTATTAGTTTGGGCCTTTTCCTATTGAGTTTCTGAAGCTTTCCCTTCAAAATGAAAGCAGTTGACCTTCTGAGCGCACACAACTCATCTGTTTGAAAATTCCATTTGTCAGCCATTCCTACCTGAATATTCAGTCTAAAGCTCATCATCACTAACATGTTGGGATAGACTCAACTAGTAAAGCAGTTCACATCGTGATTTCATGTGTTCAGCAGTTTTCAGTCTTTTTTTTTCTGACTAAAATAGAGGTTGCCTGCCCCAGCAAAACGTTTGTTAGAAAGAAGGTGTGAAATAGCAAACCATCACTTGAGAAAAGGAGGTTAAAGTGTGTATGCAAAGGGATGATAATGAAAGATATCAATGTGCCACATTGGTACTTGGTGAGTAAACCAATCTTGACTCTATTCTGATATGAGAAATATAAGCTCCTTAACTGCAGTATTCTGACCTCCAGATGGTCTGTATTTACTGTATCATCAAAATACTCTTCCTATGCCCAAAGCTCCTGGGTGTAATTGTTGTGTTCAATAAGTGTTGGCTGCCAATGTGAAGAACTGACTTGGGGGTCATCCTAAAGGGATATTGTATTTATCAGTTCATAATTGCAGGTTCAAAGCAGAAGCTTGATGTAGCAACACTATTAGTCACTTGGGAGTGTAAACTGAGACAGCTGAACTGGAGATGTCTCCTGATCATTCCTGCATCCAGTGATTGCAATGGCTGGAGGCACCAGCCCAGCTCAGGCAACCAACTGAGGCGTCCTGACAGGGTTATTCACTTAAGTGGTGATGGATGGTAGACCAGTGTGTTTGATGAACACAAACGCATACCCAGATATTAATGCATATGCACATGGAAACACAGCTCCACGCCCTCTAATTACATACTCTTGCACATACAAGTCTAAAATCTGATTTAAAATAAATCGGTAGAAATGAGCACACCCTGATAAGTAACCCTCCGTACATTAACCTGTTGATTTAACAAGCACATGTACATTTCCTGAACAGCACATGTACACACATGCGCAAATCTATGCTCACATTGCACTGCACGCAACAGACCCACAGAAGCATGCGTCCTGATAGACAGACATTGTCATACTAATTGATAAACACGCACAAAATGATTTTAAAAAATGATAATTTTAATCGGACAAAAATAGCACACGCTTGGGACTCAGTAACATTAATGTGAAAGATATTCCCATCACCTTAATGTACCATGCAGTGACTGTGCTGTAATGGAGAATGACTCAGAGCCAATCTCAGACGTTGTCAGTTTAAAAGGTTTATAAGTGGTGCCCTATGGAGACAAACAGCACTAACTGTCCAGATCCGCTTAAAATAATCAGACACGTACCTTTCTAGTCCATCACCATGGAAGCTGGTGACTGAAGTGGATGATTCACCTCTGCAATCACAATAGGTCAGAAGAAGGCAGAACAGAGCAAATGTCAGAGCCTCACATCACACCTCACCACAGGGACGAGGGAGTGTTTCAAAACACGGCTGCAGTGCTCCCCGATGCATATCGACTATTGGCAACACCACTTTCTTTCAACAAAAGGGATCCAATTAGCAATCCACTAATCGACTAACAACCAGGTTGCTACTTATTTCTAGGTAAACAGACACGTGCGGAGTAAGGAAACTTTGGGTTTTGTCCTGCCCGGCGAGGGCTCTAACCCCTCAGCCACAGGACTCCACCCACAGTCGAACAGTGAACAGTAGAAGAGGTTGAAGAGGCACTGACTCCCAAGCTTCCTGTAAAACAAAGGTGCTTCAGTACCGACCCCTGACTGTCCAGCGCCTTGGGACGTCCTCCCAATGTGAAAGGTGCTCTATAAATATAATTTTGTTGTTGTTGTCAGTACACATTGGCGCTGCTGTTCATATCCTCACAGACCCGGCCGATCTGTGACACTGATATAATAATAATACATGCATTTGATACAGTGCCTTATCACACTTTCGAGATGTCTCCAAGCGCTTCGCAGAATATACTGGAAAGTGAAGTGACTGTATATTTAAAGGAAACTTCATCACTCTACATGTGCGCCATCTAATTTGTACACAGCAATGCCCCATAAACATAGAATCATAGAATTATACAGCGCAGAAGGAGCCCATTCAACCCACCGTGTCGGTGCCAGCTCTTTGAAAAGAGCTTCCAATTCAATCCCACTCCCCACCACATTTTTTTTATAGGGAGGACTATGGCCAGTACACTGGGAGAAACTCCTTTCTCTTTGCAAATAATGTGATGTGATCTTTAATTGTGGAGTCCTGCAGCTCAGTGGTTAGAGCACTCGCTTCGCAAGTGAGAAACCTGGGTTCGATTCCCAGCAGGGCAAAACCTTGGGCAAGTTTCCTTACTCCACACGCCTAATAATAATCCCTCAAGAAAAAAACCCAACATAATTACGTCAATCCAAGACTGTTTGCGGGACGCTGCTGTGCGCAATTGGCTGCTGTGTTTCGCCCACAAATATACAGTCAATTCACTGTATTCTGTGAAACGCTTTGAGACGTCGAGAAGACATGAAAAGCACTGTATCAAATGCAAGGATGTTTTATTTTTTATTATTATGTCCACCTGAACAGGCAGACTCAACCTTGGTTTAAGGTCTCATCCACAGGACAATGCAGCACTCCCCCAACACTGCATTGGAGTGTCAGTCTGGGCCATGTTTGGATCTTTCCTGCTATCCAATATAGTGAGGCCATATTTGTTATTTAGTGAGTTAAACCACCTCCAGTTGATTGATGTACCAGATGGTTGTTGATTATTTTATTCCCTGATTGTTAATTACCAGATTAGGCACCTGGTCCTTCCAGTTTATTTTGGGACAATTATATATCGGGGGACGATATACTATAAGGCATCTCTAGTGCTGCAGAGATCAAGGAGAGGAACCCTACCCCTGGGAAACCAGAGAACATTTAGCCTCCCCACCGCATGCCACCCCCAGCGCTACCAGCAACCTCAGCATAGACACTGACCGACCAGGATTCAAACCATTCAGCTCCAGTGCAACTCTATCAACAGCAATATCTTGTATTTATAAAGTGCCCCTCACTCAGGGCAATGTACCTCTTCGCTACACTGTCATGGCTGCCCGAGTTAAACCTTTCTGACCTTTCTCCGTGTGAAATGTCTTCTTTTGTTGCTACAAAACGGACTGTCTCATTCCTCTTATCTTTCCTTCATTCTAAGTTCCCACACTCCCCGTTCCCCAAGCTCAGTCACTCTTACAATTCGTTCACATTTCCTGTATCTCCCACTCAGTTTCCCATGTTCACGTTGACTGTGTACAATGTTCCATTTCCTCAAACACCCACCCATTCACTCTTTCACACACACACACATTCTCTTCTTTCCCTCTTCTCCCAAACCACTTACCTTTTCTCATTATTTTATCTCTTACAGTTTCTCTCTCTCTTACACCAGACTTTAAAAATAACTGTGGTCGATGTCTTAGAGAATTAAAGCCAATTAAGGCCTAACTCACAGCACTGACAATTGGAAGAGGTGGGTTAAAGAGGGTTAAATTACGTTGAAATAGACTTGCCGTGTCTCAACAACAACAACTTGCATTTACACAGCGCCCTTCATTCGGGGTAGTGTCCTGGAGCGCTTGACAGTGGCGGAGTCTGACCCCAAGCCAGGGGGAGAGGGAGGTGGGGGAGGTGACTGTTAGCACGGTCAACAAGGAAGATCGTTAGCTGGGATTTGAAAGTGGGGAGGGAGGGGGCAAGGCGGAGGGATTGAGGGAGAGAATTCCAGAGATTCATGGAGTTGTAGCTGAAAGCGCGATGAATGGAAGATATAGATAAAGGTGTAATTCCCTCCTGTGACAGAGACTCACTGTAAATGAAAGAAAGTGCTCGATGAGGTTTTAAAGTCCACGTGACATGTTGATTAACAGCACGGTGCTGGTCAGGGAGGATTGCTGCTGGTTTTGTAGTTGTATCCAGCTGGACCCGTTAAACCTGGAGGAGTTTAACAGCTGCATTCTGGGTCCAGACAGAAGGGGAAAAAATCATGTATTCTCCTCAACATAGATCCTTACCTCAGTGCTCTGCACTGCAGTCACTAAAAATAAACACTGGCTACATTAAATTTAGGTTAGCTAATTCTCCCAGAGCTGCCACTATTACTGTGACAGCAATGGTCTGGTGAAAAGGACCGATTAACCCATTGAGAACTACAGCAATATGAAGAGTAGAACTGGATTGTGCAACCTTTTAAACCACCGCAGCTCGAACAAGGATGGAGAGACGTGGAAATAAATGGATAGAACTCAGTCTGTGGGACACAAACTATCGCTGAGACTATTGTGGGACACACAAACTGATTTGCCAACATTGTTTAGTATTTTTGGTCCATGTTGAGCTGAATCGATCGGAGAAATGCCAGGATTGGGAAACTGAAACCCTTTATTCACTCAGTCTTTACACAAATCACAGGGATCTTAGAATGAGATTTGGAAGGCAGTGGAAAGAGAATCCCGTACTGTGTGGGGCTCTCCCACCTGAGCAGGAAGTAGTTGTTAATAAAACATTTGTTTCCCTACAGACTGCGCTGGTAATTCACTGTAATCACAGCTGACTTGTTTTCTCTTGTATTTCTCTACTTCTGTTCCATCTCGTGACAAGTCTCTGAAGTTTGCCTTTCTGCTGACTATGAGATGTTCTACATCACCACTGGACAATAATAAACCTGAACAGAGGTGCAGTGCACCAATAATTATTTATGTGTTAGCCGACCTCAATTGGCAGCACTCTCGATTCTGAGTCAGATCGCTGCACGATGAATAATATAGTCCAGCTATAATAATAACAATAATAATCCTTGCATTTGATGTAGCGCTTTTGTTATCACGTCTCAAAGCGCTTCACGGAATACACTGTAAAGTGTAGTGACTGTATATTTTTGGGCGAAGCGCGGGAGGCAATTGTGCACAGCTGTGTCCCACAAACAGTCGTGGACTGACTGACCAAATTGTTATATTTTTGGAGGATTATTACGCCTGCCCCTGGAACGCAATCCAGCAATCGACTATAAAGCGGGTTCCTACTTACTGCTGGGTAAACAGAGGCGTGTGTGTGGAGTACGGAGACTTGCCCAATAGTCTAGCCAATACACTCAAATGCAGTGCTGGGGGTCTGTTGTACTGTTGAAGGTGAGGTCCTTCGCATGAGACATTAAACCGAGGTCTGATCTGCTTCCTCAGGTGGACATTAAAGATTCCCTGACAGGCTTTGAAAAGGGAGGAGAGTTTCTCCCAGTTTCCTGGTCAACAATCCCCCAGATAAAATCAGCTGTTCAGTCCATGGCTTTCCATCGGACTGTAGGCAAGTTAACTGCCATGTTTGCCTACAAAACACACAGTAATTTGTGTGAAGTGCTTTCAGACCCTGCATCAAAGGTGCTATATCAACTGCAAGAATTATTGTTATTTCTATTTATGGTTGAAATGCCTCATGTTTTTTGGGTGACATCCAATCCAGACACCTGACACTGTACCCTCTCCCTCAAAAAACCTTCCCTCGATCCATCTCTGTTCTCCAAATCCCATTCCTCCAACCTCAAAGACTTAGATATGTCTGAGCTCATTGGTAACCGTGGATCTTTTAGGAGCCTAAGCCTATTCGCAAACAGCCAGCCTATTTGCTGCCATCTCACCTTTTTGGCAGTCAGCCAACTTTTCATTCCCATAACGTTTTGAGTGGATTGGCCTGTGAATCACAGGATGTTTGGTGCTGTGGTTTTATAATCATTCAAAATTAGCCTGAAATTGCTCCAAATTTGTTCCCATGGTTGTTTTTTCCTAAAGCAGCAGGTTTATATGCCGTAGACTAGAGTGTTGTGTTAGTGGTGGTCAGGGGAAGGGTGGATAAGAATAAATCTTGCATTTTGTGTCACGTTATATCATTGAGAATGTCTCAGATGCTTAATAAGGTATCTGCAAAATGTCGTAACTATGTAACATTCCAATAAATACAGCAACCAATTTGCACACTGCAATGAAGTAAGTAACTAATTTTATCTGGCGGATCATTGACCAGGATAACCCTTTCTCTTTTCAAGTCCTGTCACGGGATCTTTAAAATCCATCTGAACAACAACAGCAAACAAATTAATTACATTTGTACAGCGCCTTTCACGTCAGGAGGAGGTCCCAAGGCGCTGGACAGTCAGGGATCTGCACTCGAGCTGGTGGTTGGGATCAGAAAGGGAGGAGGTCGGAGAGGATAGAGGTAGGAGAGTGGCCGATTGCATGGTCAAAGAGGAGGGTCTTGAGATGGGACTTGAAGGACGCCAGGGAGGGGGAGAGGTGGAGGACTGTGGCGGCAGATTTGACATTTGATTCTGAAGGACAGCACCTCAATTAATTCAGCAGCACTTCCAGCATTGAATTGGAGTGTCGGTCTAGATCAAGGTTGTCCAATATGATAGTCACGAGACACATGTGGTGAATTGGGAATCCAGATGCGGTGAAATTGCAATTTTGATCAGTTAATCAAAATGAGAAATACACAAATGAGGAGCAGACATAACCGGGGGTTCAATGTGTTTGGAAAGACAACGGTGTTTCTCCATGTGTCCTGGCCAACAATCTGCCAGGTAAAATTGATCATTCACTTCACGGTTTGTAGGATACTGCTGAGCACAAATTGCTTTGCCACTTTTGTGTGCAAAGCGCACGTCACTCTGTTTAACTGTAAAACCTGTAAAGTGCTTTGAGACCTATCCTGGCTCGGGGTCAGACTCCCCCACTGTCAAGTGCTCCCCACGTGAATGCAAGTTGTTGTTGTATCGATGACATGATAAAGTGCCATATTAAATGCAAGGCTATTATTATTATATCGCTACACTGCAGGACAGTCAATTTCCCCAGCCTGAGAGCAGTAAACAAATAAATGAGCCTGAGGGGAGCAAATTCACTGGTTAGATAAAAAGAGTTTAGAGTAGAAGAGACCACCCCCCCCCCACCCAATAATTCATATATATCAAGTGTTCCGAGACACTGTCCGGCGTTTAACTAAAACCAAGTTAAACACAATATGGTGGTGGTGGTGTTGTTAAATCTGGTAAACTCATTCACAGCGTCGCTTGAAGGCTATGTTCTCTGTCTCACAATCCATACTTTCAAGTACAAAATTGATTGCTTTATTAATGTTATAGACCTTTTTTTAAAAAAAGCTAATGATATTTTAAAAGTGGATTAATTCATTATTCCATTTCTTGCCTCTTGATTGATGATTCATGATTTATGGCTGGGACTCTGGCGAGGAAGCTATCATTGTGTCTGATTAGGATAATGAAGACTCCAAGGAAATGGAAACCAGTGAAGTAAGTACAAAAATATCAAATGGTAATTTGCGATACTCCCTCTACAATTGGAAGCAAAAGATTTCCTTACCAGAATATGCAACATAACCACAGGTTTCAGGAAATTGGACCTGATATAATTATATCAAAATGGCAAAACAATATGCAAAAAATTATTAAAACTAGGTTTTAGTTAAACAAGTTAAAATCTACTTCATTTTTGACTTAAAGTCAAATGTTTAGGACCAAATAACAGGGTGAGACCAGTGTATTTTTTCCCAGAGAAACCCTGGAAAAGCAATCCACCAATCAACTAACAACCGGGTTCCTACTTATTGCTGGTAACCAGAATGCTCTAACCGCTGAGCTACAGGACTCCACGTTAGCCACTCAGTGACCTGACATCCATCCCTCCAACAAAATGTTAGCCCAAGGTCCCATGTGCCTGTTTGGGTGGACAGTAAAGATTCCACGACACCATTTGAAATATTTCTCCTGGTGCACTGGCCAACAAATCTCCACATAAATTGATCATTCTCTTCATGGCTGTCTGTGGGAAACCTTTCTCTGGTGCAAATCAGCTGCCGGTGAGGACAAGGATGCAGTGTCCTTGTCCTCTTTAAGGCCATCCATGGCTTTGCCCCCTCCTACCTCTCTGACCTGCTGACTCCCTACCAACCTGCCCGCTCCCTCTGCTCATCAGGGTCCGGCTGCTCCATGTCTCCTACCCGACCTGCCCTACCATCGATGGCCGGACTTTCAGCCTCTCTGCCCCCACACTCTGGAACTCCATCCCACAGTCCCTTCGCCTCGCTTCCTCCCGTGCCTTCTTCAAGGCCGGTCTGAAGACCCTTCTCTTCGACCGTGGCTTTGGTCTCCCTCCCACCTCTCTGCCTTCACTCATCCCTACACCACCCCTCCCCCATGCTCGGGCCCCGACACCTGACTGTTCAGCGCTTTGGTACGTCCTCCCGACGTGAAAGGCGCTCTATAAATGTAATTTTGTTGTTGCTGTTGTTGTTCCTTCCAACAACAATTTTGACAATTTACCTGTGAAGCGCTTTGAGGAGGAAGAGAATGGACGGACACCTGATCTGATTTTCCACATTGGGACAAGGGGACTGAAGAATGACTATTTAAAAGAGCCGGTGCAGACATGATGGACCAAATGGTCTTCTTCAGTTGCAGGGTTCAATGGTACTAAAATGCTCTTAAAAACAGGCAAAACACTGATCTGGTGATTAACATTTTAAGAAAAGAACATGTCTGGACTCTTATCTGCAGGACAGCAGACTTTTCCCTATTTATTTTTCCTGTGTCTGGGCAACATTTTTCAAGAACAAAACACAATATATAATCCAGTTCCCCTCCCACCTCCCCCTGATATAACTATGCTGCCAGGAGCTGCAATTTCAACCATAAAATGTCTAAATAAACTGACAGATTTAAGTATATTTACAGAATTAAAGCATCATATTTAAATAAATAGATCACAGTGTGTATGTGGGGGTGGGGGGCGGGGAGTGGGTATTAAGGGTGTCAGTGGGTTGAGGGTCCCACTGATCAACCTTAGATCACAAAAGAGAGTGGAAATGAACTTCATAAAAACGTAGCTCCAGGTACAGACATCCAGTTCCAAGCTGTCGAGCTAAATGCAAAATAGCTGCTGGTGCGAGGCAAAGTGTTTCTTCTTTAATCGTCTTTGCCATAAATCCTGGAGCGTGTGAGTGTCTTCAGTTGGATTTAATTCATCAGATTTGGAACCTCACAAACCGTACATCACTCAGCCACTGGAAAAACTCTTGGGAGCCAAAAAGGACGGTGAATGAGTCAGGAATTGCTGAACACAAATACCTTTTTCTCAGGGGAGCGACGTCACTGACATTATTGCTGTGAATACTAATTCAGATCTGTGTCTGGAATGCTGCAGTCAGTGTGTGTGTGTGTGTCTCTCTCTCTCGCTCGCTCTCTTGCTCTCGCTCTCTTGCTCTCTCGCTCTCGACCTCGCCTGCCTAAATGCTGTGGTGTGTCATTATCCAGTTCTGCAGACCACTGATATTGATCCAGAGCATGAGTCATCCCGCTGAGATCAGAGCTGGCTGCCTGGCTGACATCATTCCCAAGAATAGAGTCAGGGTAATGGAACAGTGCTGTGAATCTCTGCCTGTGCCCACAGCACCACACTGAGAGGTTAGAGCTCAGATGTTATAGGAATTTGCTGGGGAGACGTCTCGATTTGATCACGGGAAGATATCTCGTCGGCAGCATTAGATGGTGGTTTAGCTTCTCCCAGGACACGGTTTGCTTTCCAGGCGTCTTCCCTCGCCCGGGGCTTCCCTCGCATAGGACTCCAGAGGAGATGCCGCCCTTTCCAGGATCATGCCCCCCCCCCCCCCCCCCAAGTAACAGCTCCTTCACACATAACATGAGATGGGTTCCTGGCTTCATTGCTCTTTGGGGGCATTGTTGTGCCCAAAGCTACTGCCACATTTGCTGACTACATAGACAGTCACTACACTTTACTGTAGGCTCATATAAATAGTGGAGTCCTGTAGCTTAGTGGTTAGAGCGCTCACTTTGCAAATGAGAGGACCTGGGTTTGATTCCTGGGCAGGGCGAAACGATGGGCAAGTTTAGTTACTCCATACACCTCTGTTCACTCAGCAGTAAGTAGGATCGCGGTTGTTAGTGGATTGGCGGATTGCTTTTCTGGGGATAATAAACCCTTGAAAATGTTTTTAAAAAAATGTCAGTAATAATTTGGTTACTCAATCCACGACTATTTGTGGGACTGCCAATTCACTTTATAGTATATTCTGTGAAGCGCTTTGAGATGTCTCAAAGACGTGATGAGGCGCTGTATCAAATGAAAGGATTATTTATTATTGTTTTGAAGGAAGGTATCGTGAGTCCCACTGAGCGCACTTCCTAATAACCAAATCTGGTTAACCTGCCTGCCTTCAAGCGCATGGAAAATCCGAAGGCTCAGACAGCTGAAGGAAGCTGCTGGGACATGAACAACAATAACAACATTTAATTCCCGGCAGGGTGAAATGTTGGGTAAGTTTCCTTGCTCCACACGCCTCTGTTTACCTGGCAGTAAGTTGGAACCTGGTTGTTAGTCGATTGGTGGATCATTTTCTTGGGACACTAATCTTTCAAAAAAACCAAATTTATAATAATAATAATTTGGGCACTCAATACACGACTGTTTGTGGGACACTGCTGTGCGCAATTGACTCCTGCGTTTTGCCCACAAAATATACAGTCAATTCACTTTACAGTGTATTCCATGAAGCGCTTTGAGACATCTCGAAGATGTGATAAGGCGCTATTTCAAATGCAAGGATTATTATTATGTATTATTATATAACATCCTTCATATGAGCAGCATTTTGGAGCACTTAATAGTGGTGTGGGTTTGACACCAATAATAGCTGAAAAAGTTGCAGGAAGGTATCAAGGGTGAAGAAAACGCAAAGGAAATTTATTCTAAAATAGAAGTCATCATCTGAACCTAACTTGTTCCATTGGGAAATGTGTTCACCCAGATCTTTAAGGCCTGACTGTCACTGGAGACACAGGACATCTAAAGAAGCCATAAACCCAATCCCTTGAGGAAGCTCACTCTTGGTTGTGAACAAAATAGTACACTATACTGTTCGAAAGAGCTCGACAAATACTCTCCTTAATTCATTAATTAACTAATTATATCCTGTGCGCAATTGGCTGTCACATTTCAGCCACTAAAAAAATACACCATCAATCCACTTTACAGCATATTCTGTGAGGCGCTTTGAGACGTCTGAAATGCTGTACTCTGTCCAGCACCTTGGGACGTCCTCCCGACATGAAAGGAGCTGTGCAACTGTAATTTTGTATTGTATTCAAACAACAAGTCTTTATTTCATCGTATTCCCATTTGTGCTTCAGAAATGTACTATTCCAACTCTGACTTGGACATATACCATTGACAGACATCCCAAGTGGAATACATTCTTGAAAGCATTTGGCTTCAAATTACTGGCTCTGTTTCTCAGTTGATAGAAAGTTCATTGTATTGGTTATTTTTTTTCATTCGCTGGTGCTTGAATTCCGCACTGATTGACAGAGAGATAAATGACTGATGATTGTGTTCTTTATACCCGTATCCGCCCCGTACCACACGCTAATGTTCCTCCTGCAGACTACTTGCTCCTGTTCAGCCACATTATCCTTGGCTCGTTTTCAAATGACTGGCCTCAGTGACCAGCGCACAAACACTCTAATAGGAACAGAGAAAGAGAAAAATAAGTTCAGTCTCATTTGGGGACAAACCAGTGTTTATAATCATGAGATGTAAGAGTTTCCTGTACTAATTCCTGTCTGAAACATTGTGAAACAGAAGTGAGAAGTGAGAATCAATAACTAACTTTAACCCTAAACTGCTGTCATCATCTCCATCATATGACTGTGATGGTGTTTCCAAGCCAGCCCCACTTAAGCCAAACACCGAGTTCATGTGAACACAATATGAACATAACACCATATGTTCTACATGTGATCAACGTGAATCCAACTTGAACTGGCACAGAATCAACTTGAACTCAACATTCATCGGCACAGTCTCTAATGTGGGCGTTAAACCTCCCCAACAAAAGTTAAACAAGTCCACGAGTTCAACCCAGGTTCTGTGTAGCTTCATTTGTATGTTAGGTACAAACTGAGATGACAATTTCCCTGGTGCTGGCCGATAGCTGAACTCATGACTTTCCTTTGAAATGAAAGGATAGTTGAGTGACACACTCTGAGGTATTTAGGTAACATTTACATGGATTCCATCTGTTCTCAATGAACAATCTATTCACCTTCAAGACCTATCTCAAGACCCTCCTCTTCGACCGTACTTTCGATCTCCCTGCTTCCCCCCCTACCCTCCACCCTCCCCCACCCCGACCCTCAGCTCGGGTCCGTAACTCGGGTCCAGCGCTTTGGGACGTCCTCTCGCCATGAAAGGCGCTATACAAATATAATTTTGTTGTTGTTGTTGTTATAGACCACTTCTTTGCTTATTCATCTCATAGCTGTTTGTGGGGCATGGCTGTTCTTGGGTTAATGACCCCAAATCCCTCTCGGGTCTTGCTACTCCACTTGTCTGTCACCTCCTGAAACCCTTGGAGCCTGGTCTGCTCCGTCCACTCGGCCGGTACTGGCCTGTTCCACCATCGGCGGTCGGGCCTTCACCCTTTCTGTCCCCACCCGCTTCATAGAATATCTTGTAAAGTGTAGTGACTGTGTATTTTGTGGGCGAAACCCGGCAGCCAATTGCGCACACAGCAGCATCCCCATAAACAGTCGTGGATTGAGTGACCACATTTTTTTTGAAAGCGATCCACCAATCGACTCACAACCGGGTTCCTACTTACTGCTGAGTCAACAAAGGATTGTGGAGTAAGGAAACTTGCGTAAAGGTTACTCCCCGGGTCCTATCGTTTGTGAGGCGATCGCACTAACCACTACATGTACAGGACTGTGTGAATTCAAGGAAGGACGAAAAACGTATCGAACTGTATTCTTGGAGTCTTTCAGGCAAAGATCTCAACAGCAGTGACCACAGTCGCACCAACAAAGCAGTTAAGACAGACAGCGCCGGGAAGAGGAAATGTAAATGCAAACAATGCAATAAAGGAATCTGAGAGTAGGGAACACAGTGAGTCGCTGCCTCTGATCTTCATGTGGATCAGACTGGGCTCCAAAGTGTGGGATGTATCTGTGATCCACACTGGGATTTACTTATGAGGCCGTTTGAATTTTCATTCATGAAATCTCTGTCGGAACGAGGGAAAAGTCATCTTTCTATCAGAAAAATAGCTGAGGATTAGAAAAATATCGTTTGCCACATGAGTCAATGCCCTGATAAGCTTACAAGCAATGGCATGAACCACATCTTCTCATCACATTCTTCTCTATTATATAAACACAGGGCACTGAGCTCAGATGGGGGGGTGGGAGTCTGAGCTTGTGTCTCACCACAAGCCAAAATCTAGTCGACTGTTTATTTTCTCTGGATCCCTTTCAGTGAGAAGAGCCTGAACATATTTTTGTATCTAATCATTGCAGAGATTTTTTGTATAAAATGTTTTCAGACTCTTTTTATTCAGTAACAAAATACTTTTAAAAAGTCTCTCTTGGGGGCAGTCTCCAAATATGCAGTCACTACACTTTACAGTATATTCTGTGAAGTGCTTTGAGACGTCTCAAAGACGTGATAAGGCGCTATATCAAATGCCAGGATCATACAGAGGTGGAGCTGGGAGGCTGGAGAGTGGGAAAAGTGACACCTCTGTTCAAAACATTGAAAGCCGTGGAGGAGCAGAGAGGGTTATTGTTATTATTATTAGCAAATCTTTAACGGGGGGAGAGCAATTTGACAAAGTGAAAAAAAAAGCTAATGGCATTCTAGGTATTATAAACAGGGGCATACAATATCATAACAAATTAGTCATGGTAACCCTATAAAATTATTAATTCCGCCACAGTATTTTAAGTATTTTATCCAGTTCTGACACCTTGTTATACAAAGGATATCAGGATCTTAAAGCGTACAGAGGAGATAATAATAATAATAATAATAGTAATAATAATCCTTGCATTTAATATGCCACCTTATCACCTCGTTGGGAAGAGGAGGCTGCACAATGATTCTGTTAACAGGCAGCAGTGTACTCAAAGAGTTAATCCCCCGCTGCTAGGAGTTGAACCATCCGAAGACTGTAAATAAGATGCTGTGGGAGTGAGGAGATTAAAACCCACCGCCAAGTGTTTGGTGCCACGTGACTCGTTGTAACCTGGAAGTGGTGGAAGGGTTAATGCTCGCGGCTGGGAGCAGGGCTGACTTGTGACTCCTTGTAAATAGGAATAAGCAGCTGAAAAGGCTTTGCTGTTATTTCCCTCTCTGTCCATTCTGTGTTTCTGTAGTTAAGAGTCTTTGTGATGAACCGACCTCGATGACGGTAATACCATGCAACATGCCGGCCAGATTTGAAGTCAGTCCCTTTCATCTCTATTCTCTCAGTCGTCTCTTTGCGAGCGAGTGCCCTGAAGCTCATATCCTCCTGCAGTGCAGTTCACGCCGGCAACCTTCAGCAGCTCAAACATTTGAAGGAATATTTCTCTGTCCCCATTTCATCAGATTCTATCAGCAGAATAGCAATGGATTGAAGCTAAAAATCCAAATCTAGGTCAGTATCCCAAGCTCGGAACATGATTGCTTCCTCAGCTGTGAATGTATGTGGAGCAGCAACAACTTGCATTTATATACAGCGCCCCTCATGCAGGATAGCACCCCAGAGCGCTCGACAGTGGCGGAGCACGACGCCGAGCTGGGGTGGGGGGGGAGGGGAGGTGACCATAGTTGGCACGATCGAAGAGGAAGGTCTTCAGGCGCAACCTGAAGTTGGGGAAGGAAGGACCAAGGCGGAGGGGTAGAGAAAGAGTGCTCCAGAGTTTCAAGGCGTAGTGACTGAAAGCACGGCCACCAATAGTGGAATGGAGGGCACGAGGGAGGGGAGGGGCGGTCGTTCTCCATTGCTCACTGGACATCCGATTGACAGTGAATCAGTGACAAAGCGCCTGTAGACCGAGCCTGGCATTTCACCCACTTTCTGAACTAACTGGACAACTGAAAACTTACCACCAGAAACAACAGAGCTGACTGACTCCTCATCTCAGGCACATTCAGTCTGAGTTAACAAACATCATATCATCCCATAAGTACATAGTGGGACTGTAATGTTTGCAGCCAGTGTGGGATGCTGTGGCACGGTTCATGACTGTTGAACATTGTTGTAGCCAAATAAATCTTTCTTCATTGGGTCTGCCTTCTACAAACGTTTCTTTACCTGTAGTTCATTAACCAGAGACATGGAAATGTACATTGGTCCAGTCTCTTGCTCTGTGGCTCTCCCACTCTGTCTTGCTTCCTCGCTCTTTCTCATTCTCTGTTGAAAGTTTAGATTATCAGCGTGAGGGTAGAAGCTAATCCCCAAAAGCCCTGTCTAGCCTAAAAAATGTTGGGATTCCACATAGGATCCCTGAAATTTACAACACGGAAAGCAGCCATTTGGCCCATTGTATTTGTGCTGATGCTTTTAGAGATCCTTTCAAGTCAATTCAACTAAAGACCCCCCCGCCCCCTCCTCATTTACTTCTGGACAACCCAGAACTTCTGGTAAAAATCACAAGGCTCAGAGACATGGCTTAGGACTGGCAACTGGTGTTGGTCAAACAGATGCTTCTTCCTAATTGTAACTTAGCTCATGGCACGGAAGACTGTGTATTAATGTTAAGTTCAGTTTCACTTTATTTACACTGCTTGATGCTGAGAGGGATAATTATCAACTGGAACAAGTTGCCAGGACAGGTAGTTGAGGCCATGACACTGGACTCATCTAAAAAAAAAGCATCTTAATGCAGTGATGCGAGTCAGTAGGGTTGGGTGTTCTGTATTGATGGGCTGAATGGGCTTCTTCATCCAAACCAATTTTATAATTTTCAGATAGGATGAGTACACTGGGTGTGGATGATGTGAAAGTAGAAAATGATGGTGAAAAGGCTGTTCTTCCAGGCTGAGTTGCTGGTTGTCATTATGGACACCAACGCTCTGAAATGGAAAAGTCTTTCAATTTTCAGTTTGAATATCCCTGATCCTCAAACATTCTAGTTTCTGAGCAGCATCCCCCGCACGTCAGTGGCTGAAATCAACCCAGGGCAGAACCTCCTGAGTAGCGAGGACCTTATGTAGAAATTCAAGTCGAACGAAAGCGTGATTGTATTGTAATAATAGTTGGTCTTACAGGAGGAAGGTCTTCCATTTTACATTTTCTCATTCAGCCCATCAAGGCTGTTCCACCAGTTCACTAGATCTCAGCAGATCTATAAATTTCAATGACCCGCCTTATCACCGTATCACTTAATATCACAACCAGCCACTTATCTGTCTATCATTTAAATCTCTCTGTTGGCAAGTCCAGTGATGTCCTGAAATTCCCCACCTCTCCACCCCACACCCACACCCCACAAACCCCTACCCCACTCCCTACCACCCACACACCCCCACCGCCCCACCCATGAAAACTCCAATAAAATGGCAGCTTCCATTGGGACGTTGATGCTGATTTAATTCCTCGCGTTGTACATAAATGTAAGTCTGTTTGGTGTTGTGAATGGCTCATTCCTCACTCCCCAACTTAGGCAATGGTTCCGGATTCCAATCTGAACCATTTATACGAAAACCTGCCCATTCTCTGCACCACTTACAGAGCCACCCGTCATCTTAGGTGGAACAAGTAGACAGGACAACCCTGACCATTGCACTTTGACGTGTTTGCTCAAGTAAAACTGATCGGGGGTGATAAACGCTGGGAGCCTAATGCACTCCACTAGGCGCGACACATCAGGTCAGAAGAAACCCAGCAGACATGACAGCCCGGCCCTTTGCACTATTATCAAGCTATTTGGTTTCTTCCCATCAACAAAATGACTTATTCGCGGCTTTTTGAATTTTTTTTAATTATAGATTTTTTTGTTGTTGAAATTGTGCTTCAGTTGTAAAAGGTTAACTGGGCAAGTAGCCAGGAGCGAGGAGGGAGTGATACTGAGAGAAACATAGCAAGACACAATCCTTGCGCTTATAATTGTTCATAAAAAGAAGACACTTGCAGACAAGTTAAATGGTTGGAGTCTGATCAAGGAGCTCAGTCAGTTTATATATAGAAATAAAAGATAGCCAGGAGCAAGCCACAGACCGGAATCTAACTGGAATCCAGTTAAGTTGCTTTTTAATCTATAAAACAGTCGATGCTCATTCTATACGGAAATAATAATAATCTTTGCATTTGGTATAGCCCCTTAGTCACATCATTGAGACGTCTCAAAGCGCTTCACAGAATATACTGTGAAGTGAATTGACTGTACGTTTTGTGGGAGAAACTCGGCAGCCAATTGTGCACAGAAGTTTAGCTCTGTTTTGCAGACATCATCAGCGATTTGTGACGATGCTCAATCTTAAGCATTAGCAATCGTGACACCTTCAGTCAATGTTTTATCAAGGAATAATTTGCAGGGCTCTTGCTCTCTGTACACTACAATAGCATTGCCAGTTAAGAGGATTATTTTGCAATGATTGCACACACTTTAATATCAGCTTGTGCTCCTCAGTCTCTTATCTTGGGTTATCTTTCCAAATAAAGAGGTCAACATGATGTGCTATTGAGCAACCTTCAGAGACTGACCATTGCAGTCGTCCATCAGGTCCTTGACACACACACAAGCTAACTATGGGTTGAAAATGACTGAACACTGTTACTGGAGCAGAAAAACAAGCAAACTGTGTCTAGGCTCCTTTCCAGTGCAATTTCTACCCTTATAGGCAAAATGTTAGGCAGCTTTCCTTATTCCACACGCCTCTGTTTACTTAGCAGTAAGTAGGAATCCGGTTCACTTTGGGGGAGCCGGACAGTCAGTGTTTCGGACCTGAGCTGGGGGTCGGGATCGGGGAGAAGCAGGGAGATCGAAAGCACGGTCGAAGAGGAAGATCTTGAGATGGGTCTTGAAGGAGGCAAAGGAGGGGGCGAGGTGGAGGGACTGCGGGATGGAGCTCCAGAGGGTAGGGGCACAGTGAGTGGCGGAAGGCCCGCCCGCCAATGATGGGGCGGGTGAGGCGGGGGATGTGAAGCCCACTGAGTGGAAGGAGCGAGCAGGATGGTAGGGGGTTAGGAGGTTACTATATTTCCTATTACTATAGAACCATTATAGTTGCTATATTTTTAGGATATTTTTATCTGGCCTAACGGTCCACCGACATATCTGGCTGGACCTCCTCAAAATTTACCGCTCCACTCTAGCCTCGGCCAAGTCGTCCTTCTACTCCAGGATAATCCTGGAGGCGAAGAACAACCCCAGGCTACTGTTTTCCACCACAACCCGACTCCTCCGTCCCCCCCGCCACCCCGCGCAGGTCATCTCCTCCAACCTTCACTGCGAGGAGATGCTGGATTTCCTTGAATCCAAGATCAAGGGAATTCGCTCCGCGGTCACTTCCCCTCCAACATCCACCAACCCCCCACCCCCTCACTCCCACACTCCGACTGCTACCCATCCTCCCCTACTCACTTTTGTACCCGTTTCCCCACCCTCTGTCACGAAACTCATCCTATCCCTAAAACCAACCACCTGCTCCCTTGACCCCATCCCCACTCCACTCCTTATCTCCCAGCTCCACTTTCTTGCCCCACATATCACCGACATTGTCAACCTGTCCCTCTCCTCTGGCTCTGTCCCCATTCCCTTAAAAACTGCCACCATCACGCCCACCCTGAAAAANCCCTCCCTTGATGCGTCGCAGCTATCAAGCTACCGGCCCATCTCCAACCTCCCCTTTCTCTCCAAGGTCCTGGAAAGAGTTGTCGCCTCCCAACTGCGCTCTTTCCTTTCCACCCATTCACTTTTCGAACCCCTTCAGTCAGGTTTCCGTGCTGCCCATAGCACAGAAACTGCCCTGGTCAAGGTCACCAATGATATCCTGACCATCTGTGACCAGGGCTCCCTCTGCCTCCTCGTCCTCCTCGACCTATCGGCAGCATTCGATACGGTCGACCACGCTATCCTACTCCACCGCTTGTCCTCCCACCTCAACCTTCAAGGCACTGTCCTTGAGTGGTTTAGGTCGTACCTTTCTCACCGTCTTCACTTTGTCTCGACAAATGGCTTCTCCTCCACCCCCTGCACTGTCTCATGTGGTGTCCCTCAGGGCTCTGTCCTCGGTCCCCTCCTCTTCACCCTCTATATGCTCCCCCTTGGTGACATCATCCGCAGACATGGAGTTAACTTCCACATGTATGCGGATGACACCCAACTCTACCTTTCCTCCTCTACTCTCAACTCCACGACCACCGATGTCCTGACAGCTGCCTGTCCGACATCGAGTCCTGGACGAGAGACAACTTTCTTCAGCTCAACGTGCGAAAAACCGAGGCCCTCCTGATTGGCTCACGTCAGCGCCTCCGCACCTCAGGCGCCGACACCATCAGCATCCAAGGCTGCACTCTCCACCTCTCAAAGCCAGTCAGGAACCTCGGCGTTTTGTTCGACCCTGAGCTGTCCTTTCTCCCTCACATCCGCACCACAACTGGCACCGCCTTCCATCACCTCCGGAACATCGCCAGACTACGGCACTACCTCACCCCTCACGCTGCTGAAACCCTGGTCCACGCCTTTGTCACCTCAAGGCTGGACTATGGGAACTCTCTCCTCGCCGGCCTTCCCGCCCCTCCCTCCACACTGCAGGTCATTCAGAACTCTGCAGCTCGTGTACTGTCCCGCACCAGGCACCGCGACCACATCACTCCCACCCTCGCTCGCCTCCACTGGCTCCCCATCCCCCAGAGGATTGATTTCAAGATCCTCATCCTCACCTACAAGGCCATTCACGGCCTCGCTCCCTCCTACCTCTCCGACCTACTATCCCCCTACCTACCTGCCCGTACCCTCCGTTCCTCTGGCTCCGGTCTGCTCCACGTCCCCCGCCCCAACCGCCCTACCATCGGTGGTCGGGCCTTCAGCCTCTCAGCCCCGAGGCTCTGGAACTCCATCCCCCAGTGCCTTCGCCGCTTCCTCCCTCTCCTCCTTCAAGGCCGGTCTCAAAACCTTTCTCTTTGACCGAGCCTTCAGCTCCCCTCTCGACTCTCTTCCCCCTCCTCGCTCCCTCCCTTCCCTCCCCTCACCCTGACCATTTCCCCCCTCCTCGCTCCCTCCCTTCCCTCCCCTCACCCTGACCATTTCCCCCCTGCTCGGGTCATGACCCAACTGTGCAGCACCTTGGGACGTCCTCCTGACGTGAAAGGCGCTTTATAAATGGAATCTTGTTGTTGTTGTAGGATGTCAGTATTCAATAATGCAATATTAATCTTCCACAGATCCTGATTCAAAATATTTGTGATTTGCTTTCTTCTGAAGGTGCTAACTCATAATAATAATAGTATAATCCTTGCATTGATATAGTGCCTTATCATGTCTTTGAATCGTTGCAAAGTGTTTCACAGAATACACTGTAAAGTGAATTGACTGTATATTATGTGGGCAAGTCGTGGCAGCCAATTGCACACAGCAGTGTTCCACAAACAATCATGGATTGAATGACTAATTTATTATTATTATTATGTTTTTGAAGGATTACCCCCGGAATAGTGATCCGCCTATCGATTAACAACCGGATTCCTACTTACTCTAGGTAAACAGAGGAGTGTGGAGTGAGGAAAGCTGCCCAACATTTTGCTTATAAGGGTAGAAATTGCACTGAAAAGGAGCCTAGACACAGTTTGCTTGTTTTTCTGCTCCAGTAACAGACAGTGTTCAGTACAATCATTTTCAACCCATAGTTAGCTTGTGTGTGTGCCAAGGACCTGATGGATGACTGCAATGGTCAGTCTCTGAAGGTTGCTCAACAGTACATCATGTTGACCTCTTCGTTTGGAAAAATAACCCAAGATAAGAGACTGAGAAGCACAAGCTGATATTAAAGTGTGTGCAATCATTGCAAAATAATCCACTTAACTGGCAATGCTATTGCAGAATGTGTAGTGTTCAGAGAGCGAGAGCCTTGCAAATTATTCCTTGATAAAACATTGACTGAAGGTGTCCACACTAATTATTGTAGTAACCCTATGGTTGTGAATACTCTGAGGGCAAACTTGGACCTTGGATATTTCTGAACTTCAGACAGATTCTGAACCTTTGCAAAGGATTGCTGCAGTAATTTGAATTAGATTTTGTACTTTAATTCAATATCTCAAGGATCAGTCCAACAGCAACAAAATTACATTTGTATAGCGCCTCTCACATTGGGAGGATATCCCAAGGGACTGAAATCCAGTAATAGTTTAGCAGTGGAAAGCTTTTTTTCTCTCTATAACACCACTAGTTACGTACATTAGCAAGCAAGCTTTGTGCTAGGGAATGATGAAAAACAGGAGTATATGGACCATCATATGAGGAAGAGTTAATAGCAAACTGGGATCTAATATTAAATCATCATCCTATACTGTGCCATCTATAAATGGTTTATACTGTTATAAAGTTGTACATTGGACACATTAGTTTCTGTGGAATAGATTATTGCTGAATCTTGGGAACCAGTATCTGTAAAAAAAACATTTCATGTACCAATGGAAGGAAGAAAATAAATGATTCTTTGAATTTGGAATCCGTGGCCTGCCAGATTTCCGGCAGGAATTGGGAAGCTGCAGCGTTGATATTGTGACAGGATAAGATCAAATGGGTCACAACTCCTTCCTCCTCATGAACTTCTGAAATATTGAAATGTTGTTCAGAGTAGAAGAGATAAGTCATCTTAAATGCTTAGCAAAACACGATGGCGCTCGTGTGCTCCTCTTGAGATTATACAAATTGTTAATAGGAACCTTCCTGTATTGTTAGAAGCATTGACCTCTCAACGATCTTTACCATTGGATCATGACTGCTACCCTTTCGACCAGAATCTTGTAAAAATCTTGGAAATGATTATTATTAATAATGATTACATTTGGTATAGAACCTTTCATGCTAAGACATTCTAAAGCACCTCACAAGATGCACTGTAAAGTGTACCAACTGTTTGCGAATGAAGGAAAAATAAATATTTGTTACCATTTAAAGGGTAGCTTATCACCATCTTGACTAATCCTGGTCCAAAGTATCAGGGATAATGATTGATATTAACACAGTAATAATCCTTGCATTTGAATATATAGAGAGGAGTCTCACAGTACCTTGCAGGGGAGGACGTCTCAAAGTGCTTCACTGGATTCACTAGAAATGTAGTGACTGTGTATCTTGGTAGGAAAATGCAACAGCCACTTTGCATATAACAGCGATGATGTGAATGACCAGTTCGCTCCAGGGTATTTCTGGCAAAGGAGAACCTCCCTTCTCTTTTCAAATAGTGCCTTGGAATCTTTCATGTCCAACTCAACAGACAGATGGGAATGTCGGTCTGCGAGTTCAAAGATTTAACAAGGGGCTCGAACTCACAATCTTCTGTCAGAGGCGAGAGTGTTGCTAACTAAGCCAGGCCGACCGACACCTTTCAGAATCATAGATAGGTTCAATATTACTGTAGTAAAATTGGCACCTGTGCACAGTACAAACAATTCCAGTTGACTGTGTGAATTCCAACATCCAATTCTGTAAGCGTTCATTCCAGTGTAGTTCTTGGAGTGAATGTTAATTATCACGCTGAAGGAGCTTGCTTCGAATGTCAACAATTGATGAGACACAACAGGCACTTGGTATTATTAGAGGCAAACCCCAAGATATAAATAGCTCAAAGCAATTGAAACCAGGTTTGAGGTTCTGTAGTTGTTTCAGTAGTTCTTTCATGTATTGGTTTATCACACTGGGACGTAAAATAACATTGTGACTGATATTTTCGCCACTGGATACGTTGAACCATGGAAGTGTGAAAGAATAGGTTTTAAGTACATTTCAATCTGACGCCCTCCCCTTTACAAAAGGATTCCGTGCTGTTATAGCCAATCCTGCATTAATTTTCTCACTCTTCTCCTTTCCCAGTACTAAATAAAACAGTCATTCATTTCATGGCTGTTTGTGGGACTTTGCTTGTGCGCAATTGGGCTTGCTGCATTTACCCACAAATACTCACTCACTCGACTTTCCAGTATCACGGCATCTCCTCCAACCCCCACACTGTCAAGTTGGGGGGAAGGGGTGGGAAGATAACCGAAGAGGAAGGTTAGCTCAGGTGCTAACCCTCGACTGTCCAGTGCCTTGGGATGTCCTCCTGATGTGAAAGACGCTATACAAATGTAATTTGTTGTTGTTTGTCTTGTGAAGTGTTTTTGAACCAAATGCAAGGAATATTATTAATTTTATTTATTATTACCAGCTGTTGCTACTTGTTGCTGTGTACAAACTGGCTGCCCAGTTTGCTGACAAAATACACAGTTGCTACACTCTACAGTCAATCATGTGAAGTGCTTTTTGAGATACCAAATGCAAGAAATATTATTGTTTAAAGCTCCTCTGAAATAGCGTAAACAATTGCAAGGGCAAAATGCCCACAAGTATTAATCCACTGACAATCAATGGGTTAATTGATTGGGACATATGTGCATGTGACCGCCAGGAAGAACTAGATGGACGTTGGTCTTTTTGCGTCCAACATTTCTTATGTTCTAATCATTCAAAAGTTTACTTTCCTCATTAACAACATAAGAGAATAAGGAACAAGAATGGGTCAAGAAATCCTTCGTGCTCCAAAGACCATGAACTGCCATGTTCACCATAGCCTGGAGTCAACTTAATCTCCTGAGTAAGAGTCTAAAGAGGTTAAGAAAACAAAAATCATAAAATGCAAGGATAAATATTCCCCAAAGATGATGTAGCAACTCCTGCAGAATAGTCATCTATTCCCAGTATTCATCCCTTCTCTTCAGCTTTAAACAGTAAAAAACAATTGTGCCTGTATCCAACTCTCCAATCCATTTCCTAACCCAATATTTATACAGCTTGTTTTTGAACGTCAGTTTGAGATGTCCACTAGTTTTACACTTAAAGTTCTGCACTCACAGCCAAGCCAATATTCAGCCTCCATCCAATTCACTGAAACAAATTAGACATTCACTTCATTAGCGTTCATCACTGCTCCAGCTGTTTCATCGTAACCAATCCAAGTGTTACGATAAGTGTTTTTCCCTCATCTACATTGCCAGGAGTAGAACAAATGCCACAAACAGTAGGTTTCTAATCAAGTATATACCTGGACATAATATAGTGATGATGATGGTCCTTTAACCTGTCAGTTTGGTTTCCATCTTGCCTGAACTGATGGAATTAAAATCTCCTTGCTCTCTGATAGTTGTAAAGATAGAAAGTGGAGTTTGGATCAGTATTAGTTCAAAGCACGTGAGCCAACCTCCCACCCATATGAAACACTTAGTAGGATTAACAGACACTTAAAGGGAAGTGAAGAACGTTTGCTTGTATTTAACCTGTACAATACCTTACCTGAGGGCGTTGTATGGCATACTGTGGAGCTTCACTTATTCTCCAACCTAAAAATGCTTACCTGTGGCCGGTACAGAAAGTTTTATTCCACCTCTAATTTGTGCAGCATTTGATCTGATGTTGATACTGGGTGCCCAAATAGAGAAGCATCCCATTCACTAACACCCTTCACCTTGATGAACATGAATGGAAACCCTGGTGCATTAAATCTTTTTCTGAATATTTTAAAGTTTGCGTGATAAACTTTGCATTCCTCCTGCAATTTAATCTTTAGATATGATTAAAAAAAAGGCAATTGATTTATGACAAATGTGGCAGAAGCCTCCTTCAGACTTAGCCAACTAGAGGATTTAAAGTACACTGACTAAACAGGAATGCAAACTATTAGACAGATTGATGAGGGGCTGAGAATCTCAGGCATTAATCGTTACTGAAAAATGAACTCACTCTGCTCCAAATTCAAGACTATGTTTTTCAAATTATTGCTCCTACAAATCCTACACCTGACTGGAGCAATGTTGTAGAATTCCTCCAAAAGTCATTTAGAAAGTAGAGGAATTCCCAATGCCACATGACAGGATTCCCTGACTTTCGCTCAAGGTGACCAAATTTATCAAACCAAAATATTCAAAGCACTGTAACCCAAGAAAGTGTTACTATTTTTTAATCAGGGTGAACAATATCAGTGTTGACTCTAATACCCTTGAAACTAGAGTGATGAAACATGGAGTCTGTCCAAATACTGGCCTTGGATATTTGCCAAGTAGAAACTAGGCACTTCGTAATAGAAGGGCTAAAATATTTCTGGATCAATAATTATTCCATGGTTTTAATGCACTTTCATTTGCTCTGTGAGGGTTGGCTGTTAATAGAATTCCCTTGCTTCTCTCACAGGGCAGCAGAGGAGACTCAACAGCAACAGTTACTAGCTCCAGTTACCTCCCACTGTTGGAAACACACACAGGTCTGCCCAGGGACACGTGTGAAGGGGACAATTTGTCCTCGGTTGCAATAAGAGCCTAAATAAAAAAAAGACAACTTACAACCATCTGATAGAGCTCAGGAATGTTTAATTCAGAAGACTGCCATCAGCAGCAACACTGCCCTGGGCCCTATTTGTACAATCCACATCTGTCCTCGCACTGCCGATTGTAAGTACCACTCACTTGTCTCATTAACTCAGACAGACCAAGTCCTGGTGAACATCTTTATTGTGATAACTCCAGTACGTACAATACAGTGAATTGCTGGACAAAGGTGATGTAGTTTCTAGGCAAAGCAATGTAAAGTCCAACAGTAATAGAAAAAGCATTCAAATAATTTTATTTTCAAAATATAAAAGAAATCAGGCACAAATCAACATTACTTTTCTCTGTAAAACATGCTTTAGACCTTGTAATATTAGCAATCGTCCTTGTAGAAAACAACACTACAACACTCAAGCCTTCATCTCTATCACCGGTCACTGGCCCCAACTCACAGCAATGCTTACTACTGGATGTATATTAACAATTCTAAAGCTGAAACAAACAAGAGATTTTTTAAAAAAAAAGCTTTTTATTTTTTAAAAAAAGTAGCTTCTTTTTTTGTTAGGACTTGGAGGTAAACCCAACAGACAAACCTTCTGGGATTAGCCAGCTCAGAAGCCTGTTCAATTGGTCCAAGAAGCTAAAATACCAAAAAAAAGAAAATCCCAATCCCAAAATAAAGGTCTTTTTAATCTTCTTACAGACGCAGTAGCATTAACGCAACAAAAGACAGAAGTACACAGAACAAAAGTGCTCAGGTCAGGGAAGCGAAATTAACTTACCCAGTAAAAATATGTATAAAACTTTAAATATGTTTTTTATGTACAAAATGTTTTATAGGGAAACTGTTCAACAAGATTTTCAAATCTGTAGTATGCTTCAAGTAAATAATAGTTTGTGGCATAACCCTGCTGAAAATGGTGCAGTAACCAGCCTGACCCCTTTCCTCCTTCAGCAGCGCTCATTCAGCCGGAAACCCCATCCCTATAAATTCCAATCAATGCACTGCACTAGGGAATGGGAATTCTGATAGCGCTTATGCGCCAAGAAAAAAAAACACAACGCAGATTAGGTACGTGGAATAAGGGAATGAGAGCACACCTTTAACATCGCCAGTTAAAAAAAGAAAATGAATGCACTCAAGTGCAAAAAAAAGGAAATACAAGATCCGACACCATCTTTCCATTAACACTGAGTGACGTTAGCAGCAGAGAGCACCGTTGTTTACAAACAGCTTGCTCTCACATAAATGATTTAACCAGCAAACCACTGCACCCAAACAGCCCACACTCCAGGAACAGCTGTCTGGAAATTACCAGGCCACAGGAAGAAACAAAAACTGAAAGGTTTTTTAAAAAATGGTTTAAATTATAAACAAAAAAATTCTGGTGTGCGCGCCTTTTTTTTTCTTTTTTTTTAAAGGAACCCCCACTCCCCAGGCATGTGCAAAAGAACTTCCTGCGTTCCGTTAAATCTACCAATCCACAGACCGGGAGCCCAGCTCTACACATTAGAAAAGGAAAATCTTGTCCAGAAGACCTCTCTTTTAGCGCCCGGTTTGTTCAGTGCGTTAGTGTACTGCTATGCTACATGGAACCAGCCATACGTGACTTTTTAAAGTTTATTATTTCAGTGGTTGCTTCTCCCCCCCCCCCCCCCCCACCCCACCATGTACCCACTCCCGGTAATAGTTGCAGGTAACTGGGCGCTGGATTGCTGCATTACCAGATCTCTGGCTGCAGGTTGGAGTAACAAAAGATTCAATGGTAACCAGTGGTATTGTCTCAAAATATCACAACTCTGTATCCTTTACCCAGTTCCAAAAATCAAATTTTAAAAAAAATGCTACATTTTTAAAAATATATTCCCTCATCAACCCTCCTCCAAACTGGTCAGCTAATCCAGTAAACTAGTGTAAAAGCATGCAAGCAACAGGAGAGAGACAGACAGGATGGGGGGGGGGGGGGGGGGGGAGAGTGGAGAGCTAATTGGAACAGTCATTTTGTAAAAGCCACTCTCTCCAAAGTGTTTCTTCCCTCACTCAAACTGCAGAAAGATTGGAAAAAACAATTTGTCTACTGAAGTTACAGTGTTTCACACATTAGAGAACACCAAACCTATAGAGAGAAATAGCAGAGGGGCCTGAAGGCCGACAAAAGGCGACATCAATGGTTCAGCTGTGAGGTTTAAAATTCAGCAAAATATTCTTTGAGCTGTCTCATCGCAGATCATTCTCTGTCCATTAGATCAGTCTCTAATATAATCTCAAAGTGAGTTTGCCACAGCCATGCTGGGGGCTGGGCAGGTTTCTCCGCCTGCTCCTCATTCCCACCCGTTGTCTTTGATCATATGGGCCAGTTCGATTATGAACTTTCCTTCTTTGTACTTCTGACTGCTTTCAAATGCGTGCTCCTGCAGATAGATGGAAGGTGGAAAAAAAAGAGTTCAGAGCATGTAAGGAACAGTAAAAATAGACAAATGCACAGACAAATTTATATTGTGAATTCAACAAGCCGCTGAAAACAAAAAGCTACTGAGATGGGAATGTCTGGATTCCCATGGTTGATTTCCTACAATGAGTGATATTGTAAAAATGTTATAATCCACAGGCTGTCCAGAACTCTGTAGCCACTCCAGGCTCCAAGAGCCCATCACTCCATCCTCTCTCAACTCCACTGACTCTCTCAAAGACAGAGTTCAAGATTCTTGTCCTCATTTTGAAATGCTTCCATGTCCTTGCCCAACCCTACCTCTGTGACCACCTACAGCGCTATTGCCTTGGCCACATACTCCACTCAGCAAACACCAGCTGTTGAAGCCTTTGGGCTCCGGGCTGGTGTTTGCTGAGCAGTGTCTAATTTTGTCACTCCAATGCTACAGGAAGTTGGTGTGTTACAGTGTTGGGAGATACGATCATTTGGATCGTAGAGGACGTTCAGGATTCGATGGCAAAGGGAAGGGCATTTCTCCGGGTGTCCAGGCCAACAATCCACCCCACATGAAATTGGTTACTCACTTCATGGCCTCTTTGTTGGATATTTCTATGTGCAGATTAACTGCTGCATTCACCTACAAAATCCAGTCACAATACAGGACATTCTAAAAAGCACTTTGAGATGTCATCCAGACGTGAAAGGCCCCAAATCAAATGCAAGTATCATTATACTAAATCAAAATCCTTCTCCATCGTAACCACCAACTCTTAAGATAGAACAATCCTGATGTTAAGATCCCTCCCATTGTCATTCTAAACATGAGGTGATTTAACTTGAACTACTCTAACACAAGGACAAAAAAATCCATTCTAATACTAATTAACAAGAGGTCTCTAAACAGAGGCCTCCAATTCATCATAAGCAATTAAAAGACTAATAGAAAGCCAAGATTCAGTCAAAAGAGTAGAACACAAATATATTGAAGTTTTTCCAAGACTTTACAGTGTATTCGCTTGACCCCCACCAAGTTTGGTTAATGAAATACATCGATTGGAAAAGGCACAAAAGAAACAAGGCTGATCCCCCCGTTCCACCTAAGGAGAAGTGGGGGGGGGGGGAAGAAAGAAGAAACCCTTTATATTTATATGGCATGGTTCATGTCAGGAGGCCTCTGTGTGGAGTAAAGAACATGTATCATTTGGTCATTCAAACCACGACTTTGTTGGAAACTGCTATGCGCAATTAGCTGCTGCGTTTCATCCACAAATACACAGCCACCACACTTTACAGTATACTCTATGAAGCATTTTGAGATGTATTGAAGATGTGATAAGGCGCTATATCAAATGCAAGGATGATTACTATTATAATAATAAAAGGTGGCTGAAAGCACAATTGAATAAATCGGTTTTAAGACAGGTTTTGAAGGTGGGGAGGGAGTGAGTGGGACTTTGGGATGGAGTTCTAGAGAGCAGTAGAATCGGTGCTTGCCCACTCATGGTGAGGGCATGAAATAGGCTGACTGGACGGAGCAGCTGGGGCAGTAGGGTCAAAGAGGTAAGGTCAAAGAGGTAAGGTTTCATGGTAACTGGTCTCTCTTCTCTCATCTACTAATGACAGTAGTAGTACAGTAGTAGTAAACCTCACACCCAGCACAGCTGAAACCCTTATACACACATTCATCACCTCCTGCCTTGATTTTTCCAATGCCCTCCTCACCAGTCTCCCCAGTTTCACCTACTCATAAAATACAATTAATTCAAGACTCCACCACCTGTGTGCTCACCTACACTAAACTCCACACCCCCATTATCCTTGCAAGGCTCCACTGGCTCTCGATTGCAGAATGAATCGATTTCAGGATCCTCACACTTGTGTACAAAAAATCACTTCAGGCCCTGGAAGCTCCCTATTTCTCAGATCTGCTTACACCTCTCTCCTCTACCCACTTTGCTCAGTTGGCTCTGGCCTCCGGCGCATCCCGAGTCTCCTCTGCTGCACCCTCAGGAGCCATGCTTTCAGCTATTACGACCCAAGACTCTGGAACTCTCTACCTCAATCCCTTTGCTTTCCCCCATTATTGTCTGTCTTCCGATCACACTGAAGACCTTCCTCTTCAACAGTAACTATGGTCGCCTTTCCTCTCTCCCTGGGTCAGCATCAAGCTCTGTCACTGTTTAGTGCTTTGAGAGTCTACCCCACTTGAAAGGTGCTATACAATACAAAATTACATTTGTATAGCGCCTTTCACATCTTGGGATGTCACCCTGACGCGAAAGGCGCTTTATAATGTCATTTTGTTGTTGTTGTTCATTGTCAGGAGGACGTCCCAAGGCACTGGACAGTCAGGGATTTGTGAGTTGTTGTTACTTTTTCAACGGCAATACTCTGAAACGAAGAAATGGGCCAAAGGGTTTTCTTCATCCAAACTAATCTTGTGATCACTTACTGCTGGTTGCACATCCACCAAGTCACGTGTCACTCACTAAATCCAAAGGATGTGCGAATAAGCAATAAAGACATTGGTCTACATTGTCAAATTAGTTGACTTCAAATCCACCGAGGTTAATGCTCCAGTAAAGCTGTACCTAGTGTACTGCACATTCTGAGTTGCACTGTTGTGATACTAGGGGTAGATGACAGCAGTGATGAGTAAGGATTCTTTAGCCTCAAAATAGAGTAGACAGATGGGGATTTGGTAGACGTACACAAGATAATAATAATCCTTACATTTGAGATAGGGCCTTATCACATCTTTGAGATGTTATACAGCACCTCACAGAATATACTGTAAAGCGAATTGACTGCATATTTTGTGGGCGAATCGCGGCAGCCAATTGCATTCAGCAGTTGTGGATTGAGTGACCAATTTATTATTATTATTTTCTTTTGAAAGAATTATTACCCCGGAAAAGCAATCTGCCAATCAACTAACAACTGGATTCCTACTTACTGCTAGGTAAACAGAGGTGTGTGGAATAAGGAAACTTGCCCAACGTTTCGTCCTGCCCAGGAATCGAACCCAGGTCTCCCGTTTGCAAGGCGAGTGCTCTAACCACTGAGCTACAGGTCTCCACAAGATACATAGTAAACCAGCAACAAATACTTTCAAATACACCAAGGCAACAGAACAACATTCAGAAAGGCACAAGGGAATATTGCTTCAAACCAAGAGTAAGTCAACAGCTGGATGGAGGATTGGAAATGATTTTGAGGCAAGGACATTGGACTTAACAGCTAGATGCTGCAACATAGATAGTATGGTTAGTATTCTGAACGAATGCAATAAAAGGGTCTGAAGAGCTCTTCATCCAAATCTGTCTCGTTATAATGCACTGGAGCTTTTGATAGGCTTTTTCAGATATTGTTTGTGTTGTAATTATTGAAGTGAATTCATTTAGAGGAAGAATTGATCGCATGCGACTATCATTAGGTTAGCATCAACTGTAAGAGTAAAATAAAAACTTACAGTGGGCAGCAGTTGCTGAAAGCTACAGGGATAAAGTGGCACTGCGGTGGCAATGTTTCATTCTTAAGTGAAACAACTGTGATCAATACGGAATTGTGCAACATGTTCAATCTGATTACAAGAGACCATTAGCGTGCTGTGAGTCCATGGAGATTATTGTTAGGTCAGGAAGCAGAGTTCACAACGATCTTACAGCACTTGAAATGATAAAATTATTTGGGGGAGAAATGGAGCAAAAATCTGCATCATATCTCATCAGCTGGTGACACTACACAAATATGCTCTTCTAGAGGTGGGGGACAGGGGGAACTACCTAGAAATTAGTACAATAACAACTTGCATTTATTTAGCGCCCTTCACGTGGGGTAGCACCCCGGGGAGCTTGTTGGCGAGTAACAGCCACTGTTTAAAAAAAAAGTTAATGCAGACACGTACATATTTCCATCCCAGTGTGGTTTTGCAGTTTTCACAGTAGATATCGGCTACGGCATGCAGTCCGGTCAGCAGTACTCTCTCCTCGGCTGGCCCACAACCCACATTGACCCTGCACAGGAAAAGATCAAAGCCTTCAGTCATCTTGTCCTCAGCCACTCCTCAAACACACAACCTACAGACACAACACAATGTAAACACAGGCCAAGAGTTCCTCCAGGGGGAAGAACCAGACATTTTCCAACACATACATTTCCAAACTTTAAGTCGCCATTATAGATTCAAATACAATCCAAACAGGCAAAATGATTCTGCTATGATACACTTTGTGTTTCACCACTCCTTTAAAGCTGCACCATAAAAATTTGATCAGGGCCTGTGTGCAGTCAGTAAGCATCTTTGCAACGGTGCAGGAGCATGTTGTGAAATGCATTTCCCATCAGCTCAGGGTCATTTGCCAGTACTGATTATATTCAAAGCCACACCCAGAAGACGCCATTCCACTCTACAACTGCAGCACTCCAATCAGCAAACCATGCATACACTGGTAAAGGTCACATAACATACCACTTAGCTTATGGCAATATAAGCTGATGGTACAATCTTAAAAGGGATGAAGGAACAGAGAGACCTGGGGGTTCATATAAGTAAAGCTTTGAAGGTGGAGGGACAGGTAGATAAAGCTGTTAAAAAAGCATACAAGATACTGGGCTTTATAAATAGGGACAGAGAATACAAAAGTCAGGAAGTTACGATGAACCTTTATATAAAACACTGGTTAGTCCTCAGCGAGAGACTGTGTTCAGTTCTGGGCACCACACTTTAGGAAGGATGGCAAGGCATTGGAGAGGGTGCGAAGGAGATTGACCAGAATGGTACCAGGAATGAGGGACTTCAGTTATGAGGAGAGGCAGAGAAGTGAGGATTATTCTCCTTGGAGCAGAGAAGGTTAAGAGGAGACTTAATAGAAGTTTGCAAAATTATGAGGGGATTCGATAGGGTGAACAAAGAGAAATTATTTCCACTGGCGGGTGGGTCGGTAACCCCAGGACACCGATTTAAAATAGTTGTTAAAGGAAACAGAGGGGAGGTGAGAAGAAATTTTTTCACACAGCAAGTTGTTTGGATCTGGAATGCATTGCCTGAACGGGTGGTGGAAGCTGATTCCATAACAACTTTTAAGAGAGAAGCAGATAATTATTTTGGGAGGACAAGTTTGCAGGCTATAGAGAGAAAGTGGGGGAGTGGGATTGCATAGGATAGCTCTTTTCAAAGAGCTGGCACAGACACGATGGGTCGAATGGCCTCCTTCTATGCTGTATAATTCTATGATTCTATGATACACAAGGAATATGAAGCCATTTTTTAAATAAGTTAAACCTATAGGGTAATCTTCAATCTTAAAATAAAAAACACTCTTCATACACCAAAGAAACAGTTCCACACATCCTCCCTGCAAAAAAAACGTGTATACGTGCATTAGAGAGAGGATAAGGTGAAGCTATTCTTGTGGTTTTTTGCATTTAAAATGCCTACAATACCAAAAAACAAGGAAGCACATTGCATGAGAACCTAGGTAACAGTTTAATTCAGAGGGATCTAGAGAAAACACACAAGACATCCATCTATCATGGTGACGAACCCGGTTTAAAATTATGAATGGAACTACCTTATAACAAAGAGAAAACAAAAGCATGTATGGTACTTACACAGAGTTAAACAGGTACGCTCGTCCCTGGCTGCCTTGGAACGACTGTTAAAAAGAAAAAAAATAACTTAATACAAGAGAGAACCTTATATGGAGATTTCAGTTCATTATTTTCAAAAGTTTATCTATAGATCAAGTAATTATTTAAGTGAAAAGAATGCAGGTACTTTTGACTTTTGTATATGGATTGCATAGTACAACTTAAAATCCTTTCAGAATCTTGAAGATAAGCAGTTTATAATCTAACACTTTTCTCACATGAAATGTGTGTGGATAATAATCCTTGTATTTGATTATAGCGCCTTATCACATCCGAGATGTCTCAAAGTGCTTCACAGGAATTATCCTAAACAGTGGTACATTTCGTAGGCAAAAGCAGCAGCCAATTTCCCCACAAACAAACATGAAGTGAGTGATCAATATTATCTGGAGAATTGTTGGCAAGGACACCATGAGAAACACGCTTCTTTTTTCGAATAGTGCCAATGGGATCTTTAACGTCCACCTGAACAGGCAGATAGGACCTCAGTTTAATGTCTCATTCAAGGTATGAGATGAATGGGGAAAACAGCCTAAACTTTTCCACAAAAACATTTTTAATATAGCACCTGCAGCAATTTTTTGAAGATTACATCTTCAATTTTAAGATATAGTTAGAAAGGGGTTCATTAGATTGCAGGTGTCCTTGTTGGGAGTTTGGACCAAAACATTAATGTATCCAAAATATTCAATACACGCAGGACCACTCCATTGCAATGCACAATAACAAAATGCCAGCTAGCATGGGGGGGGGGGGGGGGAGAGAAAGCTAAAATGGCCAAGTTCTGTGTCGGTGGGTTCCTGCTAATATGCCTGCGCAGTGCATAGAAAGTGACTTCATCTGTGACCTATAGCCTTGGAAGTCAGTAATTTTGGTGTACTTCACACCAACAAGTATTTCATTTTTCTGCACACAAATGCAGTGAATGAAAAATAGCTGACAAGCGATCATGCCGCATTACAGCACTGGGTGGGATTTTATAATCTCCTCTCCCTTCGCTCAACTACTATGGTATAACAAACCTCACCTCCACTTATCACATCCGAGATGTCTCAAAGTACCTCACAGGAACTTCACGGTGATTTTGATATTAACAAAAGGGTCAATTAAAGATAGGTATTGGAATGATTTTTTTAAAAAAATTATTTGGCATTGCACCAATCCAGAAGGCCAATGAAGCTGAATAAATTGGGATTTTTAAATCGAAGATAGATACATGAGAGGTAAGAATATTAAAGATTACAAGGAAAAGTAAAATACAACTAAATAGGTACTCAAAGATCTGCTGAGATCTAATAAACTAGCAGAACCGGCTTGGTGGGCTGAGGATGGCCTCTCCCTATAATCCCCATAGAATGTATACAGTTCAACTAGAAATATACTGAGCAGCAATTATGATGCTAGAACCATTTAAGATGAATCATTGCAAATCTAAAATATGCAACAGGAACTCACAAAAATATGGCAGAAGTATATTTCATTATACCAAATGACTGGCCACCAACTCTGGAGGAATCAGTTACTCTTTCAATCTGAGCAATAGTGCACTGGCCCTCAGGGCTGTGTCCCTTTAGTTTAATTAAAAACCCATTTCAATTCAAAAACAGAATCCCAAATCAAAGGTGGTAACGAGTACAGAAACAGCCTAGTCAGATTTGTACCCATTTGAAAAGCAGATGGGAAAAGAATCGGTGAAGAGTTCTCCCAGCATGTTTTGGAAAACCTGGCAACATAACTAATGACTTTACATCATAAGTGGCTGTTTGTCGGACATCAATGTACAAATACACTGCCAAGTGTGCCTACAAATACAATTACTCCTCTTAACAATAACCCTTGCATTTGATATAGTGCCTTATCGTGTCATTGAGAGTTCTCCAAGCACTTCATAGGATATACTGTAAAGTGGATTGACTGCATATTTTGTGGGTGAACCCGGCAGCCAATTTGCGCACAGTAGTATCCCACAGACATTTGTGGAGTAGGTGACCAATTTATATTTGGGGGATTTGTTGACTAGTTGGATTTGTTCTCTTTTTGAATTGCCATGGGATCTTTAACGTCCACCTGAACAGGCAGACGGGACCTCACAATAATTCCTGTGGTGTGCTTTGATAAATTCTCCCGACCGAAAAGGTGCTATATTATTATAAACTTCATTATAGGTAGTTATAACAGTTTCCACTGTTTTTTAAAAAAAAAATTGTAAAAATAGTAGGATTTTCCAAATTTGTTCCAAATCTGGGAAAATTTATTCCCACCATGAAAAAGCTGATGGGTTGGAAATACAAACAGGCTTGACTTTCAGGCCATAACTCAGCACAGATTCCACTTCCTGCTAGCTGTGGGCATGAGTAGCAATGGAGGTCAGCCATGTTTATAGTCGGCAAGATCATTAAAAAAAGGTAAATAAGTCAATATCAGGAGTCACTTTTTTTTAATATTAAAAAAGCAAAAATAGTTTGCAACCGTAATCATCTTTTTTTTAAAAAAGGTATCTGACAAATCCATTTCTATGCTTATGAGTATCCAAACCAGAGAGCACCGAAACATGGAAATTCGAGAATATTTTTTGGAATGGAATGCGCACTCTCTCTCTAGAGGGATGCATCCCGTTTACCTAATTCCGGAGAGTATGAAGTGCAAGTTGGCAAGAGCCCTGAACGTGTGGTGGGATATACTGCTGGAGTCTAACCAGCTAAACTAGCTAAAACTGCATAGCTTGCCAATGAAAGCGCTCTCTGGCAAGCTTTTTCAGCTGTTAGGGTTGCTTGCAGGGTTAATAGGAGTTAAGCGGGAAGAATCCCTGCTCCCAGTGATTCGTCTGCCCTTCCAAGTCCTGCCGACAAACCTGTGCTGTCATCAACAGTGCCCTGGAGTACTGTGGACTTGCCTGGCTCAAGAACTGGACTACCAAGAGACTGCCATAGAAGGGTTGGCTTGATTCTGACATTTCACTGCTAAATGTGTCCCATTGGAACCAGTTCAGCTCAAAGCCCCTGCTTACCTCCTCCCCCAAACCCCCAGAGGATAGTCTCTAGTTGGTCATTTGACATTAGGCCTCACTAGGTGGATGGCAAATACCAGGTATTCCCCGCGAGCTTCCTAGCGGGCAATACAGCAGCATGAAATGCATGAGAGCACGGCCACCATCTTTGGACGCATATCCCTTCCCATTGAGTGATGGTGCCATCAGTTGGAGGTGCAGAGCTGAAGAAGCTGCTGCTTCCTTCTCTGGAAACCAATGAATGTGGATTCCAAGCCCTGGATGTACAAATGTGAGTCCACGAACTTGGACACCAGGCAACAACTTCAGTAGCTCCCAAGCCCCGGTTTCCTCATGAACTATCTGACAGACATCTGCCTTCAGGGTGGTGCAACAGGCCTTTTCAGGACAGCGTGTGACATGCCAGGAATCTTGATGTTCAAGGTCCAAGTCCAACAGCACATACCAGACTTATTTAGCACCAGCTGCTTAATCCAGATCCTCACGTGAAGGGCCTTTGGCAAATGCTGTGAAGCCGACTCTGCCTCCAGGTACTCAGCAACAGGTCAGTGCCCTCCCTCCCTCCTTGTAGCCGCATCCCACGTTTGTCACAAATCCAACTTGCCACTTGATCCTGGGAGTATTCAAATGGAATGGAGGAAGCCTCTCTGTTCGCCAGAAGCTCAGAGCTGCACAGAAACCTTGTGGTCTTATGTACCACAAGCTTGACTGTATTGGGACCTTGCTGTCGTTGGAGAGACGAGCACAACCAGAGTGCTATTTGCCCCTTCTCTGCCAGGTCCTTCAACACACCTTCCAAGAAAAATGTGGTGTCCACGATAATCTCCGTCTACCACTAAGACATCAGATAATTGGACGGACTGCCCTTCAATCTTCCAATCAATACCCTCGATGTCTTCTCTTGAGTCGTGCAGAACCATGATTCCACACTTGGGGGCACCCACCAAGACTGCCCATTGTCACCCACCCTATTTCGATGTATTTATCAATGACCTTAATAATAAGACAGAAGCAAAGCGGAAAAAGAACATTTATTTTAAAAAGACTGATTTCTGGTGTAATTGTTTATAGAACATTTGAGATAATTCAATCTAAAAGAACCACTTAAATCCAAATAGGCAGAGGTGCTGGGGGATGGTTGCCTTCTATTTGCCTTCCATCATAACCAAGCCTTGTCTGATAGTGATCCGAACTTTCTATTCCTTCTGGACGCCTGGATTTTGTACGATATGATTAGCAAAACTTTTGTGACCTTGAAACTAATTACTAAGTTATTACTACATCCAGTTAATTACAAAATAACTAGTCATACAGAAAATGCACCTAGCTGGCAAATAATCAGTTGGGTACAGAATGTCTGGACTACCAGATCCTTTCTGGAGATTTAATTCTCCCATGTGTATGGATTCCACATTAAGTTGTATTTCAGCTAGAAACAATGATTTGTTTTTGTGCCCAATATTCATCAAACGAGGCAGAGGCATTCTGCCGACATGAACATACCTCTTCAGGAGAATTAACTCTTACAAATATAACGTTCAGCTTTGACTGGTTCCCAATTACATCATCTTTCCATTACTAACCAGAAATCCACACCTCTATTGCCAGTGCAGAGTTACGGGAGACACAATCCAGGGTTTCAAAGATCAGCACGTTCTTTATTGCTGCACTGGTTAGCAGTCTGCCAGCGAGATACCCATATACAATCACATCTCCTGTATCCGAAAATGCATGATCACTGACACACAGGAGGCTGGTATAGATCAAGAATTTTCCATAGTCTAACATCTTGCTTAATGGACTAAATGGGGTGGAGGGTGATATACCCAGGCAGAATTGCAAACCAAATTCTTAGTACTCTAGTTGCACAGTTGCACAATGATCAAACCTTTCCACTTGATCAGAAAACAAGAGAACCAAGAAACAGTTTAAAACAAAGACAAAAAGACAATATATATTTTACAATATAAAATTATATTTGTATAGCACTTAATAGTAATGACCGAGAAAGGGGTGGGCACTGAGCAGATGTGGTGAGGGGGAGGGTGGAGAAAAACACAATCAGCCTTATCATAAGGAAGGAGTAGAGACTTATCTCGTCCCTCTACCCTGCACACCTCCAGTAGTTATACTGCAGTTATCTGAAAGTTCTTTAAACAACCACTATAACTTCTGTCTTTTGGAGCTATGCCATTACATTCGGTCCAGGTAGCTGAGACACTGATTGGAGTAGGCAGACTGCTGCGCGTGTCTAAACCATTCTAGAAAAATGTCAACAGAATCAAGCCACATCTCATGTGCACTCAAGTGTTATAAACCTAGTGAACATGTCAAGCTGTTTAGTGCAGGATACTACCAAGGTTGAAAAAANGAGTGAAAAGGAAAGTCAATGAGCAGTGGTTATCATAGAATATTACAGCACAGAAGGAGACCATTCGGCCCATTGTGCCTGTGTCAGCTCTTTGGAAGAGCTAATGAATCAGTCCCACTTCCTCGCTCTTTTCCCATATCCCTGCAAATGTTTCCTTTTCAAATACTTATCTAATTCCCTTTTGAAAGTTGTTATTGAATCTGTTTCCACCACCCTTTCAGGCAGTGCATTCCAGACCATAACAACTCTCTGTGTCAAAAAAAAATTCTCCACATCTTCCTTTATGCGAAGACAAACTTAGATGTTAAGTCTGCTTGAGGGAAGCCCAAGAAAGGTTTCAAAGTAAAAAGGTCCTGCGGGGGAAAAAAGGAATGAGAAAAAGTAGGACGAATGGGCTGCAAGTTTGGATTTTAGTTCATTCAAAGAGAGGAACTTGCACATGTTATACTTGGAATGAACAAGAGAATTAACTTCAGAGATGCAATATTCAAAGTACTACAGGGAGGTTGGAAAACAAAGTAGATGGGAGAAGAGCTCGAAACCAATAACTAGCATTTATTCAATGGCCTTCAGGTGGAGCAACGTCGCGGAGCACTTTACAGAGATGGTATCAAGCAAGAGTGGGGGAAAGGGAGGGAAGGAGGATGACCATAAGCAAGATCAAATAGTTATATATTTAGACAGCTTTTGACAATAGCAAAGGGGCAGCGTAAAAGAGCTGAGGGCCAGTTCCAGAAGACAGAGGCAGAAAGTGGCACAGATGGTGAGGCAAACAGCAGGCCCAAGTTTCCCAAGTGGACAAGGCAAGCAGAAGAGTGTGTTTGAGCAACCAATCATTCATTAGCCTTCTCTTTTGTTCTGTCCAGGCTTGCAAAAAATGCACGAAGAGCCACATATCAGTGCTTCCATTTTTGCTGAGATATGATTTTGAGAGTTAGTTTTAGCACAGTCACTTTCTGGAAAGGAATGTCTGAAATTGAGTTCATCTGTGTGGAACCTTTGTATGGATCTTCCTGCACGGGATCAAAAAACCACCCTGATAGATACAAAAAGCATAATGATGAATGGCTGCTACAAACGTCATTTACTCCAGAGTGAAACTACTGCTACACTGGGCGACAGATGAGTGCCACCCCTAAAAGCTTTTGCCTGAACCTTAGGCAATACTATAGACATCTGATCACAAATTTAATCCTTAGTAGTCAGCTAAATTAAGATATGCTTAATGGACACCAAGACACACCAACAAGTAAACATTCCCCCAGACCAAATGTTTTCACAAGTTTCTTTGAACTGATTGTCAAGTGTTCTTCACGCCAACCAGACTGATCCATCCAGCAACAGACATAGAATTGTCACAGCCCCAGTTGGGCGCAAAGAAAAAAAAATGCAAACCACGAATGTTATGAAGGAACTCTCCAGGTAGGTTTGAGAATGAAGTGATTTGCAAAATTTGCTCAATTAAAGGCTGCAGTTTAAAGGATACCAGGGCTAAGACTGATGAAACCAGAACCTGAAGCAGAAAATACAAACCTGTGCAAATAAAAGTGGTCGTCAAAGCACCAACTACTTTTCAGTTAAATCTCTGCCTTCACGCAGAAGCCCGATGTATTTCCCCAAATAAAACAGGATTTTCTTTTTAAAAAGACAGCAAATAGTCTTTTTCAAATTGGTGATGGCCACACCAAGCAAGGCTGTCAATCATTATTCAATGCATGGTTAAAATTAAACATCATTATGGGTGGAGAAACAAGAGTCTGGTATTTGCACTGGCAGCCTCAGGGCCATGTGTTATCAGTAATCCTGCAAAACACAAGGAACTGGAGAACAGGAAAGGCTTAATTAAACAGAGAACCTTTCCTTCCTGGTACCACCCAATCCTGCCCCCCACCACACCACAAAAGCCTGTTCACCGATTCTCTCTCATTACTACTTCAATACCATATAGGTTACTCAACCACAATCAGATTTAATGTCCACTTGTTCTTTTTGCAGGCTATATTGAGCTTGCTCGTTCTCTCAATTGAAATCCAGGTCAAACGGTGTGGCTCATCCTTCAATAGTGAGAAGGAGTATGCGAGGATTCCACACCCACACCCGGACAGCTGCTGCAACAAAAAAAACTAATGTACAAGGTTGAGAAAAAAAACACTGGAGGCAATTGCCAAGCTGAAATCTCATTGAGGACACACATAGGTCAAAAAGTGTGGCAGTAAACCTCAGCTGCTTTATAATAAAATTAATCTGTCCCATACGTTGCAGTCTGGTCACCATTATTACTTTTAAAGAATGTTGATCAGTTTTGTCCTTGCCCTTCTCATTCATTGTGAGGCAGGTTCTCAGACACTGGTAGCTGGCCAGCTTGCGTCTCTAGCTCTGCCTAACGTGCCAGCACATGTAAGATGTCATTTGGGACAGCAGTTTTTGAGAAATGCTAAACGCGCATAAATCAGAAGAAGCTGATTCAATGAAATCAAGTGGATAGGATTTCAGATCCCTTCATGCCCCCCACAACACATTGGGGTCAATAGCTCCTTTCTGGGGCAGACACGAAGGGTCAACAGGACTCCTCAAGAATATAAGAAATGCTAGACAAAAAAACACCAAGGTCCATCTAGTTCATCTTCCAGGTGGTCGCATGTACAAATATAGTAAAAATATAAAATAATCCTTGCATTTGACATAGCGCTTTTCACGTCTTCTAGATGTCTCAAAGCTCTTCACAGAATAGACTGTAAAATGAATGGACTGGATTTTTATGGGTGAAATGTGGCAGCCAATTGTCCCATAAACAGTCATGGATTGAAGTGACCAATTTATTTATTTTTTTCTTGAGGGATTATCAGGTGTGTGGAGTAAGGAAACTTGCTCAAGGTTTCACCCTGCCGGGAATCAAACGCAGGTCTCTTGTTTGCGAGGAGAGTGCTCTAACCACTGAGTTACAGGACTCCACAAACTACCCACACGTCCCAAACTACCAATGTACTATATCCCATAATGTAATTTCCTAAAAGAAAACTATCTCATCCGTGTTTGCTCCTTCTCTGGGGGGCATTTCTATATTTCTACATGGAAATCTAAGCCTGTGATTCTCCACACGATGAGCTCAGAATTTCAAAAATGTTATCATGAACATTGGTTGTGTAGAGGCCAGGCACAAGAGGATGGAACAAACATCCTAATGAGCTGATAATTCAATTGAAGCTATAAGTCATAATTAGGAGTATCTGTACTTTTCCAATGGATGAGATTGGCTATTAATAGCAATCTCTTTGCTATTAATTGCTATTAATAGCAATCTCTTGCTTTCTCTCTTTGGACAACAGAAGAGGTCTGCCAACAGCCACTGAGGAGGGGGAAGTGAATCCCTTAGTCATGAGTTTTATTGATAAAGATTTTTTACAAGGAGGAAGGGGTAAAAGGAGGTGAAAAAGTTAGCAGCCCATACCTTGGAGATGAGCTCATCGTGATTGGCAAGGTGAGCTCGGCAGTGGATGCAGCTGTACGTCCTGTGGCAGTTGGGCAGATAAGCCTGGAAGGTTTTCGACTTAGTCATCTTCACCATTTCCAACGGGTGTTCTTCGCTGCTAAGCTCTGGGCTGGCAGTCGAAGAGTTACAAGCCTGGTGCACTCTCTGACAGAAGAAACACTGGAAAACGCAAGCAAAAGCCGTCGTTGTACTGGAGTGTGTGTGGCCTTCTCCACACAGACACCGTGAGAGAAACTGTCAGAACCTGCAACGAAAGAACAGGATAAGGAATATCAGCTTGGGTTAGCAAGTCTCCACACCTCTCACCATGACAAGCACCAGTCAAGATGTGATGCTTATTTATCCCACTAGATGCAGGGGAGTGGCAATGCAGCAAAAATAAGTATTACACAAATTATTCGACAGCAGTAACTAAAATTAAGTCAGTCTTTTCATTACACACTTCCCTCCTTTGATTTTTTTTAATATTAATTTTTCTTCCAATCTTTTCTGCTCCTTTCCTAGGCCCTGTACACCTTCTGATGTTTCCATGGACATATGTGGACCTTGCCCAATGAGTTTCAGCAGGCTTTCAATCCTATTTAATCACAGCTGAGCCCAATCTGGTCCTTCACTGTTGCATGCAGACCTCAATGAGAATAGCAATGGTGGAATCAGATACTCAAAAATACACAACTTGTACAGAGTGATCAAACAGTTGTGATACCATTACAATGTCTCTCATGAGTCTTAAACAAAATGATAATTATTAGTAATTATTAAAATAAATGGTATCAACTTTTTGGTCACCCTGTATAAAGACAATTCGTTCTTCTCTAGTTCACCCTCCCTCAATTTGGTTTAAAATCATTTGAGTTTCCAAGCGATCAATTAACCTAACATTGGATGCACTAATAGCTCCAACAGCATCTGAAACATGGATGTTATCAAGTAAAATTCCTGTCACAGAATTCACTGTCATAATCAAGAAAAAAAAAGTTGCATATGTGAGAAAAAGATACAAGAAATAAAATGGAGTCAATTGGGAAAAATTACTCCCACTGGTTACAGCAGTGACGAGAGGGCATCAAATTAAGATATTAGCAAGGGAGCTAGGGATAAGGGATTTTTTTAAAAAACAAACTGTAAAGATGTGAAATGTCTTGCTGGGTGCAATGATCAAAGTAGGATTCAGATTAGCTTTCAAAAGGGAATGAGACAGATGTCCAAAAAGGAGTCATATGCAGGGGTATAGGGAAACGCAGCTAAATGGGATTGAATGGACTATTTCAAAGAGCTAGCACAAACAGTTTGCTGAATAGCCTTATTTTGTGTTGTAAATTTTTCTAGTTCAAACATCACTGAAATGTTAAACTAACAGCTGTTTGACCTAAAATGCAATTAAGGGTTGCTGATCAGATATTCAAAGCCCCTGTTTGATGTGTCTCATGGACAACTCAAGTTAAATTGACATAAATTGCAACAAAAACAAGTGGTTGGTTTAAAACGCACAGTGCTACTTCTTATCTGAATTGCCAGACTCGAGTGCAACAATAATTTGCATTTATATAGCATAAGGTCCAAGTGTTTCACAATGACAGGGTCTGACACAAAGCAAGGGAGAAGAGGTAGGTTTTAAAATGGGATTATTGAAAGACAGGAAAGTAGAGGGAGGTAGTTCTGGAGGTTAGGGGTGTAATGACCTAATGCTCAGCCAACAATGGTGCGGAAGGGGAGGAATAGCAGCGGGCCCCAATTCGCCAAACAGAGTGGAGAGAAGATCAAATGAAAGGAAGGTGCTAGGAAGCGTCGATGGGGATTTATACGCGAGGGTGAGTAACTGAAGTCAATCTGTTGACAAACAGGAAGACAGTGGAACCCGACGAGGACTGGAGGTTTGGTGCGGGTGAGGATGCGACAGCAGATTTTTGGATGAGCTGGATCTTTCTTGTGCATGGTGGAACTGGGAAACAGCCAACAAGCACATTCAAAAAAAAAAAGGCAATAAAAAAAGGTTCAATCCCATTTAGTACAGGATAGGGGTGAAAGTGGGCAATGTGGTGGGGGTGAAGAAAGGTACGTCTTAGTCAGGGACAGAAATGTAAGGAATGATGGAGAGTGGGGCAAATCAAACCAGACACTGAGGTTTCCCTGTAAGGTTCAGTGAGTTTAATAATAATAATAAGTTTAAGAGCGAAGTCAAGAATGTAGAGGAGGTTAGAGCCATAAAGAGACATTGGGGGTAGCCAAGGAGGATGGCTTCAACCTTGTCCATATTTAACTACAAATAATAAATGCTCATCCAGGCCTAGATGTCAAGCAGGCAAACGGAAAGGCAAAAGTTACAGTAATTTGTTGGACAGACCACACAATAAACATACATGTGTGGATGTTGCTTGGACAATACATTATGACGTTCTGCTAAACAAGGATTTATGCAGCAACTTAAAGCAACTGGAATTTGTTTGAACTTCGGTGGGTTTCATTCTGCTCCACCCAGTGGCTGGTATCTGATATTGCAATATTCAATGTGCAATATTCACACCACAACTTCAGGCTACAACAACAGTAATCTCCAGGGACAACCAGATTGCAAAGGTGGACCTTCTGCTGATCCAATTATGGAAACCGATTATTTATGAAGCCAGATGAAAACACAGAAGCAGAGCACAATGAGTAGAAGATAGAAATGGAAATTTTCAGCACAAAAGCCAATTTTGCACATATCAATACTTAATAATAATAATCCCTGCAATTGATATAGCGCCTTATCATGTCTTCAAATAAACCTTAAAATGAATTGACTGGATGTTTTGTGAGCAAAATGCAGCAGCCAATTGCGTACAGCAGTTTCCCACAAATAGTCGTGGATTGCGTGACCAATGCTTTTTAAGGAATCATTACCCCGAGAAAAGGAAAAGCGATCCACCAATCGACTAACAACGGAGAGCCTACTTACTGCTAGGTAAGCAAAGGCGTGTGGAGTAAGAAAATTTTTCACCCTGCCAGGAATCAAACTCAGGTCTCTTGCTTGCGAGGCAAGCGCTCTAACCACTGAGCTACAGGACTCATCAATGAATACAATACAACAACAAAATTACATTTGTATAGTGCCTTTCACATCGGGAAGACATCCCAAGGCACTGGACAGACAGAGTTACAGACCCGAGTTGGGGGTAGGGGTGGGGGAGCCTGGAGGCAGGGGGGAAGCAGGGGGATCGAAAGCACGGTCGAAGAGGAGGGTCTTGAGGTGGTATGGGAGAGGGTGAGACGGAGGGGCTGCGGGATGGAGTTCCAGAACGTGGGGGGTAGAGTGGCGGAAGGCCCACCCACCAATAGTGGGGCGAGCAGGGCGGGGAAGTGAAGCAGGTCGGAGCCCGCTGAGTGGAGGGAGCGAACGGGGTAGTAGGGAGTTAGGAGGTCGGAGAGAGCAAGACCGTGGAGAACCTTGAGGTGAGACCAGAATCTTGAACTGTATCCTCTGTGTGATGGGTGTGATAGGGTCGCGGAGCTTAGTGCGGGAGAGAACATGGGCTGCAGGGTTCTAGATGATCTGCAGTTGGTGGAGGGAGGAGTTGGGGAGGTCAACAAGCAATGAGTTTGTCCCTTATAGGTAAAAAGTGCCACCTAATGCAGCACTGAGCCACAAAGAATGGAAGGTTTGATTTTACTGAATCTCAGCTGGGGCAAGGGGAAAATCAGCTGGAGAGGGCGAGAGAAAAAAANGTCAGCCAAGGTTCTCACTCTAGAAATCCTTCTGCAACGCGCACAATCAAAACTCAGCTAATAACCTTCATGGAAGAATCGTGAAATCTCACACATGAATTATAATCACTTGGGTGAGGACCTGAAGGCCGATTGGCACCTGTGGAACCTTACCTCTATGTATGGATCAATTTAGGAGGGGAGGAATTGGAAAAATGGGTGAACGAGTGGCATCAGGCAGAATGCTTTGAATCTTACATCTGTGCATGCACACGTACATATATGTATTTTTTTAAAAAGTCCTATGTGAGCATTGCTATTTGTAAGAATTGTAACATAATATAGTGTTCACTTAAAAAGGATTATTTCCAAAGGTCAACATTTACTGCAACATCTCTGGGCGGTATGGGTCTATTAATCCACATCTACCTAATGCCATCTCATTCCAATCACTTCACTCCAGATGGAGTATAAATAGGATTACTAGCATTCCCGTGGATTCGGAATAGAGCAGATTGTAGAATGCAAACAGGTCACGATAAATAAGAGTTTGGATTCATAAGACCCTACTTTTATCAAAGAAGGAAAATTAGAGCCGCTGATAAATGTTAACCAGAAGAAAGAAAAACAATGTGCATGTGGAATTCTACACAAGACTGAAAAAAAAAACAACCTTGGTATTTCTCTTCCCCCATATTTTCCCAGGAGCAAAAACATAGCCTATTTTCCGGTTATAGCCCACAGGTCAAAGCTCCACCGCCAATGCCTTGAGTTTAATTCAGGAGGCCAGCGACTGAATCCGGAACATCTGGATTTCTATGGCTCAGCACCATATTGAGCAATGCATTTTCCCATTGAGACATTAGAGATTCCAACTGATCCATTATAAATGTCACACAGTCCTTTATGTATTATAATCTCTGCACTCACACATCTTTCCTGGCCCCAAGCCTCAAAAAGGTAACAGGGATGTAATAGAAGTAAGGCAATGAACACTGAACAGTGGTATCAGTATAGAGCCTAGTAAGTGGCTTGCTTGTCTTAAGAAAGAACAGAGTGGAAGCACAGTGAGTGGCCCTTTGCCACTGTACTCAATGCCACCAAAGGGCTATTATCACTTTGTTTCAGCAATAGAAAAACAAACATTCAGCTACAGAGGGCTGTCAGCTCAGCTTCCAATTATTACTCCACCACATGAAATCAGAATGCAATTCTCCATTCATTGCTCCTTCATGGTGTGAACCCGGTCATACTTGAAATAAATAAAAAGCTGTAAACAAGAGAAGAACTCACTGGAACACAGAAGCATTCTGCACTCAACATTACTTGATTGACCACAATTCTTTCCAATGGATTCATTCAGCAAATTCCAGACTCATTACAAATATACAAATTCACAGCACATTACCTTTCAAAAGGCAAATATCTGAATAGGAGCAAACCATATAGGTATGGGGAATGAATAAGTAAATGTGACTGAAACGATTGCTCTTAAAGGAACAAGCACAGACATGGTGGGCCAAATAGTTGTAAATGTCTGTGGTTCTAAATGAGCATTAGTGCTCAGAATAAGTTCATTGCAAATGAATTGCAAGTTCATTATGACAGCAGTATCATTCATTTCATTCAATAAAAATAAGAATCCTTGAATTTGATATAGCGCCTTATCACGTCTTCTAGACGTCTCAAAGCACTTCACAGAATATACTGTAAAGTGAATTGACTGCATTTTTGTGGGCGAAACGCAGCAACCAATTGCGCACAGCAGCGTCCCACAAACAGCCGTGGATTGAAGTGACCAAATTATTATTGTTTTTTTTCTTGAAGGACTATTATCAGGTGTGTGGAGTAAGGAAACTTGCCCAAGGTTTCGCCCGGCCGTGAATCGAACCCAGGTTTCTCGCTTCTGAGGCGAGTGCTCTAACCAGGACTCCACAAAATGGAATTCAAGAACACTGTAAGCAGCAAAAAAAACAGTCTACTTGACTGTGCAAGAACTACCTCAATAAAACTACCTGAAAGTTAAGACTTTAAGTGATTTGAGGCGCTTCCCTTTGTGAAGGGTACTATATAAATGCAACTAGTTGTTGTTGATAGATGTATGAGCATTTTTTTCTGATGAGAGAAATTAGATTCCTTTCTCTCAACCCAACTGGTGAAACTTACCTCTCCACATATACAGCCCATCAAAGCAGCGCAGAGCTGAGCTACCATATACCTGCATAGTTAACAAGTACCATCTAGAAATTGATTGTAGAAATATATTTTTATAAACTAAAACTGAGGTTGCCTTTCATAGAATCAAAGAATATTACAGCACAGAAGGAGGCCATTCAGCCCATCGTGCCTGTGTCAGCTCTTTGGAAGAGCTATCCAATCAAACCCACTCCCCCGCTCTTTCCCCTACCCCTACAAATTTTTCTTTGGTGTCAGTTTGTTTCACATAATATAAATGCTTGAAGATCCAGACTTATAATAATCCTTGCATTTGATATAGCGCTTTGTTTCATTGTTGAGATGTCTTAAAAGCGCTTCACAGAATACAGTATACTATAAAGTAGATTGACGGTACTTTGTGGGCAAAACGCGGCAGCCAATTGCACACAGCAGCATTCCACAAACAACCATGAAGTGAGCGAACAATTTTATTTATGATATGGAGGGATTATTACCCCTGGAAAGTGATCAACATTTTGCAGGTAACATTTTAGTGAGGGGGGGAGGGGGGGGGGGAAAGAGAAGGAAAAAAGGCGCTGCCTGTAATGCCATGCCACCAAACAATGTATTACAGTACAAGTGGGTTTGTATTTGACAACAAAAGTCCCAACATTAAACTTCTTATGCACACCATCTTGATTCACGTGGTACAGAACTGAAATTGGAGGATCACACCACTTCATTCAATCATAAAAGAATAGAGAATCACCCAATAATGATTATTTTTTCTTTAATTCTCCCCTCCAAAATAGCCACTTGTCATGTGTGCCCTAAACAGTGAGAGTTTTCAGATACTCTACCTGTGCAAAACTGCCAATCCCAATATTGTTTGCATCTAATGACCACATTTGGCAAAGGTTTATCACATGTGGTCAAAGCACAAAGAAGTTTGAAAGGCGATCTAATAAAGGTCTTTAAGAGGACTTTTGATAGTCAAGAGTGAAAATATTTCTACTCGCCGTGAGTCAGACTAGAGGGTAACAATTTAAGACAGCAATCAAGCAATCGGGGAGGTTAGGAGAATATTTTTCATGCATGGATAGGATATGGAATGCCCTACTGGAGCAGTGGTTGAGGCAGAATCCAGATTAGCTTTCAAAAGGGAACTAGATAGATATCAAAAAGGAGTAATCTATAAGGTATGGACAAAGAACATGTAAATGGGACTGAAAGGATTTCTATTTGAAAGAGCAACACAGGCCAAATGGCCTATCCTGTAAATTTCTATGGTTCTAATGTATACTGTAAGATGGCATCACTGGATGGTGAATAGAACACTACATGTCTACCTTGGAGAGCTAAATTCTCTCTAGTAACCCTATCCTGGCTGAGATCACCTCACAGTGCACAGACGTGGGGTTAAAGCTAAAATGGAAAAAAAATTACAATGCTCCTCTCACCCCCAGCCCCCCCCCCACCGCCCCATTGCCCTGGCTTGAAGCACAAAACCATGGGGGGGGGCGGGAAGAGTAATAAGAAAAAAACAGGCAAGAATTTATTTTAATGGCCAGGAAGGAACATTAAACTGAGTCATACATTTAAAACACAATGTTGCATTTGGATGTGTATGGAAAACACACACATACATACACTAGAATCTCGACTGCAAGGTAAATCATCACAAGGCAGTAATCTCCCCTTTATTGCAAATGCAGTACTAAAAAATTATCACCAAATTATTTGACAATACAGCACCACGTCTACACAAACCAGCTCCATGGTGAGCAACACTGCTGTTCCAGGTTCCAGTCGGTCATAACAAGTCACCATCATGTGACTCCTTCACACACATACATGAAGACTGCACCATCAGCCAAGTTGTGTCACAGCTATGAGCAGATTATGACCTAAACTGCATCATAATTTATACCAAATTTGTAGCAAGAGGCTGAGGTGAGTAACAGAATGGAAGATGTTACAAGGACAGACAATTTGAGCTTAAAAGGACAGCCTTCCTCCTATACAAACCAGATTTGGTCCATTTAGATATAATCAGACTACAAATTTATACATATATATACACACACACACGCACCCCACACCACCAGGCTTCCCCATTTCAAAGAGTTAATTTGACATTACAGGATGTAAACTGACATTACAGGATGTGAACTGACATTACAAAGGAAACTTACTTCTGCTGGAGAATGCAGATCCTCCATTTTATATTAGACTCCAATAAATCGAGCATTACCTAAACTGAGAGGCACGAATAGCTCAGTTGCTGCTACATCATTCACTTATGACTGATTTTGTTCTATCCAAAGAAAAAGTCTTCTATACCACATTTACAACAATCCAGGATTTTCAGTAATTGTGATTTACTCACCTCTGTGTAAAACTTGAACCAAGTGGCTCACACAATAGATCAGAAGTTAAAGGCCTCACCCAACATGTTACCGAGCCACAGAGACCAGAACGATCTCATGTTCAATCTGTGAGGATGGGTCAACTCAGCCCGAGCATCAGTTAGGGAAGTGGGCACAGAAAGGACTACAGAGCCAAGCCTCTGGCTCCTAATCAGTATTCAGTGACCGCTGTTCAAAACACTATTTGTGGATTCAGGGTTAAAAGAAATTCAGTTTGGCTGTAATGCCCCAGTCTGTCTGCCACTTGAATGAGGATCAGAAAGCGGTCAGTGCCCATGAATACCCAAGCACAATCCACCGTTAGGAGTGAGGGACAAGAAAATGAGGATGAAATAGAAGGGCAACATGAAGCAGAGTAATGACAAACATAGGCGTCTGGACATCATTGGTATGGGCTAAATCAAGGGCCTACCTCTCTTCATTTGTCCCAATTCTATTTCTACTTTACCATCCCATAATTCTATGGAAGTCTGTGGAGTCCTGTAGCTCAGTGGTTAGAGCACTTGCCTTGCAAGCGAGACACCTGGGTTCAATTCCAGGCAGGGTGAAACCTTGGGCAAGTTTCCTTACTACACACCTAATAATAACCCCTCCAAACCAATAATAAATTGGTCATTTTCAATCCACGACTGTTTGTGGGAAACCGCTGTGCGCAATTGGCTGCCACGTTTCGCCCACAAATATACTGTCAATTCACTTTACAGCGTATTCTGTGAAGCCCTTTGAGATGCCTAGAAGACATGAAAAGCACTATATCAAACGCAAGAATTATTATTATTATTCTAAACTGGTGACCATAAATTAGACAACACCATACCAGCAAACCACAATCCTTCAATGTAAATAGAGCTCTGCCTTTGTCCTACAGGTGCAGATTGGAAACTTTGATTCCAAGGTTTTTGATACAGTCAGTCCACTCATTATTTATAACTCTGGACGCATTTTAACAAAGTCTGAAATAAAATACACAAGTCAAAGAACATGTGAAAGTGAAAGAGTAACATCAAAAATCACGCACACATCATGAAGACCCAGGTGGAGAATTGTAAACTGAACGGAAGATGCTCACAATCTATGAACAGATTTCCTGTTGCCAAAACAGATGACAAACATTCAGGTAAAAGTGGACAAGTACCAATCACAGGCAGCCACTGACACATCCAAACCACTGGATCTACCCAACCACCCAAGTAAAACCCAGTATTAAAGCAGCTTTAGATGATCCATGGGTGTGCTAACTTCCATCAGTGGCATTCATAGTCATCAATAATTTCACCAGATGGATGTCAGTCCATCTAATCAATGCACCTCTAAAACCAAACCAAGGGAACAATTTACCAATGAAGTATTGTATTGGGTCAGTGACAAACTACAGTTAACAGTAATCCAATACAGTTGATAGGATAGTGGGGTGGGTGTTTTGGAAGGATGAGGTCAAGTGGTCTGAAATGACTTCTTCCAGACCAATGTTGAATAATAGTCTGAGCCAATAAAAAAAGTGTGACTGTAGTTTTTCTATGGATTGCACCACAAACACCCCCTTCCGCTACAAACCCGCTATCAGTCTCTGGCCCATGAGCCTCCTGGCTGTATACCTGACGTCAATGTAGGCGGGCAGCTCCAGATGCACAACGCGGCAAATGGGCTTCATTCGGAGGTCCCTCTGTTGTGATTACCTGTGTGTCTGTTTGTTTGTATGCAAGTGTGTATAACTGTCTGTATTTGCGTCCTCCTATATGCATTTGTGAGCATCTGTGTGTGTCTCTCTCTGTTTGTGAGTGCCTATGTCTGTGTGAGTATGTCTGTCTCCCTCTCCTCGTCTGTGGTTGTACCTGTGTGTCTCTTTATTTGTGTGAGTCTCTCTATGTGAGTATGCATCGCCCTCTGAGAATGTGTCTCTGTGTGTCTGAGTGTGTGTGTTTCTCAGTCTGTGTCTCTGAGTGTGTGTGTGTCTCTGTGTGTGCATCTCTCTTTGTGTACGTGTGTCTCTCTCTGTGTCTCTGAGTGTGTCTCTCTAGGTCTGAGAGTTCCTGTAGTTTTGCTGGTGTCGTCCCCATCCCCCCAAAAAGTCACCCAGTTTTTGTTAAAGAAGCAATTTAATATGTTTTTTGCAACAATCTAATGTGTTATTTCCTCCGGTTTAATTTTTATCAATAAAGTGAAAAAATGCATGTTGGCAGTAAAATGTACTTCAAGAGCACCAATCAATTCCCTACCATTTTCTGCAAAACTCATCAAAAATGTTCCAACAGAATTGCCAAATCTCCCTCCAATTTTTGGCAAATATTTCCACACTTTTCTATTAATAATAATAATCCTTGCATTTGATATAGCGCTTTTTATGGCTTCAAAATGTCTCACAGAATAGACTGTAAAGTGAATTGACTATATATTTGTGGGCGAAATGCGGCAGCCAATTGCGCACAGCAGTGTCCCATAAACAGTCGTCGATTGAAATTATTGTTTTTTTTGAGGGATTATTATCAGGCGTGTGGAGTAAGGTAACTTGCTCAAGGTTTCACCCTGCCGGGAATTGAACCCAGGTCTCTTGATTGGCCCAGATAATAGCTAATATAGCCTTACTCTATCACTGCAAGCCACTCCTCACTTAGTCTGGTGTCTCTTCCAATGTAAAGTTGCACAATATTTTATTAACTCAATTGTGTGCAATGTACACAAAATTAACTGACCATTGTATAAATGTAATCCAGAAATTCAAATATCTACCCATTCCCCAGAATAAATGAACAATAATTGAGGCAAGTTCAGCGTCCACTGGGATAGCAAAGGAAACAGAACAAACACAACTAGACCAAACAATCCAACTTATTTATTTAGAAACTTTGACCCCTACCTACATTACAACACCAACATTTTTTTTGGGGGGTGAAGCAGAAGCCAAAACACTTCTCAAATTAATTGTGTGCACACTCAAACACGCACACCCACTTGGATTTCTACCACGTGGAAAGAACAATGCACAGTTTGTAAATCTCTGTGCCTCGCACTTAAAATCAGTTAGTAACTCAACGCAACAAAAATACAGAAGATACTTGAGCAATATTTCACACTAAGTAATTAGATTTCAAAAGCACGTTAGCAATCCTGAATGAGGCTCACTGAAAAGCTCAAAATGTAGATCAGCAGCAGGGATGTGCTGATATACTTTAATAAAGTGCAAACAGGGTCTATGCTTCACTGATTTGCATCACACACCCCACCCTTCTCTGTGTTACTGAACCCAGCCCAATAAAATAAGAATATATTAACAGGACCAGGAGGTACAGTGGAAAACACATCGTTTTCACTTCTGTAATCTGGGTTTAAATTAAATTCAGAGAAAGGGAGGAAAAAAAATATCGGTCTCTGACTCTCTGGAGTTGTATGTGGCCTACACCAGTGGATGCAGATACGCATCATAGAGCTGGACATAATTCAGCAGGAACTGGCAGCCCCTATTATAAGACCACAAAGGATGAGTGGAAAGGGCACACTGGTGCATCAATAACATTGGGATTATGCCACGCTGTTGGCACAGAAATCTATACCCAACCATTACACAACGGTTGGAGGATACTGCAAAAATCTAGATTATACCCTGCATTTACTGCACAAAAAAATCCAATTATAATAAATTTAAATCTAAGAGAAAACCAATAAAAACTGACAGTAATATCTAGAGGCTAAAAACTACCTGTACTAATCACCAATGCCTGAAGCACCAAGCGAGAAGACCACAAATTAAGAGATTACAAGAGTATTCACAATTTGATTTTTTGATTTTTCAGCCAAAAAAACAATTTCAGATTTTGTTCCCAGCCAAGATGTGTTTATTTACAACACAACAAACAGCACCGCAACCAGCAACCAGATTCTCAGTTCCTCCACTGGAATTCTTAACCAATCCAATCTCTCGTGGTCTCCCATCGATTCATCCTCACAAAACGTGCTCAGTTTCTCTCCAGCTTAGAATTACACCCATGCTGATTTTCACTCAAAAATAAGCACTCAATTTCCTCACTTATTTCAAATAAAATCTGGCCAATTCTGGGAATGAAAGAAAACCAATTGTCATAATACATTATGGAAATGCACACACACCTGTTATGCAGAATTCAAAGATCCCATGTTGCTATTCAATAGAGAAAGGTGTTTCCCAGTATCCTGGCCAATAAAATTAGTCATTCACCTCAGGGTTGTTTGCGGGAATATTAGCTGAGGCATTAATCTACACAAAGTTATGACACCTCTCAGTAAAAATTCTATGAGGCTCTTTAATTTCTTGACAAGGCAATTATCAAATGCAAGAATTATTATAAACCATTCCAAGCTGCAAAAGAAAGCAATAATGTGGAAGTCACTCTGAACATTCAGAATACTAAAGCAACAACAACACAATTACATCTGTATAGCGCCTTTCACGTCGGGAGGACGTCCCAAGCCTCAATGGCTATTCAATGGAGTTCACGATGACTGAAGTTTTGCACGTTCTACTCCAAGCAACTCAATCTTATAGGAAAAAAAGGGGTTTAGGTTCAGGAATACCTTGTGTTAAAGAGGCAAGAAGAAACATTTTCACATGGAGAGCCACAGTTATTGGGACTGAATCCATAATATTTAAAGACAGAATTGGATAACTATTTCAAGAGTAACAATATGAAAGAATGTGGGGGGAGAGAAAGCCACTGAATTGGGATTGGAGCCGTTGTTTCGGGGGGGGGGGGGGGGGGACGACGACAGGCACTGGCACAGACTGGATGGTTTAAATTGCCTTTTCTGCTATGATTTCTATAATTCTATTTTGATGAATAGGGCAGGGTATGAAGAACAGTAGACTCAGTAAGTAAGTTCATGCTGGAATTGACTGTTACAAAGTTAAGGGAATAATTCATTTGAAATTAGTGTCTCATCGTTTCAATTTTTTTTTAAAAAACTTGCTCTTGCAGTTTTGAATTTTGCACCAGTTAAAGCGAACCCCGAGATCTCAGCAACAAAGGGCACCAGTTTGGAAGACTCCCCCTTCCTCCTCGTTTGCACAACACGGGGGCGACACCGATCACAAATGCAAATTTTAATCAAACAGTTCTCGAAATCCCACCGTCACACCCTCCGAGAGGAGACCGGTCACCCGGGGTGTAACACCACGGCAGCAGCAGCAGCATTTGACCTGGACCGCCTCCGCCCTCCACGGGCAACACACAAAAAAAAAGAACCGTCAGAAAAGGTACGGTTTGGATCACCGGGAACCACTATCACCGTATGGAGGAGGAGGAGGAGGAGGAGGAGAAAACAAACGCTTAAGCAGCTGCGTTTCTCGCCCCCGCATCAAATGCAAAACAAAATGTATTTTGCACACACACACACACAGACACACACACAGACAGACAGACAGACAGACAGACACACACACACAGACACACACACAGACACACACACAGACACACACACAGACAGACACACACACAGACAGACACACACACACACACACACACACACAGACAGACACACACACAGACAGACACACACACAGACAGACACACACACAGACAGACACACAGACAGACAGACACACAGACAGACAGACAGACAGACAGACAGACACACAGACACACACACAGACACACACACAGACACACAGACACACAGACAGACACACACACAGACAGACACACACACAGACAGACACACACACACAGACAGACACACACACACAGACAGACACACACACAGACAGACACACACACAGACAGACACACACACAGACAGACACACACACAGACAGACACACACACAGACAGACACACACACACAGACAGACACACACACAGACAGACACACACAGACAGACACACACACAGACAGACACACACAGACACACACAGACACACACACACACAGACACACACACACACAGACACACACACACACAGACACACACACAGACAGACACACACACAGACAGACACACACACAGACAGACACACACACAGACAGACACACAGACAGACAGACACACAGACAGACCCAGACAGACACACACACAGACAGACAACACAGGGCGATATAGACCTGCAGGCGGTCTGACCGCACCAGCCCCGTGATGACGTCAGGCTGCTCCATGATGGACAGCTGCCGGGCCCGGGGCCGCACTCGGAGCCTGATCCCGGGCAGGAAACATCACAGTGACCGGGGACCGCGAGTGACCGCCCTCGGGTGCTCGTCTGTCGGCCGCGGGGACAAGGATCGGAACGGGATCGCTGGCCCCGGTTCCCAGGCTGTGTGCCGCTCGGAGCTCGCGGCGCCACCGCCACCGCCGCCGCCACAACAACAACCTTCCCGAGCAGAGGGGGCCGGTCCTCGGGCCGCCCGCAACCAATGGCTGCGGAGCGGAGCGGAGCGGGACCGCCTCCGCCAGTGTGCAGCGAGTCCCAATCACTGCCCCCCAGCGACCTGCCCAACCGGGATGGTCACAGCTGTTTTCGAAGCCCAGACATCACTTCCGTGTAAACACTCTCGGCGAAGCGAAAGGAAAATAAAGGGAACGAACGCACACAGCGAATTCGCTGCCGCTGCACATGGGGTCGGTCGTATGCGACTCGTACACCCCCATTGCAAAGCACACACCGCTGTGCTGTGCAACCGCACTCTGCGCCAACACATCGTGCATACGGACCCCATACTTTGCAAATACAGACTGTAAATAAACAGACATACATATGCCACTGCCTCAAAATAGTGTGGCTGTGCGCGCGGACCCTCTGCACTTGTCAATATAGTACTCCAGACCGCACAACCTGCAGCTGGAGATCAGACCTTTTGCACATAACCAACTACGCCACTCCTCGAGGCAAATGCGTATCACCAAAACACAATCCGCCGCTCCTGACCCATTAAAATAGTGAGCGCACTGCGCGACCGAACCGTTTCGGGAACCTCACGAAGGCGCGAGTTCTCCTGACGAACGTCCGACGTATTTATGTTACAAAACCACCGGCGACATACCGTTTAATTCATTCCGAAGTAATGCAGCAACCTTTCGGGAAAATTCGGATTGTAAACACGAAGGCCAGTGCAAGTATGCACGTCCGATTGCTGCAATACATCGTGTGCAACCCCGGATATCATACCCGCAAACCTGCGCATAAACCCGTGTGTAGTGGGTAACAATGTTATCGCAAACAAGCGATAAGGGCGATAGCATGGATATAAACATCACCAACACTCAGGCCTGCAACCTGGGTTGGTCATGAATATGTAGAAGGGGGGGTGGGGGTGGGGGGGGAAGAAAAAGATTTGAAATAAATGTCTGAACTAGTCATGTACTGGATTGGTGCTTCGCAGAACGCAACGAGCCGAGGAAATGAGTGGGTGATAACAGCCACTGCGCCACGAAGCACCAACAAACAACCACACTCCACTGGGTTCAGGATCTTCCTTCGTCCATTCATTCTTATTTTGATTCCACCCGAGCGACCCCCGCCCCAGTCTTTCGAGGTTCAAGATTTCCCATTCCCTCAATCCACACTCCCCCCCGCCCGCCTTTCTGGAGATGGTTGTATATATATATACACACATACACAGACGTATATATATATAGGTCTTTAAATGAAAGCGATATTGTTTACATTGGACTCCGCAAACTGCGTGCTGTTTTATTTTACCGAGAGGTAATCCTGATACATAATTCCAGGAGAGACTGGGGATGGTCCTACCACCAGCCCGAGTCATACCCCACAGACTCCGAGGCTGCAGGACAGCGGTTCCTCTCTCTCTCTCTCTCTCCAGACCTTTCCTCGCACGCTCCGTATTTCTCTGATCGTTTTCCCGTCTCCAATTTGCTCGGTCCTTCCCGTCCTTACCGTGGGCTCGGAGCGTTCGGTCCCGGGCAGCGTCAGGGGCTCTCGCTGCCTGACTCTCCCCCACACTCTCCCTCTCTCCCCGGCGGGCGGCTCTGATACAATCTCCGGGTATCGCTCTGGACGATCGGCTATCGCCGCCGCTCAGCCCGCGGCTCCCCAGCTCTGTGTGTCTGGGCTGCGAGGCCGGTGTGTTCGAGCCAGTTTCTCCCCGTGGTGGTGTTGTTGTTGTTGTTGTTGGAGCCCCGCTCGGTGTCGCCGCCGTTACCCCCGGGGGCAGCGCTGGCTGCTGTGGCTCCCAGGCCGGCCGTGGCTCGCTCCAGTCTCGGTTCGGCTGGACGGTCTGCCTTTTGTTCGTGTGCTGCTCGCTTCCCCGTGGTTCCGGATTATTTATTCAACGTTATATCCGTTCTCCGCCGAGTGGCTGCTCCCTGTTCGGGTCTCTCCCCTCACGGGCTGTTCGTGCTGCTCCCGCCGCCGACCGCCTTTTTTTTTCTTTCTCTCTCCCCTCCGTCCTTCCTCCGGGTCCCTCCCGGCTCGGCCCGGTGCTGCGGGGTCTTGGCTCGCTGCTGGGGGGTGGGGGGAAGGGGGGGGTTCAGCCGTTCACGGCGACGGGGGCGTCTGCAGTTGCTGTGGGTGGTGAGGGGGGGGCGCGGGGATTAGGGGAGAGATCCCGATATTGCCTGAGCTCGATGCTGAGGGGGAGGGAGGAGGTGTGTGTGTGTGGGGTCTATGTGGCTGAGGAGGTGGGCCGGCGGTCTCGGTGTGGCCGAGCTCGGTGGGTGGGTGGGGGTCTCTGTGTGGCCGAGCTCGGTACTGAGGGGATTGTGACCGGGGGTGGGAGGGGGGGGGGTCTGTCCGGTCGGCCGCGCTGCTGCTCTGGTGTCTGTTATTGTTCTGCGCCTCGCGTTCCGCTGTGCGTCCCCGAGCGGCCAATGAACAGCGAGCGGCGCCCCCCCGCCCCCCCCCCGAGTGTTTGTGTTTGAAGCGGGAGCGCGAGAGCAGCACGTGGTGGGGGCGCGCGGAGGGCGAGCGAGCGCGCGCGCGCGCGCCCCCCCCCCCCACTACCACCACCAACCGCCGCTCGTTCCATTGATTCACAATACAAAACCTCTCGTAGGCTGCGCGCGCATCGCGTTCCTTTGCCCCCGTCCGTCAACACGCACGCACGCACGCACACCCGGGGCAGAGAGCGCATGCGCGCCGCGCAGAGCACGCGCGGCACAGGTGGTCACCAGTCATAACAAAGGGCGCGCGCGCACACACGTGGCACACTGGGTCCGGGGGGGGGCGTGGCGTGGGAAGATCACGTGGTACACGCCTTATAGAGGGAGGACGATCTGGCAGCCGGTCTACAGGGGGCGGCAGTGCGCTCCCTCTCTGTGGAGGGGACGGCGGTGACTCGGTGTGTGTGTGTGTGTGGGTGTGTGTGGGGTTTGGAAAACATGTCTGAGTTGAGGTAATGGCTCTGCAATCAAGAACAGCAGCGCCAGGAGGTCAGGAGGTTCACGCTGTTACAATATTAATGACAATAATCCCAGCATTGGATACAGCGCCTCATCACATCCTCGAGACGTCGCCAAGCGCTTCGCTGGACGACATGCCGTGAAGTGTAGTGACTGTGTGTTTTGTAGCAGCCGACGGCGCGCAGCAGCGTCCCCACAGACGGCTGCGGATTGAGCGACTAATTTATTATCAAAGGGATTATTAGCCCCGGAGCAGCGCTCTTCTAATAACAACAATAATCCTCGAATTTGACAGAGCGCCGACCGTGTTGTTGAGCCGTTCTCACAGCGATTCACGGGTTGTACTGTAGTGTAAACCGGATTGACTGTGTATTCTGTGGGCAAACGCCAGGTCGCAGACGGGACTTCGGTTTGACTCGTCCAAAGGTCAGCACCTCTGGCAATCCAACACCCCACCAGCGCCTTGGGACGTCCCTCTGACGTGAAAGGCACTATATAAATGTAATTTGTTGTTGTTGCGTGGGGCTTGAACCCACAACCTTCTGACTCGGAGACGAGAGTGCTCCCACTGAGCCGGGCTGATACCACCTTTTGGAAACGTGCATTGCATTTTAAAAAAAACATGAGTTGGTTTAATACTCATTGTTACTGTGTCAACCTGGCCCAATGGGCAGCACACTGACTCAGAACTTTGTGGATAATAATAATAATAATCCTTTCAAGCTCCATGCCCCAAATTTGATCTCGTATAAGACTAAGGCTGACGCTCCGGTGCAGTTCTGAGAGCAATGTCAGAGCAATGTCATTGTCAGAGTACTTGTTTTGCAAGCGAGAGACCTGGGTTCGAATCCCAGCAGGGTGAAACCTTGGGCAAGTTTCCTTACTCCGCATGCCTGATAATAATCCCTCGAGAAAATAAAACAATAATAAATGGTTCACTCCAAACCATGACTGTTTGTGGGACACTGCTGTGCACAATTGGCTGCCGCGTTTCACCCACAAATATACAGTCAATTCACTTTACTCCACTTTGAGACGGCTAGAAGACGTGAAAAGCGCTATATCAAATGCAAGGATTATTATTATTGTTGGAGGTGCCATTCTTTGGACAAGATGGTAAACCTGGGCCCCACCTGCTGGTTCAGGTAGATGTTAAAAGATTCCAAGGCACTGCTCAAAAAGAGAAGGGAGTTCCTCCCAGTGTCCTTTCCAATCATCCCACAGATTAAAATTGGGCATTCACGCCTCGGCTGTTTGAGGAACCTTGTTGCTGTCATGATCCTGCATCGATGAGAATATTGGTCGAGTCTGGGGAGCACCCTCTTGTGACGGTTGAACCCCGGGACTATTTTAAGGTTTTGGAAATGCTCAACAGGGTGCTTCTGACCAGAAGCAAGATTGAAGCTCTTCAGGCTTGTTTTGGATGGTTTAAATTAAACACTTATCATTTTTTAAAAGGCAAAATGCTGCCTATCCTGGAAGTCTAAAATAAAAACAGAAGTCGCTGGGAACACTCAGCAGCTCAGGCAGCATCTATGGAGAGAGGAAAGTGAGTTAACGTTTCAGGTTTATAACCTTTATAATTTTTACCTGGTATGCAGATTATTTCCTTGTAGTCAAAGGGTAATGAAAGCAAACTTCTTCCCTTACTTGGGAGAAATGTATATTGTGCTCAAATTGTTGCTCTTTGCCTCTGCTCTGATCGCCTCATCATCCTGGGCGACTTTAACCTACACTTCACCCCCTCCTGCTCCATCTCCTCAGACTTCTCTTCCCTGCTCTCCTCACTCAACCTCTCCTTACACATAAACTCCCCCACTCACAGTCACGGCCACCCACTCGATTTGGTGATCACCCGGGGCCTCAGTGTCTCGGATGTCACTATTACCGACAAGGCCATCTCTGACCACTACTTCATCTCCTTCACCACCTCCACCCCCTCCCACCTCCACCAGACCCACCACCATCTTCTACCGCCCTTGGAAGAAGTTACCCCCACAATCCCTAACCGATGCCTTGGAGTCCTCTGAACTCCTCTCCCTCTGGCCTTCAACCCTCACCGACCCCTCTTCTCCTCTCTCCCTCCTCCACAATACCCTCTCCTCCACACTCGATACTCTTGCCCCCATCACTTCCCGCACTGTCTCCTACTCCCGCTCCTCCCCCTGGTACACCACCCACCTCCGCTCACTGAAAAGCCAGGTGCGGGCTGCTGAACGCACCTGTGTCAAATCTGGCCTAACGGTCCACCGACAAATCTGGCTGGACCTCCTCAAAATTTACCGCTCCACTCTAGCCTCGGCCAAGTCGTCCTTCTACTCCAGGATAATCCTGGAGGCGAAGAACAACCCCAGGCTACTGTTTTCCACCACAACCCGACTCCTCCGTCCCCCCCGCCACCCCGCGCAGGTCATCTCCTCCAACCTTCACTGCGAGGAGATGCTGGATTTCCTTGAATCCAAGATCAAGGGAATTCGCTCCGCGGTCACTTCCCCTCCAACATCCACCACCCCCACCCCCTCCCTCCCACACTCCGACTCCTACCCATCCTCCCCTACACACTTTTGTACCCGTTTCCCCACCCTCTGTCACCAAACTCATCCTATCCCTAAAACCAACCACCTGCTCCCTTGACCCCATCCCCACTCCACTCCTTATCTCCCAGCTCCACTTTCTTGCCCCACATATCACTGACATCATCAACCTGTCCCTCTCCTCTGGCTCTGTCCCCATTCCCTTAAAAACTGCCATCATCACGCCCACCCTGAAAAAACCCTCCCTTGATGCGTCGCAGCTATCAAGCTACCGGCCCATCTCCAACCTCCCCTTTCTCTCCAAGGTCCTGGAAAGAGTTGTCGCCTCCCAACTGCGCTCTTTCCTTTCCACCCATTCACTTTTCGAACCCCTTCAGTCAGGTTTCCGTGCTGCCCATAGCACAGAAACTGCCCTGGTCAAGGTCACCAATGATATCCTGACCATCTGTGACCAGGGCTCCCTCTGCCTCCTCGTCCTCCTCGACCTATCGGCAGCATTCGATACGGTCGACCACGCTATCCTACTCCACCGCTTGTCCTCCCACCTCAACCTTCAAGGCACTGTCCTTGAATGGTTTAGGTCGTACCTTTCTCACCGTCTTCACTTTGTCTCCACAAATGGCTTTTCCTCCACCCCCCGCACTGTCTCATGTGGTGTCCCTCAGGGCTCTGTCCTCGGTCCCCTCCTCTTCACCCTCTATATGCTCCCCCTTGGTGACATCATCCGCAGACATGGGTTAACTTCCACATGTATGCGGATGACACCCAACTCTACCTTTCCTCCTCTACTCTCAACTCCACGACCACCGATGTCCTGACAGCTGCCTGTCCGACATCGAGTCCTGGACGAGAGACAACTTTCTTCAGCTCAACGTGCGAAAAACCGAGGCCCTCCTGATTGGCTCACGTCAGCGCCTCCGCACCTCAGGCGCTGACACCATCAGCATCCAAGGCTGCACTCTCCACCTCTCAAAGCCAGTCAGGAACCTCGGCGTTTTGTTCGACCCTGAGCTGTCCTTTCTCCCTCACATCCGCACCACAACTGGCACCGCCTTCCATCACCTCCGGAACATCGCCAGACTACGGCACTACCTCACCCCTCACGCTGCTGAAACCCTGGTCCACGCCTTTGTCACCTCAAGGCTGGACTATGGGAACTCTCTCCTCGCCAGGCTTCCCGGCCCTGACCACACTGCAGGTCATTCAGAACTCTGCAGCTCGTGTACTGTCCCCCACCAGGCATCGCGCCCACATCACTCCCACCTTCGCCCTCACTCCCACTCCCACCCTCACTCGCCTCCACTGCTCCCCATCCACCAGAGGATCGAATTCAAGATCTTCATCCTCACCTACAAGGCCATTCACGGCCTCGCTCCCTCCTACCTCTCCGACCTACTATCCCCCTACCTGCCCGTACCCTCCGTTCCTCTGGCTCCGGTCTGCTCCACGTCCCCCGCCCCAACCGCCCTACCATCGGTGGCCTTCAGCCTCTCAGCCCCGAGGCTCTGGAACTCCATCCCCCAGTGCCTTCGCCGCTTCCTCCCTCTCCTCCTTCAAGGCCGGTCTCAAAACCTTTCTCTTTGACCGTGCCTTCAGCTCCCCTCTCGACTCTCTTCCCCCTCCTCGCTCCCTCCCTTCCCTCCCCTCACCCTGACCATTTCCCCCCTCCTCGCTCCCTCCCTTCCCTCCCCTCACCCTGACCATTTCCCCCCTCCTCGCTCCCTCCCTTCCCTCCCCTCACCCTGACCATTTCCCTCCTCCTCGCTCGCTCCCTTCCCTCCCCTCACCCTGACCATTTCCCCCTCCTCGCTCCCTCCCTTCCCTCCCTCACCCTGACCATTTCCCCCCTCCTCACTCCCTCCCTTCCCTCCCCTCACCCTGACCATTTCCCCCCTCCTCGTTCCCTCCCTTCCCTCCCCTCACCCTGACCATTTCCCCCATCCTCGCTCCCTCCCTTCCCTCACCCTGACCATTTCCCCCCGCTCGGGTCCTGACCCAACTGTGCAGCGCCTTGGGACGTCCTCCTGACGTGAAAGGCGCTTTATAAATGGAATCTTGTTGTTGTTGTTGTTGTTGTGTGTGCTTACCAACTACACAGTCACTACACTGCTGTATATCCTGCGAAATGCTTTGAGATATTCTCCTGACTTGAAATAAACTATGTCAAATGTAAGTATTCTTCTTATTAGTTATTGTGCAGGTTTTTGCATGCGATTGCAAGGAGGTCTTTTGAAATATAAGGGGACTTCCTGAACTCTCTCTGCCCAAAAAAGTTGACCACTGCATGCATTGAGTTTAAATGTGTAGTGTTTAAATATAAATTTTAAATATAGAAGATTACGTGCTGTTATTATTGGCGGAATTCTCACACTGATCTGGTAACTACTTTCCTTGGTACTTTTGCGTTGAAAACAAATGACTATTTTCAGAGGGATTCAATTGGCAGAAATCTCTCTTCCAAACCACAACCTCCTCCTTGGAAACAAAGCACAGCCACTTCAGTGGATTGAGTCTACTGCTATCATTACAATGGGATTATTTTAGTGCATTATCCAAAGATCAATCAAACTACCATCATAAGTTTTCAAAGTATATTTATATATCAAGACACATTGGATTAACTTGAATTATAATAAGAATATTTGAATTTGATGTTGACCCTTTCACATTGGAAGGAAGTCTCAAAGCCCTTTACAGGATTTACCATAAAGGGTAGTGACTGTATTTTTAGACGATTGATTACAAATAAATTAGCTTTAATATCTTTAATTCCTGCCTGAAATTACCATTGTTCTACGTATAAATACACATGGTATACAGCCACCCCCACATCACCTCTCCCTCATGACCCACCCCCCCACTCATCCTCCAATATACTCCTTCAACTCTGTCTCTCCCTCCTCCCTCACCACGATTGTCCGCAAACTCAAACCCATCACCTGCTCCCTCGATCCCATCCCTACCTCTCTCCTCGTCTCCCAGCTCTACCTTCTGGCCCCCCTCCTGTCCGATCTCATCAATCTCTCCCTGTCCACCGGTTCAGTTCCCACCCCCCTAAAAACTGCTGTCATCAACCCCATCCTGAAAAAACCTTCCCTGGATCCATTCCTCCTCTCCATCTCTAACCTCCCATTCCTCTCCAAGGTCCCGGAACGAGTCGTCGCGTCCCAGCTCCGCTCCTTTCTCTCTCGCCATTCCCTCTTTGAACCCCTCCAATCCGGCTTCTGCGCTGCCCACAGCACGGAAACAGCCCTGGTCACAGTCACTAACGACATTCTGAACATCTGTGATCAGGGCTCCCTCTGCCTCCTTGTCCTCCTCGACTTCTCGACCGCCTTCGACACTGTCGACCACTCCATCCTCATACACCGCCTCTCCGTTCTACTCAATCTTTACGGACCTGCTCTTGCCTGGTTCGATTCCTATCTCTCTCACCGTCTCCACTTTGTTGCCTCTAATGGTTTGTCCTCCAGACCCGCACTGTCACATCTGGCATCCCCCAGGGCTCTGTCTTTGGCCCTCTCCTCTTTAATATCTCCATGCTCCCCCTCGGTGACATCATCCGCAGACATGGGGTCAACTTCCACATGTATGCAGATGACACCCAACTCTATCTTTCTGCCTCCACCCTCAACTCCAGGACCTCTGCTGCCCTGACAGACTGCCTGTCAGACATCAAGTCCTGGATGAGGGCAAATTTCCTACAGTTGAATGTGAACAAGACTGAGGCCCTCCTGATTGCTCGCGCCAGCGCCTCTGCACCTCAGGCTCTGGCAACATCAACCTCCATGGTTACATACTACAGCTCACCAGCCAGTCAGGAACCTGGGGGTCTTGTTCGACCCTCAATTGTCTTTTCTTCCCCACATTCAAGCCATGACCTGCTCTGCCTTCCCTCACCTCCGTAACATCGCCCGACTCCGCCACTACCTCACCCCTCAGGCCGCTGAAACTCTTGTACATGCCTTCATCACCTCCAGGCTCGTCTACGCAAACGTCCTGCTTGTCGGCCTTCCCAACTCCTCCCTTCACAGACTGCAGATAATCCAGAACTCTGCAGCCCGTGTCCTCTCCCGCACCAAACTCTGTGACCCCATCTCTCCCACTCTCGCCCGACTCCATTGGCTCCCTATCCTTCAGAGGATCCAGTTCAGGATCCTGGTCCTCACATACAAAGCCCTCCATGGCCTCCCCCACCCTACCTCTGTGACCTCCTAACCCCCTACCAACCCGCCCGCTCCCTCCGCTCAGCCGGCTCTGGCTGCTCCACGTCCCCCGATCCACCCACCCCACCATTGGCGGGAGAGCTTTCAGCCAATCTTCCCCCAACCTCTGGAATTCCATCCCCCAATCACTCCGCCTCACCCCCCTCCTTAGCCTCCTTCAAGTCCCGCCTCAAGACCCTCCTCTTCGACCATCGGCCACCCCCCTTCCTCTCCCCTCCCTTATCCCCCCCTGACCCCAGCTCAGGTCTGAAATGCTGTACTCTGTCCAGCACCTTGGGACGTCCTCCCGACGTGAAAGGCGCTATACAAATGTAATCATGTTGTTGTTGTTCACTTACAAATACACAGTCACTGCATTTTACAGTAATTCCTGTGAAGCGCTTTAACACATTTCAATGTTGTGATACAATAATAATCCTTGCATTTGCTATAGCGCCTTATCACGTCTTCAAGACGTCTCAAAGAGCTTCACCGAATATATTGTGAAGTGAATTGACTATATTTTGTGGGCGACATGTATTTTGTAATGTAAAAAATATTTTGAGTCATTTACCAAATGCAAGGATTATTATATAAACTGTCCAAAACCCTCATTTAGATTCCAGGCTGTCACTCAGTCCTTATTTAGTATTTTTCTTCTTTTACTTCAAAAAGATGGACCAAAATTCCTCATACAAATCCTTTCCCACCCTAGCACCCCTCTATCTAGTTGGAGTTGAGGTACAGATCAGCCACGATCTAATAGAATGGTGGAACAGGTTCGAGGGGCTGAATGACCTCCTCCTGTTCCTATGTACCTCTCTGACCTGCTTGTACCCCACTCCTCTGCCTGCCCCCTTTTTTTATTTTTATTTATGAGCAAAGTTAGGTCCTGTTCATCCCCATTAATTAAATTAGCCCGAAACTTGTTCAATTAGGGAATATGAGAGTTTGTCCCTGCAGTCAAACTCCGCGCCCCCCCCCACCACTCTTCTTGGCCCCAAATTATAATAATATTCATCATTGCATTTGATATAGCACCTTATCACATCATTGAGACGTCTCAAAGCACTTGTAGTGACTATATTGTGGAATGTCAAAGGACAACGCGGACCTGAAACCTGCCTTTACGACCACCTGAGCAGGTCAGGTTCAGGTGATGGGATGGTCTCTCCGGCAGGGCAAGCCTGGCCTGAGCCTGGTGACCAGATGCTTAAGTCAGCTCTGATTCCAGTGTCTCCTCTTCCTCTGTGTGAGGGCGGATCAGAAGTCCTGCGATACCGATCCCAGCCACCAGGTGGCTGAAGGCTTAGCTGTTGCCAGGACCTCATTGCCTCCATTATCCTGTTATTTATGGGTGAGATCCACCCATGGTGTTGTCTCCTCACAAACAAGCCTCCACAGGAGAATGCTCTGGGCAGGTGCTTGCCCAAGGAGTAACTGATAAGAACAGATACCACACTTGATCTTAGCCAAAAGGTTGAGAAGCGATCTCCTTCACTCAGCTCACACAGGCCTGAGGAACATCCACTGACCCTTCCACACCGCACAGGCAATGAAATGGCCACTGTATATCATTCGGGGTCTAACAGTCCTCTACATCTGTTATTTGATCACAAACAAAAGACATATAATTTGTCTCCAACTTCACTGTTGTGTACATTAAACAGAGCAGTCAGACACTGCTTCCTCATTTGGTGGTTTTCAGAGTTTAAATCAAATGCAAGGATTATTATTATTGTTACTGACTAGTTAGAACTGAGTAGAACTTGATGCAATAGGCAGCAGCACAGCAAACACAAGGTGGGATGTTCCAGAGGAGAGGAGACTCTCTTTTACTCATCCCATGTCTCCAGCTCAGTGAGACCACTGAGCCTTCAATTTTCATACCCGCAGGGAAGGAAGGAAGGTGGGAGAACCCATCTCCATAATTAGAAACCGGTGACCTGCAGCTTTCTCATACACAACACGAGACATTGAGAAAACTGCAAACACTGAGTAGCAACAATTATTTACTTCAAATTTGCTTTCTAATTTTACTTAATTATCTTCACAGCTTGAAAATCATCAGGACCCATGTCTGTGAATGCTGCCCTTCAGTATGTAAAAAAAATCTTGGCAGTGTCGATAAGAAGTCAGAGAGAAGGCGAGAGAGTGAGGGAGAAATTCAATAACTGAGCAATAGACTAATTAAAATGTAAGTAATATAATAATGAGGCTTGTGGTAAACTATTTATTGTCAATAAAAATAAACCCACTGTTGGTTTAGTCAAACTGCTTTTGACTGTACACAAAAAACATCTACCACACGTGTTTTACACAGATGCCCAATACCTTACTGCCCCCTTTGGGTAAATGCTAGGACCACAAGCCACAGTTATATAATAATAATAATAATCCTTGCATTTGATATAGCGCTTTTCACGTCGGGAGGACGTCCCAAAGCGCTTCACAGAACACACTGTAAAGTGAATTGACTGTATATTTGTGGGCGAACGCGGCAGCCAATTGCACACAGCAATGTCCCACAAACAGTCGTAGATTGAAAATGACCAATTTATTATTGTTTTTGGTTTTGGAGGGATTATTATTAGGCTCTGTGTGGAGTAAGGAAACTTGCCCAAGGTTTCGCCCTCTGCCGGGAATTGAACTCAGGTCTCTCACTTGCGAAGCGAGTGCTCTAACCACTGAGCTACAGGACTCCACTAACTCCACTAACTCCACAGTTACATATCTTGTGGTGTCAAGAATCATTTTTCAGTGGGATAGCTTGGACTTTCAGGCGATAACAACCCCAAATTTGTTGAATTCCATTCTCTTATCAAAATATTTTTCATTCGTCTTGCACGTGGAGTCCTGTAGCTCAGTGGTTAGAGCACTCGCCTCGCAAGCGAGAGAACCTGGGTTCGATTCCTGAGAAGGGCAAAACCTTAAGTCAAGTTTCCTTACTCCAAGCGCCTCTGCTTACTTAGCAGTAAGTAGGAACCCATTTGTTAATCGATTGGTGGATAGCTATCCGGGGGTAATAATCCATCCAAAATTATCTAAGGATTATTGTACGTTTCTCAGTTCAATCACCCAAAAGTATCCAGTTATTATTGTATGTTCAATTCGATCACTCAAAAGTATCCAGATATATGGCACGTCCAATTCTATTATGGCACATCCTTTCTTCTGATTCTCTTTCTGAATCGATCTCCGTTTATACAGTTGACCAGGTGACCTTTCACATATTATCTTTTGCAAGCTGTTCCTTTGTGAAAAAAATACAACACAGCTCTCCCTCATATTAAACCAGCTGCAGATCATTTTTCCATGAGAAAATGACTGATAAGGAATGAAAACAGTTTGTTGTTTATAAACAGTCTTTTGCTTCTCCTGCTTGAGAAAGGATCTTTTTCAAAGCTAGTCACAACCAACTCCCCTCAAATGACGAAAGGTCGTGGACCTGAAACGTTGACTCACTTTCTTTTCTCCATAGATGCTGCCTGACCTGCTGAGTGTTCCCAGCAACGTCTGTTTTTTGCCCCTCATATGAAATTCATCATATGTCAATATAAACTTCGCAAATCTAATTTGAGATTATTTAACACATTAATTACAGAAGTTTACACACGCGACTTAAGTGATCTCCACTGTAATAATAATAAACATTGCATTTAATATGGGGACCTGTCACACTGTCAAGACGTCTCCAAGTACTGCATAGATTATACTACAAAGAGGTGTAGTTTGTGGGCAAACACAGCAGCCAAGTTGCGCACAGAAATGATCCACGAACAGCCATGCAGTGAACAGCCAATTTTATTTGGGGATTGTTGGCTGGGAGACCAAATCCCTGACTGTCCAGCGCCTTGGGACGTCCTCCCAACTTGAAAGTTGCAGTACAAATGTAATTTGTTGTTATTGTTGACACCATGGGATCTTTAAAATCCACCTGAGGAGACAGACAGGACCTCTGTTTAATGTCTCATCCAAAGGATTTTACAGTAAATCCAGTGAAGCACTTTGAGATGTCTCGACGACGCGATAAGGCGTTATACCAAATGCAAGGTATTAGGCAAGGTAAATGCATGTGTGCAATGACGATAGGTTAACGATTGAACAGCTTCTAGACTTGCATGATTTACTTTAATTTCAGGGACTGAGGAAAGCTGAGAACAGCTCATGTGGGTCACACATAAGCCTGTACATGTTCTCCACATTGCAGGTCTGTGGCTCTCAGATTCCTGTACTAGTTGAAGCCTGTTCGCTCAGGCAGCGCAACACTTTGGAGACAGAGCACAAAGGCGTAATGCGATCTACACTGAGCCTAAGTAGTCAAGAGGCACAAACGGAATGGAATGTGATTCAAAAAGATCACCCAAAGCACTTAACCCCTTCATCTGGAAAAAGAAGAGAAAAAAGCACTGGGAACACTCAACGACATGAAACGTTAACTCACTTTCCACTCTCCATAGATGCTGCCAGACCTGTTAAGTGTTCCCAGCGACTTCTCTTTTTATTTCAGATTTCCAGCATCTGCAGTATTTTGCCTTTTTCTTTCATCTGGAAATATTGACTCCGTATCTTTTTAATAATTAGTTTTCCTGAGATGTCCAGGTGGGTAAAGCCAGTATAACATTACAGACATAAAGTTGCAGGTTGTGCAATGAGTTAGCTCAGGGCGTTCCAACCTTTTGGCTGCTGAGGGCAGAATGCCCTGTTTGGGAAAGGTTTGCAGGCCGCACAAGCAATATTTTTGTGTTTACCTACCAGAAACATAACATTTATACGGCACCTTTTACACCTAAGAAGGGTGTTTCAAAGCGCTCGACAATGCTGGCTGGGCACCTGACTGAGGGTGGGAGCTGAGGTGGTGGGGGGGGAGTGGAAAAGATGACCAAAAGCACAGTCAGAGAGTTAGGTCTTGACTTGCTTTCGAGAGGAGGGAGGGAGCGAGTCAGAGGTACTTTAGGAATGGAGCTCCAGAGAGTGGGGTCAAAATGGTGATGGTGGGGCAGGTGGGCTGCAGGAACGTTACTACCAATAATAAGTAATAGCTTCAGCAATAATTACTATTACGGCTAATAACATTAATAATAATTAGGGGCTTGAGCAAGCCAGTCCAAATGATGCTGGGCAAAGGGAATGTCTGGTCAGGATATCCCAGAGGTTGGTGAGGAGGGAGGGAGGGAGGATGAAGGTCGTAGAGGAGTTTCTCACTGGAGAAGGTGGGAGCTTGCTGTGAGGAAACGATACGGCATCTCAGTGATACAGAGAGTCTACAAGCTCAGGATCTGTTTTCTGGATTGAACAGTGGCAGAGAAAAAATAGCAAACCTGGAAAACTGTCGGGAAGCTTTTTTACGTGATTGCTCCTCAGTCTCACATCAAATTAAGTGACAAGATTCCTTCAGTCTGGGTTAGAAGGCTATGGGTTCAAATCCTATGTCAGGACATAGTCTAAGCTGACACTCGAGTGCATTACTGTGGTTACATTACACACTTTGTTTTTGGTCAGCCGGGAGTCTGACACACGTGGAAACCCATCACCGTTGCTTAAGAGCATCCGAACCGTGCTGAGATTTCCATGTATCCCACGACACATGGAAATCCCAGAGATAGATTGTTGGAATGGAATGCGCACTCTCTCTCTCTCTCTCTGGAAGGACTCATCCTGCTTACCTAATTCCAGAAAGTATTAGGCACAGGTTGGCAAGAGCCAAGGCTTGGGGACCCCAGAGTGTTACTACACACTTGGAGATAATGTCTTTCAGATGAGATGTTAAACTGAGGGCTATTAAAGATCCCTTGATACGAGAAGAGAAAGGAGATTCCACTGCTGTCTCGGGCAACAATCCTCCAGATAAATTGATTATTCGACCTTTCTGTGTGCAGAATGGCTATTGTTTCTGCCATCAAACACGGTTACTACACTTGTCAATAATTACTGAAAAGTGATTTGAAATGTTAATGTGATAAATTACTGTAAAAATGTAAATCCTTTCTCTTCTCCCCACCATCATCTTTCAAATGAGAGCACAGTGATGTTCAAATATTTCCAACCACTGGAGGGCAGCGTATGATATCTTGTGATACAAGATTAATATCCTTGATTGTGGATATTATTAGTTTTATTGGAAATTACTTCTGGAGAATCATAGGAAGTATTTCATCTTCTCTAACTTTGGTCAGATAGCGGGAAACCCATCACCGTGGTTGAGAGTCTCCAAATGAAACTTCCAAGGGTTCACTGTGTATCACTGGCTCAGTTGGTCACACTCGCCTCTGAGTCAGAAGGTTGTGGAAGTTACATAGTCTAAACTGGCATCCAGAGCAGTGCTGGGGGTGTGATGTATGGTTGGAGGTGCCGTCCTTCGATTGAGTGGTTAAACCTCCGTTCAGATGGACATTAGAGATCGCATGGCAGCGTAAGAAAAGAGAAGGGAGTTTCTCTTGGTGTCCTGGCCAACGATCACCCCAAATAAAATTTGGTCAATCACTTCATGGCTGCTTGCGGGACATTACTGTGTGCAAATTGGCTGTCGTGTTCACCCACAAATCCACAGTCACTCCACTTCATATTGTATCCTGTGAAGCGCTTTGGGACATCCTCCCGACGTAAAAGGCAAGATTGCGAGACCAGTGAGCAGGAGCGCAGTCAATTGGGGATCGTATTGAGACCAGCAAGAGTGAGCGCATGGGACTGGCAGAATTGGTGAGAGAGTTGGCTGCGGAGAGAGCAGGAAAGTGTGGGCTGACCGTGCCCCACTAACCGCCTACCTCAAGTCTCACCGTGCGCATCTTGGTTGCCGCCCCCTGACCGACCCGAGTTGTCTTTCTCCCAAGATGCCCCCATCCCTGCAACAATCTGTCCTCTCTTTCTGTCCTCCTCGTCTCTTATCCCCACTTGACTATCCCACAGCCTCTCTCTGCTCCGGCCTGGGAATCCTCCTTGGCACTTGGCGTCGGCCACACTGACTGCCCCATTCCCCACTATCACTGCAAGCCCCACCAGACCCACACCCCGGGGGCCAACCTCTCCTTCCTCATCCTCCTTCCCATCCTCCCTGCCAATCACTTCATCACCCCTTCCCGTCTCACACATTCCCCTGGCAACTGTCCCCTCCACACCACCCTTCAAAATGTCCGCTCCCCCTGCAACAAGGCTCTGACCATCAATGACCACATCATTGATGAAAATATTGACAACCCCCCCCACCTTCATCTCTGACGTCTCCACCCTCCTAGCTTCCCTCTGCCTCAGTTCCAAATCTCTCCTCATCTCTGGCAACTTCAACCTTCACTTCACCCCCTCCTGCTCTATCTCCTTGGATTTCTCTCCCTCCATATCCACTCTGCCACCCCATGTTCATGGCCACCCATTCGACCTGGTGATTACCCGGGGCTTCAGTGTCACAGACCTCACAATCACAGACAAAGCCATCTCCGATCACCACTTCATCTCCTCTAACTCCTCAATCCCTTTCCCCACCGGCACCAAATCCACCTCCACTGGAAAAAAATCTCCCCACAATCCCTCTTCACTGCCCTGAAGTCATCTGAACGGCTCCCACCGGCCTACCTCCCGCACTGATTTATCCTCCTTGCTCACTCTCCTCCACAACTCCCTCTCCACTACTCTTGATGTCTTTGCCTCCTCACCTCCCGAACTACCTCCTACTCACAAACCTCACCCTGGTAGACCAGCCACCTCCACTCCCTCAAGGGTCAGGTGCAGCTGCTGAACGCACCCTGCTCAAGTCTGATCTCACGGTCCACCAGCAGTTCTGGCTGGATCACATCAAACATACAGCTCCGCCCTCTCCTCCGCCAAATTGTCCTTCTATTCCAAAATAATCTTGGAGGTGAAGGACAACCTCAGGCTCCTATTCTCCACCACCAACTGACTTCTCCTTCCACTCTCCCACGCCTCGGCCATTCTCTCCTTCAAGCTCTGACCGTGAGGAGATGCCGGATTTCTTCAAGTCCAATATCGAGGGGATCTGTTCAGCTGCCTCCACCCTCCCAACCACCACTCCCTCCCCATCTCCTCCACACTCCAACCCCTACCCATCCCTCCCTCCACAGCTTCGAATCTGTCTCCCCCGCCTCTCTCATCACCACCATATCCAGCATGAAACCCACCACCTGCTCCATTGACCCCCATCCCCACCCCTCTCCCTTCTATTCTCCGACAACATCAATCTCTCCTAAATCATCTGGCATCATTCCCATTCCCCTAAAAACAGCTATAATCACCCCCATCCTGAAAAAACCTTCCCTGGATTCATCCCTGCTTTCTAACTACCAGCCCATCTCCAAGCAACCTTTTCTTTCCAAGGTCCTTGAAAGAGTCTTTGCTTCCCAGCTTTGCTTATTCCTCTCTTACCATTTCCTTCGCAAGCTCCTCCAATCAGGTTTCTGTGCTGCTCACAGTCTGTCCATCTGTGACCAGGGCTCCTTCTGTCCATCAACCTCTTGCTGTCTTCGATACCGTGGACCACTCCATCCTCCTCCACCGCCTCTCCTCTCACTTCAACCATCACGGTTCTATCCTTGAATGGTTCAGGTCTTATCTCACACCGTCTCCAATTTGTCTCAGCCAACAGTTTCTCTTCCAGCCCCACAGTCTTATGTGGTGTTCCTCAGGGCTCTGTCCTCAGTTTCCTCCTCTTCAACCTCTACATGCTCCCACTTGGTGACATCATCCGTAGACATGGGGTCAACTTCCACGTGTACACGGATGACACCCAACTGGCTCTCTGCCTCGTTTTCAGGAAACTGCCATCCTGACATCAAGTCCTGGATGAGAGCCAACTTTCTACAGGTGCCTCAGTACCTCAGGCACTGGCAGCATCAGCATCCACGATGTACACTCCACCTCACCAAGCCAGTCAGGAACCTGGGTGTCTTGTTCAACCCTCAACTGTCCTTTCTCCCCCACATTCGTGCCATGACCCACTCTGCCTTCCCCCACCTCTACAACATTGCTAAATTCTGCCACTGCCTCACCCCTCAGGCCACCGAATCCCTCATACACACATTCGTCACATCAAGATTTGGCTATGGAAACTCCTTCCTTTCGGTCTCCCCAACTCTTCCCTCCACAAGCTGCAGATTATCCAGAACTCTGCAACTCATGTCCTCTACTGCACCAGGCTCCGCGACCCCATCAAACCCACCGTCGCCCGACTCCACTCACTCCCCATCTCTCAGAGGATAGAATTCAAAATCCTCGTCCTCACTTTCAAGGCCCTCCACGATCTTACCCCCCTCCTACCTCGCTGACCTGCTAAACCACTATCAACCTGGCCTCTCCCTCCGCTCAACAGGCTCCGGCCTGCTCCATGTCTCCCACCCGATCCTCCCCTACCATTAGCAGCCGGGCTTTCAGCCTCTCTGCCCCCACCCATTGGAACTCCATCCCTCAATCCCTTTGCCGTGCTCCCTCTCTTGCCTGGTTTGATTCCCATCTCTCTCACCGTCTCCACTTCGGTGTCTCTAATAGTTTCTCCTCCAGATCCGCACTGTCACATCAGGGCTCTGTCCTTGGCCCTCTCCTCTTTAATATCTCCATGCTCCCCCTCGGTGACATCATCCGCAGACATGGGGTCAACTTCCACATGTATGCAGATGACACCCAACTCTATCTTTCTGCCTCCACCCTCAACTCCAGGACCTCTGCTGTCCTGACAGACTGCCTGTCAGACATCAAGTCCTGGATGAGGGCAAATTTCCTACAGTTGAATGTGAACAAGACTGAGGCCCTCCTGATTGCTCGCGCCAGCGCCTCTGCACCTCAGGCTCTGGCAACATCAACCTCCATGGTTACATACTACAGCTCACCAGCCAGTCAGGACCCTGGGGGTCTTGTTCGACCCTCAACTGTCTTTTCTCCCCCACATTCAAGCCATGACTCGCTCTGCCTTCCCTCACCTCCGTAACATCGCCCGACTCCGCCACTACCTCACCCCTCAGGCCGCTGAAACTCTTGTTCATGCCTTCATCACCTCCAGGCTCGACTACGCAAACGTCCTGCTTGTCGGCCTTCCCAACTCCTCCCTTCACAGGCTGCAGATAATCCAGAACTCTGCAGCCCATGTCCTTTCCCGCACCAAACTCAGTGACCCCATCTCCCCCGACTCCATTGGCTCCTTATCCTTCAGAGGATCCAGTTCAAGATCCTAGTCCTCACATGTGAAGCCCTCCATGGCCTTGCCCCACCCTATCTCTGCGACCTCCTAACCCCCTACCAACCCGCCCATTCCCTCCGTTCAGTCGGCTCTGGCTGCTCCACGTCCCTTGACCCACCCGCCCCACCATTGGCAGGAGAGCCTTCAGCCACTCTGCCCCCAACCTCTGGAATTCTATCCCCAAGTCACTCCGCCTCACCCCCTCCTTAACCTCCTTCAAGTCCCGCCTCAAGACCCTCCTCTTCGACCATGCCATCGGCCACCTTCCCTCCCTGACCCCAGCTCGGGTCTGAAATGCTGTACTCTGTCCAGCGCCTTGGGATGTCCTCCCGACGTGAAAGGCGCTATACAAATGTAATCTTGTTGTTATTCACGGCACAACTCAAGACTCTCCTGTTCGACCGTACCTTCAGCCACACTCTTCTCCTCTCTGCGCTCCCTCAACTCAACCCTGCCCCCCCACCCCCGGGCCCTGATCTCCGACTGTTCAGCACCTTGGGACGTTCTCCCAACATGAAAGGCGCTTTACAAATGTTCTGCTGTGCACAATTGGCGGCCGGTTTTGCCCACAAAATATACAGTCAATTTGCTTTACAGCTGCTGATGGTTGACTCGCTTCTAGCTTCCGTATTGGAGGCGTGGATGAGAGGAAATTAATTTTGAGGTTAAAAATATTTTATCAATGGATTCAGCGACGAGGCTCGAGTTACCGTGGCAGCAGATTAATCGGTTCATGCCAGCAGCTGTGACACACACCGCCCGCCACTATCACAATCGTCGAGTGAGCTGACCTTTATCACAAAAATAAAACATTTCAAAGAGAAAAACGACAGGAGATGGGAAAATGCAACCGTAGACGCACACTTTCCAGGCTCCACAATGTTCCACACAAGCTTTTTTTTTCCCAACAGGCGGGAAGCAAGCAAAACCAATCCTGTTGGCACAAGGTTTGTAGGTTGTACTTCTTTCAAGGGAACAGCTAAACCCCACCATAAACCTGCGGCAGTAATCGCATTAGTAACCATCAAATAATCCACAAACCACTCACAACTGTAATACGAAAAAACTAATCTGGAAGGAATTTGTTTTGTCGAAGAACTTTAGGTTATGTTCTTCTTAAAACGTTTGTTCCGCCTTCTCCTCCCCCCCCCCCCAAACACCCCCTCCTCACTATTGCCTGTGAGCTGAGTAGGCCACCAGCCTCTGCTCTGCTCCGCAGCCAAGTGCAGAGCAAAGATCAGGGACGGTCACTTGTCATTTGCTGCCACTGACCAACCTCCCATTCTGAAGCAGCAACACGCTTTCTTGTGAACCAAAGCCCACTCTCCTCCCCCCCTCCCCCAGCCAAAAAAAAATATTCACCTGACAAATGTCAACTGACCAGCTCTCAGAACCTACTATGTGGTAGATAATAATAATAATAATCGCTGTATTTGTTACAGCACCTTATCATGTTGTTGATACACCTCACAGAATAGACTGTAAAGTGGATTGATCTGTGGGGAAAGGCAACAGCCAGTTGTGACCAGTTGTATCTGGGGATTGTTGTCCTGGACACCAGGAGAAACTCCTTTCTCTTTTCGAATAGTACAACATGATCTTTAACATCTACTCGAACAGGCAGATGGGACCTCGGATTAACATCTCATCCGAAGTACAGCACATTTGACAATGCAACGTCCCCGCAGCATTGCACTGGAGTGTCAGCTTCGACTACGTAATTCCAAGCCCCACCTGCGGCTCAAACCCACAATCTTGTGTCTCAGAGGCACTGCGCTGGGCTGACACACTGAGGGAGTGTTCTGGTTTCAACTTTTTGTCTCTTCCTTCTAGTTATTTATAATAATAAACCTTGCATTTGATATAGCGTCTTATCACATCTTCGAGACGTCTTAAAGCTCTTCACGGAATGTACGATAAAGTGAATTGACCGTACATTTGTGGGTGAAACACAGCAGCCACTTGCGCACAGCAGTGCCCCACAAACTGTCGTGGATTGAAGTGACCAATTCATTACTGTTTTTTTTATTTCTTGAGAGATTATGATCAGGTGTGTGGAGTAAGGAAACTTCCCAAGGTTTCACTCTGCCGGGAATCGAACCCAGGTCTCTCGCTTACATTGTATTCAATCTCCTCATTCTACTGCTCTGTGGGCCCAACCCAAATTTGCCAGGAAATATGTGAAAATATGTGAAAGAGTGCTCAAACCACTGAGCTACAGGTCTCCATCCCATATTTTACCCCATCCCTCGCAGTTGGATCCCCAAGATCCTGTTCATTGGGCAACAAATAATAAAAAACCTGCACATAAATACTCAGTTGTGCAGTTACTCAGGGGTCAGACATGTGGGATGTGATTTCTCAATATCACCTTTTCTGGTTTAATCACTGATGAGCATTTTACAAAATTCCACTAAAAACTCCTGTTGAGCTTAATTAGGTTTGTTTACAATTTGAGCTGGTTACAAGGGAACGGGATATAGCGTTGGTTTGACACTAAAAATAAAAGCTGAAAGTTAATATTATCTGTGGTGGTTGATGGGATTTTCACATATTTCCTGGCAAATTTGGGTTTCCTACCCAATTCGGAGTGGATGTAATGAAGAACCTTCCTGTCGCTTTGCCAAATATTATGTGGGCCAAGGTAATGATTAAACAAGATCCTTTCTTACATCACATGAAACAAGAAACCCCCAAGTTGGAACGGGGGCTGAACTGCTAACAGCAGAGATAAATCTCTAATTTAATGTGAAGCTGCAGTTGCTGCAATTTGCACGAAGCGTATCCGCCACGGTTAAGCTCTCCGGGACAAGTTGGAGACGTTACCCTGGTTCTCTTCACAGGTTTGCACCCGAGCTGGGGGTTGGATTCGGGAGGAGTGTTGGCCAAGTGGGGGCTGGAATGGGCAGACGACCAAAGGCTCAGTCAAAGGGGAAGGTCTTGAGACAGACCTTGAAAGAGACGAGGCAAGGGTTGAGGTGAACTGACTCTGTCCGGGATGCGTTTCAGAGAGTGAGCACATAAAGGCTGAAGGCCCGAACACTGAGCGGAGGGGGCAGGTGGGATGAGTAGGTTTTTAAAAGATCATAGAGGTAGAGTGGAGCAAGACCATGAAGAGATTTGAAAGACAGGATGAAGATCTTGAGCTTGATCAACTGAGAGATGAGTCGCCAGTGGAGCCGGGCAAGATTGAGGGGGTGAGGGTGGGGGGAGAGGGTGATAGGCTTGCAGAGCTCAGGGTGGGAAATCTTGCATTTATGCCCTTGAATCCCTCACTGGAAAGATTTTTGCTCCTGTATTAACTCCCTGACCCTTTCATTATCTTAAACCACATCTGCTCCAAGTGGAGGAGTCCAAATCTCTCCAGTTTTCTTAATAGTTAACCGTTCATCTCTGCTGTCATCCTTGTGATCCTCTCCACTGCTCTGTGCTCCAATCAAATGTCTTATTAGCCTCCTCATCACTTCCTTACTGTTATATCAAACACCTAGAATCCTATTTGCCTTTTAAAAGAACTTCACCTGGAACACCAATCTTGAATGAACTGCATCTCTACCCCATATCCTTCTGTTCTTCCATTCTACTGAGCATTTTACCTCTCTGGGTATCATACCACTCCACAGATTCTCCCCCCAAAATATACTGCTTCACATTTTCTATACTGAGCTCCATTTTTCACAAATTTTCCCACTTTGCTAACGCCAACTGTCTCTGTTAACAGCTCCTAATTCAGCAACTGCAGATTTAGATGTTCCCTTAAGTGCTGCACCAGATCATCGATTATACATACACATCTGTCCTTCAAACATTCCTTTGTCCACTTTAGTACTTTCCATCTGTTCCACGCACCTCTCATTCAGCCACAAGCCTTGCTGTGGACATTGTCAAAGGTCTCCCTAAAATCCAAATAAACATCGATTACATCTCACTTATGCACAATTTTGGTAATTTTGAGAGGCCAGAAAGGTTAAGTGGCATTGGCAAGCACCAGATGGCTTCTGTATTGCCCACATTTGGAGCTGAAGGGGGGGGGGGGGTGGGAGGGTTGGGGGCAGTAGTGAGAAGGAGGAGGAAAAACAGAATAGGGATAAAGAAAAGGGGCAGCATGAGGAATGGAGCACACAAGGTTCCAGTGTTGGGAACTTTGGGACATCTCAAAGATGTGACAAGGCGCTATATCAAATGCAAGGATTATTATTACTTATTAGCTATAGGGCTTCAATTGGAAATGGGAAGCTTTATCCTATTCACCACCCCTTTTAAGGGCAGCTCCACCATTTGATCTATTCTGTCTTCCCGCTAAAGTGTGGCGATCAATATTGAAAAGAAGTGATGCATGTGGAACAGAACTATGAAAGGGATCAGTCCCATACGCTGTTGGAAGTTGTGTATAGAACATACTGTATTTAAAAGATGCAGGGAGACATCAATTTAAAGAATTTTACAAGAGCTGTATGTGCCAGAAACAAAAAAGAACATTCATTAACAGATTTAAAATTTGTTTACATATACAACATTGAAAAAAAAACTTAAGGCAAAATAAATCTTTTTGTACCTACAAGTTGTCCATATATATAATATGCTTAACCCAATACCAATCACAATGCTTAACCCAATACCAGTCACAATACAATCAGGTATGTCTATGCAGTACATCACATTTTGACACCTATTGTTGAACAGGTTTTTTCTTTTTAAAAATCATCATCATCATCATCATCGCTTTCCAACTAATCATGTGTTTGAGTTTACTCTGAAGGGTACACAATTGATAAAGGCACCAACAGACCAACCAGAACAAAAAGCCAACTGAACAAGTTACGTTATAGAAACAAGAGTGCTCTATACAGTTACATCGAGAAGTCTGCAAAAGGCGGCTCGTTTTTAGAAAGGAACAAAGCGAAATTGTTACATGATTTATACAGGAAGCAAACCAGAGAGAAAGAGGAGTTAGGGCGTAGCTTGGAGAAGCGATAAGATTTATCCATACTATGTGTCTGTGGTATGCATGTGCACACGCGCGTGCGGAGTAAGTGTGTGTGGCACTTGGACAGTCTTTGTATACAAAGCTTAACAGTCATGCTTGGACACAGTAAATTGTACAAGGCAATTGTCACCACAAAAGGTTTTGAGACTAGGGATCAGGCACTGCACTTTGAATTTAAACATAGCTAATTTAAGCTCTACATTGTACAGGCTCATCCACAAAAACACTCTGCAAACATAGAAAGGGACAGGAATCTAGGGCACCTTTCGTTCTCAATGCCAAAAGCAGACAGGGTCTCCTGATCTTAAATGTCAACTGTGTCTCAAGGAGACCCACTCACTGAGGTTTCCTTCACAACATTTAAACATTTTCAACGTGAAGCACCCTCTGTTTATACATCCTGTAATAAGAGGATAACCGGTTATTACCATATAACACAGAATACTGTTAAAAATATGAGGCTGAACGCTTGTTTGGAACAGATAAGACTTCAAACTCGGATCTGTATGGTGAAGTCGAACTTTCTAGAGTGGAATCAAGGTGTTCTTTTGTGTTTGTTTTCATACATCAAATGGAATGTCGTTAAAAGAAAATGCAAATAAAACACAATAGTGTTCTTGTTCGATAAAGATTACATAACATTTCGAGGATTATATATTTTATTTTTTTAATCCATAAAATCAGTGAGGGAGGCACCTTGGCAGGACTGCCGTCTTTACTGTATACAGTGTACAAGTGCACACAATCTACACAACCAACCAACAGAGCAAGACTGGTTTAAAAGAATGCAGGCTATAGAGTAACATCCTTTTCCCCTCTCACTGGGTAATTAAAAATTTCATTAGGCCTTTGTGTGAATCCCACAGCAATAAACAAGGTTTAGAAAGCTCACTCAATGTCTACAACAATGTGAGACTGCTACAGACCATCTCCACTCACGTAACCATATACCAAGTTGCTGTAATACTGAGTGATCACAGTTATACTTCGATATTTCTCAAAGTGCATTTCTTTTGAAAAAAAATCAAGCTGAAGTGCTTACAGAAAAGAAAGGTACGTGTGTTTAATAGTCGAATGAGCCATTCCTGCTTTCTTTCAAACACCGTCACTGAGCTAAAGGAGATAGATCAACTAGTGTGTGTGTGTGTGTGTGTGTGTGTGTGTGTGTATACTGGCTGTACAGAGAGACACAGCGTTCAGACTTTGCAGACACCAATACACTGGAGTGTGAATTTTCGCCTCAGAGTGGAGAAGGAGGTCCACAGTAAGCACAAAGCGCCATGGCTTCCAGAATGGACAGTCTCCATGGTTACAGGTGCCACGGCAGAGTTTTTAAGAGAGTACAAAGTACAATGAACAAGCTGAGATGCACCACGAGACAGGATTCAGGAGGAGTTAGAAACAAACAAACTCTGAGCATGTCCAGTCCTGCAGTCCTGGCCCTGTGGAGACAACATGTTGAGGAAATTAGAAAAGAAATTCATCAGAGCATAAATTTACACAGCAACAGATTGTTAAGAACTCAACTGGCTGAAAGGGACATCAATGTGTAGACACTCAATAGTGAGCAACCTGACGTTAATCCACACTGATACTAAATCAGGCTCAGAATACTGGAATCTAATGAAGAAACAAACCACTCTGGGGCTAAAAGTTATTTTCTATTTGACACCACTTGGACCTCAGCGCCCACTAACAGCACCAAGCACTGACACACACAGTAAGAAGGCTTTTAGCAAAAACTTCTATTCACTTGGTCATGACAGACAAGGTTGACTCAATGAAAAAAATTAAAAATTCCCCATTTGGATTTAGTCCCACAAGGAGCTTTATTCATTGTCTTGCCATAAAATATTTACTGTGGGTAGTGCTCAGTGCAGACACTAAATGCCCAGGATGTAAACCTGGCCCATTCCCCAGTGCTGGGAGCCTGACCTTGTTGAGGGCATTTTAAGACGTTCACCCTGTTCAGGATTCTACCAGCAGCTGGGGTTCCTGAGGGGAACCTGAGCCAGGTCCAGTCCATACAGGTGAATCCGAGGACAACCAACACTCCCTAGACCAGCCTCAATGACTGAGGAAGGTGCACAGGCAAACAGACCTCTTTACTTATTATAGGCATTTATCACAAGGGCGCTGGAATGTAAATGTCAAGAAATGATGTTATAATTGTATAGATCGCAGGTCAGAACTAATTTGGAGTATTGTGTGCAGTTTTTGGCACCAAAACCGTAAGAAGGATATAACAGCTTTGGTGTGTGAGTGTGTGAGTGCGTGAGCAGTGTTGATTTACTAAAATTGATTTAGTGTCAACGGCCTAAATTACAATGAAAAGATATTTCTGAAGTGCACCTTCAAACTTTAACTCAAAGCAGTTGGTTGCGGTTGCCACCCTTTGGTGCCCGGGACAAAGAGGAGGCAATGACAGTGCGTACCTGTAAAGCGAGGGCGTGTGTAGTTTAGGAATGCTGGTACAGGGGTTGGAACCTGGCCGTCTCCTCGAAGATCAGCTCCTTCAGCTTCTCCTTGGGAAGGTCGTCCAGCTCCATGTCAAACTTAAAGGGTGCCTCTGCCACCGGCTGAAAAACCATCAAAAATTACTACCACTTCAGAAAGTGAGTGCGAATAATACTAATAATAAATAATATAATAATCCTTGCATTTGATATAGCGCTTTATCACGTCATTGAGACATTTCAAAGCGCTTCATAGGATATACGGTAAAGTGTAGTGACTGTGTATTTTGTGGGTGAATAGAGAAAAAGGAAGGACAACATTTTTGTTCCACTCTCCTCCAAAACTTACACTTCACTCCAATGTAGTGATGGGGGAAAACACTGCATTGTCAGAGACGCTGTCCTTGAACGATTCATTAAACAAGGTTCTGCCTGGCTTTTCAAGTGGATGTTAAAAATCCCATACTATAAGAAACTTTTCTCCCAGTTTCCTGGCCAACAAGCCACCAGATAAAATTGGTCATTTCATTTCATCGGTTTGTGGGATAATGCTATGCACACTGTATTTGCCTACAAAAACAATTAGTACACTTTAATAATAATCCTTGCATTTGATAAAGCAACTCATCACATCCTTTAGACATCTCAAAGCCTGCACAGAATCTACTGTAAAGTGAATTGACTGTACATTTTGTGGGTGAAACACGGCAGCACATAATAATGTCCCACAAACGGTTGTGGATTGAAGTGACCAAATTATTATTTTTTTACAACAAATACTGGAAAGAGCTTTGAGATGATTCAACAACGTGAAATGGCACAGCAAGCATTTATTTAAGACATTTATCCTCCCCTAAATTGACGACCCGGAAAAACTCCTTTTTCTTTTCGAATAGTGCCAAGGGATCTTTAACATCCACCTGAACAGGTAAACAAAACCTCAGTTTAAAGTCTCATCTGAAGGCTGGAACTCGCGACAATGCAGCATATCCCATTGGAGTACAATGGAGGGTCAGCCTAGACAGAATGCAAAGAATGATAGATATGGAGCTTAAGCCCACAAACCAGAAAGATGGATATATATTCATGTGTATAAGGTCTTTGTATCCTTCCTCCCACCATAAGGTATGTTAGCTACTTGGGTGCTGATCCTAACAAAATCCAAGGTACCTTCCTATGCATCTAATACTCCCCCTTTATTTCTTTCAGTTGAGGTAGGTTCTCAATCCGAAGCTCAGCCATAGACAGACACAGGAGAGAGTTCACATGGATTCACACACATGAATAAACCAATATTTTAAGCCATTTGTGGTTGTGAAAACATGGCTCAATAACCCTGGGATATAAAAGCATGCAATACCAACTGTTTGATATTATTCACTTCAAACAAGACATGAAAGGATGGAGCCATCAAACCCTGCGCTGACTGCCTCAAACCTCCATCAACTGTGGCTTTTAGTGCCTTATGTTACGTTTTCCAAAAACAACAAAAGAAAATCAACTCTGCAATAGACCCGAACATTAAAAGAACTCAGACCCACCACGTTTGTAAAGTTTTCATTGATCTGCAACCCCCGCATTGATCCCCCGCAACCTTACCCAGAAGCAGAAATAGCATTTTGATGCTAAGGCACCTATATTCACTCTTGAGCTTCCATATCGCTATGATCGCTGTCTAACATTCTAAAGAGGCTAGACAATCTGGATCATGACAGGCTATTTCAACCTGTTCAGAATGGTAAAACCAGAGGACACGGCCTGCGATTGAAAGGGGTAAATTTTGAACAAATCTATGCAAACACTATTTCAGTGAGCGAACAGTGAACCTGTGGAACAGGCTCCCGAGGGAGACGGTTGAAGCAGGAAATGTTGATTCTTTCAAATACAGACTAGTTTTCTTTTACGAAGTTACATTGTGGGATATAGCACACAGGGAGTTTGGGACTTATGTGCAAGCGATCGCCAGGAAGATGGAAGGTGAACTAGATGGAACTTTGGCTTGTTTTCGTCTAGCATTTTCTTATCTTCGTATCAGGAGTTACTGTCTCACAGATCAACACCAGAATGAAAAAAAATTGCAAATGAACTTCCTAATAACTGGTTTCCTCGTCCGAAAAAAGATGCAAATGATTTCCAAGAAAATCCAGCCTGAACACTATCAAATTAAGACACCATCTCACCTCATCACTGGGGTCATAGTACTGCTCCAGGTAAGGATGAGCAAGAGCAGCCTCCACTTCAATCCGTTTGTGGGGATTAAAGGTCAGCATTTTATCCAATAAATCCAGAGCTGCAATACAAGGGCAAGCATAAGAGAGAGAGAAAAATAAAGATTAACCTACTCCCATTGGGAAAACTCATAAACAGTTTTTGCATGCTCAAACAACAACAAACTACATTTGTATAGCATCTTTCACGTCGGGAGGACGTCCTATGGCACTGGAGGAACAAGGATTTAGACCCGAGCAGGGAGAGTGAGCAGCAGTAAGCACTGCTAAATACATCCCGGTGGTGCATTAGACTAAGTGGCTAAGCAACTCCATAACAAATGGGTTGGAAAACACATCACCCACTGTTGCTGTTCGGGGTGTGGAGGAAAGAGGAGCGAGAAAGCAAGTTAACTGCACATTCAAATCGGAACAAGAAATTAAATTATCTTCCGTCATGGTGGATGAGAAGAGAGCAACTGCTCTGCTCCCACTTTGTTCACAGCAGAACTCACTCGTCTATGGCAGGGAGAAATTCAGCCTGCAGAAAGGCGTAAAGATGCTTTTAATAAAGTAATAATAATAACCCTTACATTTGATATAGTGCTTTATCAAGTCTTTGAGACGTCTCAAACCGCTTCACAGGATACACTGTAAAGTGAATTGACTGTATATTTTATGGGTGAAATTGGGAAGCCAATTGCACACAGCAGCGTCCCACAAACAGTCGTGGATTGAGTGACCAAATTATTATAAAAATTTATTTTTTTTAAAAAATGGACTATTATCCCCGGAAAAGTGATCCGCCAATCGACTAACAACCGGGTTCCTATGAATGAGTTGCAGGAATAACCCCAAAAGGAAATTCACAAGAGGTGGAGTCGTTCCTGTTCAGTATCCTACCATGCCCTTGCTCTCCAGTGCCTTGTGAAAAGGCCATCCCCTAGGCTGCTGCAGCACAAGCAAAACACATGCCATGAACTACAACTATTTACAAAGATAGGGCTGGAAAAGCATGGGCTGACTTTTTGTGTGGGCGAGAGCTTAGTTTAGTCTATGCTAATCTGCAATAAGACTCCTGTGCGTCTTTTGGGCAACATTCTTACCTTTAGCATCAGCCTTAGGGAACAGTCTATTCCATGGTACCTTGCTCTTGGTAGGCAAAGACTGCAGATAGTTCCTGGCTTTAGCGTTGATTATACAGTTCAGGTCCTCTGCAGAGGGGGATCCAAGAATACCTGAAAATAGACAGCATGTTACACTGATATTTTAATTATGTGAAGAGAAGATGCTCATGAATAATGCATTCACTGCATCTGCTGTGGAAGCGCACAAGGATGGAATGAGAAAAGACCATTCGGCCAACTCAGTTTACTGCCCATAAAAGCTGCCCTAACACCACGCCCTCGTGAATCAGTAATCTGTCCATTTAATATTGAAGGCTGGAATCCACATTCCATGCGCTCACTAGCAGATACTTTACAGGTTTCTTACTTTCAAAGGTGCGTTAATATGGTCGCTTTGTTCCAGTCATCATGTGAATCAGGATGCCAATATTTTCCAAACTACAATGAAACATGGCTAAAAACTTGCAGTGAAACTGGGATTATCCCCCCTAACGTTAGTCTATAATATCCTCCGCCTGGTTGTTTCAGGAGCTCAGCTGTTTGAGCTTTATAATATAATTTTACGTTACAGGGCAGGTTACAGATTTCTCTCTTGGCTGTTGATACGACCCTAGGCAGATGATTCTACTTGGGCCTGCATCCCACGAAATTCCAGTTGCCCCAATTCTTAACCAGATCACTGATCACCAACAGCAACTACATTTACCCACGACTTCACTTCGAAGTTTCAACATCTGTAGTGAGACAATCAGGTAAAAGTTCTGTAGTTAACCTTCCCCATCATCTCACCCTAAAGTGTCCATTGGTTTTCAATTCCCCGCCAATTGTGACTGTGCTCTCAGAACTTTGTTCCCGAGATTTGCTTAACCTACATCACAATAGGATCTCTGCTTATTATATACCATACTTTCCAATTGTGCTTCAGTCCACTGTTCATTTCCCCATTTAACTATGTAGATCCAGGTTTTATTTTATTTCAAAATAGCACACACTTTATTTCCATTCTCTACAAACATTAGCAATTTCATATAAAGAGATGGTAACTGTAAAAGTAATGGGAAAAAATCATCTCCTGTCCCTCAAACTAGATTTGGGACAAGCAGACATTAAATTATAGGATTAGGAACCTTGAAATAAAGCACATCTCCTGGTTTTCTTCATATAAAACCAAGAAAAATAGTATCTTACCAAGGATATGGTTGAGCTGGTCCAAATAGTGTTTGCCTGGAAAAATTGGTCTGTTGGAAAGCATCTCAGCCAGGATACATCCCACCGACCAGATATCAATGGATTTGGTGTAACCCTGTAAGATAAAAGCACAGCATGTTCCCAGACTCAGATGACGTACAGCTAAACCCTTAAATATGTAACTAGTCTAGAATATAGGCCACAAACGGAAGATTGCTCATAGTTTGCAATTAATCAAGAGCCATTTTGTCATAATCCAAAGTATTTCCTTTCTCTTTTGAGGTTGAAGCATGGAATGGTTGCCCAAACATGCCAAGGAATGTTGAGCATACAAAATAAAGGACATGTCAAAGCAATTAACACGGCTGGTGAGGCACCCAAGGAGTACGTGGGTGGGTGGGGGGGGGGGAACTGAAAAGAATGGGATTAATAATTAGAAATTCTTAGGGCTCTCTTTTTTTGGACCCAATATGAACACCATTATTAAGCTAAGAGCAGCAAGTGACCTCTGACTGATGTCTACATTTCATGCTGAATTAGCAGATTTTAGCCACAATTGTGGGGCCTTCAAAATCCCTGGGATAAGGGTTTGCGGAAACACACAATAATCAGCCAGGGCGCCTTATTACCATCCCTAGAAGTGAATAAATTAGTAAATAGTAAGTAAGTAGGAGCAAGGGTCAGGCTATTGCCTCAGAGCACAAACTAATATTAGCTCATTTGAAGACTGAAACTACTCAAATCCAAAATTCTTTACTCTTTCCTATTCTTCAAATATGTTTATTCAGTTCCTTTTAAATGGCGTTTCAGTTTGAGCTACAGTAAACCTGCTGGAAAGTTAGTAAAGATAAAAGAATACAGCTGTGATTTTCAATCTGGGCTATTCACATCTGAACTCCAGACACACGTACAAATGCATTTAACTTGCAATCAGCTGATTGGAGCATTATACAGCAAATACTGGGAACATAACCAACTATTTTAGCAGCTTTTGCTACTATTATCTTCTTAGCTTTTAATAACTTCAAATTTGTAGCGAGATAGATCAACTCCTTGGAATAGAGATGGCAAAGTGATATCGCTTCTAAAAAGAACCTTTCCATAATGAAACAATTGAGATTTTTTTTAAAAAAATACATCAAAATACCCTTTAGACATTTTTTTGGGAAAATCATTACTTTAAGCTCTGCTCCAATTTTTCCAGACAATTGAAAACTTGGATATTTTCAAAATAAGTTAAAAGGGTTCTTTCAAGTTGGAAATGCTTTTTCTTTGAAGACCATCTCAACACTTGGTACCAAGCTGCCTATGATGTGACCTTTCATACTTGCGTCAGCATTATACATGGATTAAAACTGCAGGGGAAGTGGCAATGTATTATTGTGCTGAACACCAAAACCATGACGGTAAACGAAAAGTCATCTAGTCTGGCTCGATATTGTATACAATAGAAAATTACATTTACACAGCGCTTTTCACGTCAGGAGGATGTCCCAAGATGCTGAACAATCAGGGACCAGGGAGGGTGGAAGACAGGGAGGGTGGGAGTAGGAGGGTGGTCGAAGGCACGGTCGAAGCGGAGGGTCTTAAGGTTGTGCCTTGAAGGAAGCAAGAGAGGGAGCGAGGCAGAGGGAACATGGGATGGAGTTCCAGAGGGTGGGGCAGAGAGGCTGAGGGTGGATGGTGGGACAGGCCGGGCAGGCGACATGAAGGAGGCCTGGGCCTGCTGAGCGGAGGGAGCGGACAGGTTGATAAGGGGTTGGCAGGTTGGAGAGGTAGGAGGGGGCAAGGCCGTGGAGGGCCTTGAAGGTGAGGACGAGGATTTTGAACTCTATCCTCTGAGGGATGGAGAGCCAGTGGAGCCAGGCATTTTTGGGGTGATGGGGTCACAGAGCCTGGTGCGGGAGAGGACATGAGCCGCAGAGGTCTGGATGATCTGCAGCTTGTGGAGGGAAGAGTTCGGAAGGCCGACAAGCAAGGCGTTGGCATAGCCGAGCTTATAAAATGAATATGAAGTCATTTATAGCATGGAATTTAATCCTGCGCAACAACATGTGATCAATTATGGATGGAAGCCCATTAAGCCATTCTTTTCAGTAACAATTTGTTCTAAAGTAATGGCCACACACGGCACTTCCTTTTGATAGCCAGAGCGCTTTCCTCTCTAACCTCAAAAATCTTGATCCAAAGAAAATTTCATTGGAACAATTAGACTGAAGACACAGTAATTGATAAATATAAAAAAAAGTTTACGAATTTGGACCTGTGTAGCTATTCAAGTCCGTGAAACAGATATGGGTTCAAACAGCTCTTATGAAATTGTGAAGATCGCAGCGTCCAGTATTTTCTGAATACAAGGCAAGATTTCTTCTACCCGCCCCACCCCACACACCCAAAGAAAATTCCAAAAATGCATCTTAGATTAATGGAGCAGGCTGAGAGACGCAGGCAAAAAGAAAATTCCAGTTGCATTTATGCACGAGCAAAGGTATTTGGGACACAATTTCACCACTCTGCAGCAAAATAACGGGCCTAATATCACGCACGCAATGTGCAATTTAGAGAGAGAAAGAGCGTGTTAGGACACACACATACAGTACTGTATTAAAGTACTGCTGGGGTTTAACCAGCTGGCTTGGCATTGGAAGCACGGTCTGGCAAACTTACCACTGCTTGCCCAACTAGAACCACCCTATTAGGGTGATGTCATAATTTTAAAATGATGAAACATTTTCACTATTATTAGGGTAACTTGAATAGACTGATAATAGTGTTCTACACTCAGTGTTCAACATGACCGTATTTCACATTTGTTTAACCCTGCCCCCATTGAACTATGAAAATTGGGGCAGGGGGAGAAAGAGAGTGCATCACCTTATATTCGCAACAATACAGTGTGTACATAATACAGATAGATAAGTAAATGCAAGTCACCAAACTTACCTTGGAATTGAGCATGATCTCGGGGGCTCTGTACCAACGGGTAGCAACGTACTCTGTGAGGAACCCAGTGTGATCATGGTCTGGGTCAGCAACACGAGCCAGTCCAAAGTCACAGATCTGTAGGAGGGAGAGGGGGAGAAACTGGTTACTTTTATTTATCCTTTTGGATTAACACAGGACAGTGGGATTACAGCACCCGCAGCTCTAGGCACAAAGATAACTGGTAACATTTGAATAAGAGGACAGAGAATTAGCATTATACAAAGCCTGGTCAGTGTCAGTCACACTTGTCACGACCCAAATGGCACTTCCATTAGAAACAAGATCTAACAATCAAGGTAAAGGTCATTTTACGATCCGCCCAAGGCCCCGAAACCTTTCATCTCAAGGCTATGGTAAAACAAGCTGGATCAGGCAGGTTCAGGATAAGAGCTCGGGATGAGACTGCAAAAGTTGCTTTGTCTCGGATTGAACACCGGGAGTGCAAATGCACACAGGCAAACCTTACAACACCACCACTACATTTGTACAGTGCCTTTCAAACCCAGAAGAGATTCATCCTTTTCCACTCACATTGCTCTGTGAACCGGTCGGCGTAGGGCTCCAGTGTGTCTCCACAATGGAACACGCTTGGATTGCACAGCACTGTAATTCAGTTTGATACAAAGGAAACTAACCCAGGAGATGTTAGGTCAGATCGCAGCCCCTCTGCATCGGAAAATTACTCCTAGAACTATTAGCAAAACAGAGATAAAGTCGCCAAAATACAATAAAAATTGTATCCAATGGACACCATACAAACTGAACTGAGCTGCAGGAAGGCACTGCTGCCAGGCCGTCAGAACAGCTCAACAACAACAAGATTCCATTTATAGAGCGCCTTTCACGTCAGGAGGACGTCCCAAGGCGCTGCNACAGTTGGGTCATGACCCGAGGAGGGGGGAAATGGTCAGGGTGAGGGGAGGGAAGGGAGGGAGAGAGGAGGGGGAAATGGTCAGGGTGAGGGGAGGGAAGGGAGGGAGCGAGGAGGAGGAAGAGAGTCGAGAGGGGAGCTGAAGGCACGGTCAAAGAGAAAGGTTTTGAGACCGGCCTTGAAGGAGGAAAGGGAGGAAGCGGCGAAGGCACTGGGGGATGGAGTTCCAGAGCCTCGGGGCTGAGAGGCTGAAGGCCCGACCACCGATGGTAGGGCGGTTGGGGCGGGGGACGTGGAGCAGACCGGAGCCAGAGGAACGGAGGGTACGGGCAGGTAGGTAGGGGGATAGTAGGTTGGAGAGGTAGGAGGGAGCAAGGCCGTGAATGGCCTTGTAGGTGAGGATGAGGATCTTGAAATCAATCCTCTGGGGGATGGGGAGCCAGTGGAGGCGAGCGAGGGTGGGAGTGATGTGGTCGCGGTGTCTGGTGCGGGACAGTACACGAGCTGCAGAGTTCTGAATGACCTGCAGTGTGGAGGGAGGTGGCGGGAAGGCCGGCGAGGAGAGAGTTCCCATAGTCCAGCCTTGAGGTGACAAAGGCGTGAACCAGGGTTTCAGCAGCGTGAGGGGTGAGGTAGTGCCGTAGTCTGGCGATATTCCGGAGGTGATGGAAGGCGGTGCCAGTTGTGGTGCGGATGTGAGGGAGAAAGGACAGCTCAGGGTCGAACAAAACGCCGAGGTTCCTGACTGGCTTTGAGAGGTGGAGAGTGCAGCCTTGGATGCTGAGCCTTGGAAGCTCAACGTCTATCATTTAATATCATTATGGATTACAACAATATTAGACTCTTAAAACCAGCTGTAAAATTAGTAAGTCTTAGTTTCATATTCTCAAAACACCCGAGATCTGCCCTCCAAGTAATAAAAGGCCAACATGTTTATCCAGTTTATGAAAAAATAAATGAATAAAGGAAGCTTGGAATGTAACATCAATACTGAATGTATAGTTTAACACCAGTCAGTAGGAGCACATACACCAAAATGAACAGGTTTGTGAGGTGTGAGACTTTTGCAGGCAAGTAACTAGACTGGCTCTACCCACATAACACAGCCCCATTTTTAGGGGCACTGCAGGAGTCTAACTGCAGTCTTAGACACCACTCTTAATTTCTTAGTTTAGGAAGTTGGGAGACAACTCAATCTGATTTTCAACCAACATTATTGAAATAAGACCTTGGTTCATGGTGATTTATTAATTTGCTTCACTACTTTTGATAGCCAAGATCAGACGGGGAAATATGCTATTAACTTGCACCTTATTCTTAGGGCTTCTGATATTTGGTTTTAACTAATAAATACCAGTTACCCTTGATACAAAAAAATGAAATTGATGTCCATCCGACAGAAACCGGAAATGATTACTGAACTCCGAGGTGAGGTTCTGTTCAGATGTTCTAGTGTGACTAGCGCACCCTCATGCGTCAACTGCACTTGCATTACTCTCACTCTCCACCCACCTTTCCTGTGTGTGCAGTCTAGTGTCTAGTGAAGCATTTGTCAGGTACGTCTAGTGAAGCGTTTGTACGCGAGGAGGGAGGCACTGCACATATGAGGGTGCTTCTACCCTCCGTGTGTGTAGGTGTGTCTTCTCATAACAGTAACAAAACCCTCCCCAAAAAAACAATTTAGAAACACTCGAAAATTTTCTTTAAAAAACCCCGAAAAACAAAATGAACAAACACCGAAAAACAGTAACCCTATTTATTTTATTCTTCGGCAAAGTGCGGGAGCAAAGGAACTGCACAGGTCTGAAAGAATTCCTAGTAGGTATCAATTCATTAGAATAAACATGATAGATGACATTACATTTGAATACCATTAACACTTGTAAAAGAGGGGAAATGCACTATTGATTCATACTAATGCATCGCAACTTATGGTATCTGTGCATCGGATTGTTCTCCATTGCTTTTACATCGAAGATCAGTTACACACAGCAAATTCCCTTCAATGTTCTTCCCATTGAAAGCTACTTACAGGTCTCAAAGAAAAATAATATTCTTGTCTCAAATCTAGCGAGTAGCCAACAGCTGTAGTAGTAGTAGTAGGAAGCACTTTATTTTATGGCCATCAGCCTACACTACAGTTAGACATCCAAGGCAACTGCTGCCATTAGAAGCATGAGATCATAGAGAAAGAACACTGAGGAGCAAGAACAGTGGAGCACAGCAGCAGCCAGACTACATCTGACGGTGTGTTTTAGGTTTTGGAAGAGACAGCTGGAAAGAAAATAAGCACAGAAGACTTTCACTCAAAAAGTGCCACATATCCGTGCAATGCTTTGTAACTTGGCCAGGAAGGAACAAACCCAACTGGGAGGTGGATTGGAGTGACAAAACCAGTTGACTATTCCTCTGCCCTCATAATCTAAAAGTTTGATCTCAATTGTCTCCTGGTGAAGAGACTATTAGTAGCACAGGTTCACATACTGGGGAACTTCCTTGGTGGGTATGCAGTGACTTCCTGGTCACTCTCAATCACTGGTTGGGTGTGAACAAATGCAAGAGCTCGCATGTTATATTAACCCTCCCCCCACCCCCACCACCACACACACTTAAAATAATCTTCTTGCTGTGGATTGTATTTCAAGACCAATCTCTCCCGTGGCATATTATTTTCATGGACTATTCAAATAACACTCCTCTAAATGCCAGGTGTACTATTATGTTTGCAAATCATTGAAGTTTTTGAAAAAGAATTGTTGCATGTGACGTAGCACGTAATCATCTCATCAAACCGTTAAAAGCACTTCACAGGATTGTATTGCAAAGGGTAGTGATTGTGTATTTGAGGCAAAAGCACCGGGCAATTTGCACACGACAACATCCCTTAGCCACAAAATGAATGACCAATTTTATCTGAAGGATAAAAAAAAATGTATTAAATGGACAGCTTTCTAAAAGGGTGCTGAACTGGCAGCAACAGTTTCCAGCAGCCAAGTTCACTAGGAGACACTGCCTTCTCTTTTCACACAGCGCTTTAACATCCATCGGAACAGAGAGGGAGGAGCTGGTTTCATATCTCATGCGAAGGATGGCACCTCTGACAATCTAGAAACATAGAAACAGGAAGAGGCCATTCAGCCCCTTGAGTCTGTTCCGCCATTCTATAAGATCAGGGCTGATCTGTACCTCAAGTCCAATTACCCGCCCTTGCCCCGTATGACTTAATACCCTGACCTAACAAATATCTATCCACCTCAGTCTTAAAGATGTGAATGGATCCAGCATCTACAGCCTTTTGGGGGAGAGTTCCAGATTTCCACTAACCTCTGAGTGAAAAACTGCCCCTGATTTCACTTCTATATGGCCTCGCTCTAATTTTAAAATTATGCCCCCTTGTTCTGGATTCCCCTTCCAGAGGAAATAAGTTGCTCTGTATCTCCTCTATCGAATCCCTTTATTATTTTAAACACTTCAATTAGATCTAGCACTGCATTAGAGATCCTACACTGGCAATGCATGCAGATTAATTTGCATTTTGTAGTTAGTCGATAAATTTACTTAATGGTACAAGAAATTGGATTGCATTAGCCAAACAATTCCAGTAAAGGGTTTTACATTTTAAATATGCAATCTGAATAGTCTATAAATGTTACATTAGTTTAGGCATGAATATCAATTTCCTTTCCTTTCAAACTAGAGGCCTCCTTGAACTCTAGCAATGAATATTCCACAATTCAGGAAAGTTCATTGCACTCTCATTAAGTTCAATCCTATCCATCTTTCTGGATTAGCCTTGCACTCGGATGCAATGGGTTAGTTTTATGGCTTTATTAGCAGTTCCTCAATAGCAGTATTTTTAAAGCTATCCCCAGAATGAACTATTATCTGGGTAAGTGGAGACCGATTATTATTTGAGGTTCTTAGTGGAAACTCGTGTAGGATTCGGCACAGTGCCAAACCTCAGTCCATCCTGTATGTCTGAATCAAGCTTAATATGGTGGTTGAATCTAATCGATTATAACTGAACAGGCCACTTACCCCAGGGCGCACTTTATTACTTATACTGGTAATGGTTTCCAACAGCAGCAATGTCACATTAGCCATTTAACCCAGCCATGATTAATGAAATCAGCCTGCAACAGGCAGGCCACCTGTGGAATGTAGGTGAAAAGGAGTGACAAATGCACTGTCAGCACTAAATCCAGCAAACCATCCAATATTATTTTGGTCAGTCGGGTGTCTGACACGCAGAAATCCATCATTATGCTTAAAGAGTATCCAAACTAGAGTTCTTACTAATTCATGGAAATTCTAGATATATTTATTGGCATAGAATAATGCACGCTCTCACCCTGGAGGGGCTGCATCCTGCTTTCCTAATTCCAGAGAATATTAGATGCAGATGGCAAGAGCTAAGGCTTAGGGTCCTCACGGGTAGCTTTGGGGTCCTGCTGGGAGTCTAACCAGCTAAAAACTGCAAACTTGCTATTGATAGCATTGTCTGTCAAGCATTCTTGCTGCTTGTCCAGCTAGGATCACCTTTCCCATTAGGACTCTGGCTTGCAGGGGGAACAGGAGCCCCGATTGCCTTTCCAGGTCCTGCTGATGAGCCAGGCTGGGCTGTGCTACCATCAGCAGTGCCCTGGAGTACTGCGGACTCGCCGGGCTGAGAAACTGGACAACCAAGACCACCTTGGCTCAATTCTGACTTTCTGTTGCCGGAATGTCACCTTGAAGTCAGTTCAACACAGCAAAATTATCTTGAAATATAGTTTGCTTGTGAAAAAAAATTGCACATCTGCACATCCTCCAACTCATCAGACACCAGAGAAGATGGCTAAATGTCCACCACACACAAAAAAAAACACAGGCAGGGAGAAGATGGGAGTTGGAAAATAACTGATTCTGACACAGGAATACTGCAGTTACAATAGTTTATAAATACTCTCGTTTTTGCATTATTTATTCAATATATACCTGAAAATAACTCAAATGGATCAGCTCCCAAATAGCAGAGTGGATAGAATTGCTGCTTACAGACCAGGAGCTTGCTGGGTTTGCAAAGGGATTGTGGGATGGTATTCCTTTGGAATTCCACCCGTCTCTTCACCTTACTCCCTCCCTTGCCTTCTTCAAGGCATGCCCCAAAGACTCTCCTCTTCGACCGTGCCTTTAGTCACCCTCCTCCTCCTGCCTTCCTTGCCTTCCACTCCTCCTAATGCCAGCCCCCTGCTTGGATCCAAATCACTGACTCTCCAGCACCTTGAGATATCCTCCCGACGTGAAAGGCACTATACAAACAGAATTTGTTGTTGTTGGTTGCATGGAAAGGCTAAATTGGCCCTGACCTTTGCAGGGTCAGGGAGTTAAAAACTAGACAGGGCTTCTGCTCCTAGTTTCTCTTCAGCATCCTCTACGGGTTGTCACTGCGTGTGACAGCCAGATGGGGAGGGGGGTAGGCTTGGCTGTGACTCCGTCTGCGGTCAACTGGTCTGCTGACCATCACTGCCAAGGCTCACACGTGAATAACGGTCACTTGGGCAGGGATATCGGGGCTCACCACCGCTCACAGAACTGCATTCCAGTGGGGAGAAAATTAGAAACATTTTGGACATCCTTTTTAGATTAAAAAAAGACAGTTGACAGGCTTTGTTATCCGAATGAGCTCAACTCTAAACGGGCTCCAGCTATAGTACGACACCGCAACGTTTACAAGTAATTTCTTCCTGCTGAGGGAATTCAATTGGGAGCATCCGCCCACATCTTGCACACAGGCATCATCAGAGCATCTCCCTCTTTCTCTAGTATCTAACAATGTATCTTAAAATCAATTGCTATAGTCCGACTGAATTAGCAACATCACAGCATCCAAACAGATGTAGAAACTGGACTGAATTGCCCAAACCTATTTGACAAAGGACATTCAGTAGGAAGGAAACCCTCCTACAACCATTTGAGCATGAATTGTAACCCAGGTCCAAGTTATGACAGCTGTGTGTTCCACCCCACTGCCTCAAAGCTCTGTACGTGTCTGGATGAAATAGCAGCAGTGAAGCAGAAAGCGATTTAAAAAAAAAAGTCCACATTAGTGCTATAGTTTTTATTATGCAATAATGAATTCTTCATAATTGTATTAAATCATTCTACCTACACAGCTCCCCAGAATAAACCATTTTCTTCAGCAACTAGGCTTTTATCCATGAGGAGAACAGCCCCATAAAAACATTCAAGTAAAGTGACCCAATTACTTTATCCTTTCTGTCATTGGAATAACATTTTGGAACACTGCCTCATTCATTTTCACCTCTACATTATCCTGGTGTAACATAGCACTCTGAGTAGCCCATTTCCAGACATCCGCCAATAAACTGTCCAACACCTGTGCAAGACTATCTTGATTTACTTTTCCTTCTCCCTATGACTATACACCTCACCCTAAGGAGATAATCCATTTGACTTTAGAAACACTGGTACTGACCACACATTCTTCAGATCTTTGATAATAACAACAATCTTTCCATTTGATATAACACCTTATGTCTTCGAGACGTCTCAAGCACTTTACAGAAAATAATATAAAGTGAATATTTTATGGACAAAATGCAATCTTGATGCACTAACTTACTGACCTGTCCTCACACAAATAGTTCTTTAGTAAAAACAAAAGTGAAAACTAACCTTCAAGTCGCAGGTGGTGTTAAGCAGTAGGTTGGATGGCTTGAGATCCCGATGAAGGACATTGGCAGAGTGGATATATTTTAACCCTCTCAGGATCTGATACAGGAAGTAGCAGATATGATCATTGCTAAGGTGCTGAGTCTTCAGCAGTTTATACAGATCAGTTTCCATCAGATCCTGTACAATGTACCTGCAGGAAAGTCAAGGAGGCCACAATCTTCTGAAAATGGTTACACAATGTAAAATATGTCAGGTAACTTGTCCAAAGGAGTGATTAATTAACAACATTTTCAAGATGGAGGTAAATAAATATTTGCTGGGTCAGGGTACTAAGGGATATGGGACAAGGGCAGGTAACTGGACTTGAGGTATAGATCAGCCATGATCTTATAAAATGGTGGAACAGGCTCAAGAGGCTGAATAGCCTACTCCTGTTTCTATGTCTATGCATGTATAAAATAAAAAAAACTTAAATATTAGCACTCTAATAACAGATTGTGGAGGATACGGATTGCCAGCAGCACTGTAACTGTATTATACAGAATAAATGCAGTGCAGAGTGTGAGGTAACTACATGGTATCAAATTAAGGGCTGTTTTGAGCATTTTACTTGGAACTAGAGTGAAATTGTCAATCATTTCACCCAAGCAGTGAGATTTTCTTCACTTCAGTCAAATGCTACATTCAAGCTCCCGACCCAGAGGTAAAAGGAGTGTGCCACTTATTGTGGTTCAGACAACAAGCACTTGATAGGAATTCAATGGTCATGTTTCTGGATAAACCCAAGTGTCTGACCTTAAGCACATTTTTACCCCAAAATGTTCCATATTACAACAAAATAAAACCAACGATTCTTAAGGACAGCTGGACCCAGCTTTCTGGAGACCTGGAAGGATACACATCTTTCATCTGGTCAATGGTGGGTGCACGGATGATATCGTTGATGCCAATGATATTCTCATGTTTGAAGCGCAGGAGGATTTTAATCTCACGAAGGGTTCTCTGGCAGTACGTCTGATGTTCGAAGGGGCTGATCTTTTTAATGGCCACACGAACTTTGTCCACACAACCTTTATTCATATTGTCATAGGCTGAACTGCAAAATACAAACATAAATATTTCACTGCAATGCAACATGGACCAGTTAAGAGATTTTCTGGGTTCAATATTAGAGACCCAGAGCATCAAACATGCAAAACAGGTTTAATGATATTTTATTAGATTGAGACAAAAGGAAGCTGTACCCCGCTAAATGATTGAACATACTGTTGGCCCATTAGGCTGACATGCCAAAACACTGCACCACTGTAATGCTAGGTGATCTGAATATTATTCCTAAAAAAAACATGCATATCTGGAGGTTTACATATTGAAGTATTAAATGCAGCACTGCAGAAACTCCACCCAGCTCAACACTGCAAAGTCACTCCTCTCCTGTCCACAACTCTTACGTGGGTGTCTAACTGCTTGCAAGTACCGTGCACATCTACACGTCCTTGCGATAACCAAGTCTAAACAGCTCACATTTTGTGGTTTTGTTGAACAAGATAGTGAAACCCTAACCTATGTGGGGTTTTTTTTTTGGTCTGACACAGGCTGAAACCAATCACCGTGTTTACGAGTATCAAAACCAGAGTACGATGCATCCCACCTATACAGTGTCCAAGCAAAGGTTCCACTTGCCCACCACAACCCCCAGGTAACCAATAAAATCAACAATTGGGACACTGATGCTTTGTATCTTCCAATCGATACCCTCAATATCTTCACTTGCATTGTGCAGAACTAGGATTCCACACTTGGGGGCATCCACCACCGGTTTGCTCTGGGGACCCAGTGTTAAAGATAAATAAGTAATCCTTGCATTTGATATCACGCCTTATCACGCTTTCAGGATGTCTCAAAGCCCTTCACAAAATATACTGTGAAGTGAATTGACTGTATAGTTTGTGGGTGAACCACGGCAGCCAATTGTACACAGCAGTGTCCCACAAACAGTTGTGGATTGAGTGACCAAGATGGTGAGTGCAGCATAAAAGATCCCCAGTTGAGTCCGCCAGCAGCACAATATTGTCCACAAACATATCTGCACTCTCTCTATGCAGAATTCACATACTAAGCCTCATCTCAATTTGTGCCCATGAATGATTTCAGTGGGGTTTCCAGAACCCTTCTACTGCTGATTTCTAAAGTATCTAAATCAATCCTGCAAGTTACATCAATGGTTGTGGTATTTAAACCTCTTTGCTCCCAGACAAGCCACACAAACCTTATTGTGCTTTAATCAAACTGCTGAACCATAACTGAAAATTGGGTGGAGGCGGGTGGGAAGGAATAAGGCAATCTCCTTATAATTGAGATTGTTTTATATTTGGAATAATACAGTAATTTGGAAGTCTTGGCTTAAGATAGAATGAAGCAATGAGTTTTGAATACTCCCCATTATCTCTGCGACCTCCTAAACCATCCTGCTCGCTCGCTCCACTCAGTGTCCCCGGCCTCACTCGCCCCACTATTGGCAGGCGGGCCTTCTGCCCCCACCCTCCATCCCGCAGTCCCTCCTCCTCGCCCCCTCCCTGGCCTCCTTCAAGACCCATCTCAAGACTCTCCTCTTCGATCTTGCTTTCGATCTCCCTGCTTCCCCCCCCCTGCCCTCCACCCTCCCCAACTCGGGTCCAAAATTCTGTCTGTCCAGCGGCTTGGGACGTCCTCCTGACGTGAAAGGCGCTTTACACATGTAATGATGTTGTTGTTGATCTGCCGCTCTGACAATCCCCTTTAACAGCAGTTTTGAACTTTTTAAAAAAAAAAGTTATTTGCAGATTAAATAGAGAGTGTACCCAGGGATTGTATTATGGACAAAAGACATACAAGACTCTTTACACAAAGCAATCGCTGCTGGAGCATTATTGAGTGATTACTTATCGATGGCCTTTCAACAGCAAGTGGCATTTTCACACAATAACCACAGCTCGAAGGAGCACTTTGCCATCACTTTGCCACTTTGCCATCAGCTTGAGCATTCTGCACAAGTCATCTCACAGTGTAGTCGTTCTCATTCCAGACTGATAAATCCTGAAACAGAACTACATAATACCTACAAGATGCTCTTTCATTTGTCAACAACTTCGTACTCAAAAATTGCTCAATATGAAAAGAACTTGCCACTTGGAGAAGCAAATTCAGATAAAACTGAAGCATTTAAAAATAAAGGTTCTGATGAAAGATCATCGACTTAAAACATTAACTCATTTTCCTCTCTCCACAGATGCTGCCTGACCTGCTGAGTGTTCCCAGCGACTTCTGTTTTTAATTTCAGATTTCTGGCATCTGCAGTATTTTCCCTTTTCTTCCCTCTCATTCAAAAATAAACTGGACCCTCAAACACCCTCAGGTTCACAGGTTGCAAATTCTAGTCTGTACTGAAATCAGCTGTTTTACCCCCCACTCCCCCCGCCCCAGGCCATGAAGATTGAAAAAAAAATCAGTTATTCTTGATCACAATCTAGTGACTTAATGTTAAGGTTTGGACATGGATGGAGGGTAATAGAGCAATACGAGGACAAGATCATGCTTGGTTCGAATGTCTGTACCATCAAAGAGTCTTGATATTAACCATCCAGGCTGTCACATGAAACAGCACCTTGGAAGTGTACCCCAATAACCAGAGAGATAGGGGGAAAATGATCCAAGTCAGTCCTGAAGATTAATGTGATATTGGGATTAATTTACCCACAAAATATACAGTAAATTCACTTTATGGTATATTCTGTAACAACAACAAAATTACATTTGTATAACGCCTTTCATGTCGGAGGACGTCCCAAGGTGCTGAACAGAGTTACAGACGCGAGCTGGGGGTCAGGGTGGGGGAGGGTGGAGGTCAGCGGGTGAAGCAGGCAGATCAAAAGCACAGGAGAAGAGGAGGGTCTTGAAGGTGGTGAGGGAGGGGGCGAGACGGAGGGACTGCGAGATGAGGTTCCAGAGGGTGGATGCTGAGTGGCAGAAGGCCCGCCCGCCAATAGTGGGGTGAGCAAGGTGGGGGAACGTGAAGCAGGCCGGAGCCCGCCGAGCGGAGGGAGCAAACGGGTAGTAGGGGTAACGTAATGTGCTTTGAGACATCTCGAAGACGTGATAAGGTGTTATATCAAATGCAAAGGATTATTATTATACATTCAAATCTCTCCACCCTGCAAAATGTCTCAGTAAGCAATGCTCAAATATTCACAAATCTATCACTGAAGAGGTTTCTGGAGCTTCTGAACTAGTGTCTTCCTTGGTTTTTCCATACTATAAGAAACTGTCCTATGAATATCTTGGCAAGAGTTTATGACATCTAAACAATTTCATTGATATCAATGAAGGTTAGCACTGGTGGAGAAACACCACAAAAAAAACTTTGCCAAAACTTTGATCAGTAATTTAAAAAAACTGCCACACAACGATGGAGAGATTAATTACATACAGCATTGCCACCAATATTTTAATGAGTTTCCCCACTTTTTTGTAAAAAAAAAGCATAGCAGGAGCTGAAAGCAAAATTACAGCATAAGAACAGGAATGGCTTTCACACACCCACTCTAATAGATGGATAATGTGTAGCACAGTCTCGGCAATTCAATCACATTCGAGGAGGTATTGGATTAACAGTTACAAGCGTGACTGACTGATTGCTTAATACTGGGTCATCACAATTTTACAATGTAACTAAGCATATTTCTTTAATAACCGGGGCACTGAATTTATTCCCTTCTGAAGTAACTGAAGGCAAGTGGGTCGGTAACCTTGCTCTCTCTCTTGCTGTTACAGTATAAAGGTTTAAGCGCTCTGAGACGCTGCCCTGCGGGGAGGGCGCTACATAAGTGTAGGTTTCGAGTTGTTGTTGAAGGGTTACCGGCTTCTCTGGAGAAACCATCTTATTCTAATCCTTCGTCCCTTCGCCCCCAACCCAAATGAGATGGATTCCAAGTCCGATCACACTGTAATTGAGGCTCCCTCTCTTGCTTTTAATGGAGCTTCTGCAACAAAGTGTTTTATATCTGTACATCTATGTAGCTCTCACTGAAACCTCAACTCCAGTTAACTGACCCCGCAACCCTGAAGCCCAAGGTTTTAACACGTCTAGGTCATGTGAGATGCAGCCAAAGAAAAACAGGGCGCAACCACAACGATTATACTAACTCTAGCAAAGCAAAGCTCCAGAAAAAGAAAATACCAAAAAACGTGCACGGAGTAAACTACTCTTGGAAGTTCACAGAATGAACGGCCATTTGAGCTGTAGTGCTCATGAGGAGCAAAATGCTCCGAGTTATAAGTGAAGTGCTTGAACCTGATATCACAGGGCTATTCTAGCTTCTAACCATCGAAACTGCAACCATAAAAGATGACCAGCCGGCTATCGGGTTCAAGCACTCCTCTTATAACTCGGAGCACAGTAAATGTTATGGTTGATTATAAGTTTTAGTCTTCAGTCCATTTACAGGAAGTTGAGTGAAGTCACTGGGGTGAAGTGTAGAGCAGTAGAAACCAAGGTGCGGAATCAAGAACATCCCACAAGCCATGATTTGGCATTGTAAGTATTTCTCTAGCAAAAATATGGCACAAAATGGTGATGTGAATATTATAGGTATCAACAGAATGTCAAAGTGTAAACATTTAGTGATTAGGCACGACAGAAAATACAGCCACTACACTACAGTAAACCTTGTGAAGTGCTTTAAAATCTTTTGATAACAACCTAAGGCATTATACCAAATTCAAGATTAATAATAAACATTCGTAGAAATCTTCTAGGAGAAAAAAATCCTTGCATCGATAGTGGTTTACAATGCTGAAACATTTCAAGGTGCTTCAGAGCTTTTGCTGGAAAGCCTGTATCTGTAGGTGAACATGACAGCTAAATTGCACACAGACATATCCCACAAAACAGCCATTAAGTGAATCACCAGTTTGTTATCGAGGGGATTTTTGGCCAGGATACAAAGGAGAAACAGAGCTTGGTTTCAACATTTCATCCAAAGGACAGAAATGCAAGGTACTTCATAGATAATAATAATCCTTGCATTTGATATAGCGCCTTATCACCTCTTCTAGACGTCCCAAAGCGCTTCACAGAATATACTGTAAAGTGAATTGACTGTATATTTGTGGGCAAAGCGAGGCAGCTAAGTGCGCACAGTGGTGTCCCAGAACTTGCCAGGGGAAAGCTGAAAGAGATCTCGGGTTGTTAGTTTGCTCATTGCCCACAATGCCAAAAATCTGAGGTAACAATAAACAAGGCATACAGGAATGCTGAGCTATACTACTAAATCAATTGAGATTAGTTCCCCAGGCATCAAACTGGAGCTGCAAAGTGTTCTGTTCAGGCTGCACCTCGAGTATTGCATTCTGTTCTGGTCACCGTGACATAACGGGATTGCACCAGCACTAGAGCCAGTGCAGGGGAGAGCAACAGGATGTGTTAGAGGATTGAGCATCGATTAGACCAGCCTGGGCTCTACACTCCTGAGAGAAGACGACTCACAGAGATCCTCAGATTTAAAATGGAACTGAAAAAGTAAACCCAGATCAATGCTTTAGGATACAACAAGACAGCAGAGCAAGGGGACATATGTTTAGAGTTCAAATGGCAATGTCAGGACAGCTACCAGAGAAGTTTTTCTTTACAGAGGGGAAACACTGGAACAAATTGCAACGTAAGGTTATTGAGGCCAAGACAAAGACTCATTTAAAAAGCTGGGGGGTGTTAGATCAAATGGACTGAAGTACCTTAAAACAAATTGTGATCACACCTCTAACAGTGCAGCATTCCACTAACATTGCATTGGATTGTCAGCCATGAGCTCAAAGACATGATGTGAGGCGTGAACCAACTGAGCTAGAAAAATAGATATGGGTTGGAGCCCCATCACAGCTGAGTACATCCAATTTCCATGTCCACTACTAGCCACACAATATTCCATAACCATGCAATGACATATTGCATTTAGTTGATATTCTTTAACTGGAAAGTCCAGTTTCTGAGTCAGTATTTAAACAATTGAGTATCTAAACCAATGTTCCACTTACACATGTCACCAACATAATGAAATTTCAATTGGTTTGGAATGGAATGTACACACCCTGCTTATCAAATTCTGGAAAGTATTAGATGCAGGTTGGCAAGAGTCCAGGCTTGGGAACCCCAGAGTGTCCACAGTGCTGGTGTTTAGCAAGCTAAAGCAACATAGCTTGCCAGAGCAAGCATTGTCCCACAAACTTCCCTTGCTGATCGGTTAGGATCATCCTTCAAGCAAGCTCAAACTTTCGCTTGCAGGGTTAACGGGAAGTAAATGGAAAGAATCCCTGCTCCCAGTGCCTGTCCTTCCAAATCTTGCCAATAATCGGACTAGCTGATCTGTCATCCGTCTTGGAATATTGCAGACTTGCCTGGGTCACAAACTAGACTACTGAGACAATTAAAGATCAACCAAATAGTCCACTGGTAGGCAGCCCAATCCCAGGCACTTGGATCTCTCCATCACTCCCCACCCCCCCAAGATCATCATAAGGTGGTCACTGGACATCAAACAAGCACAGGTTTGAGCAGTCACTAGGTGGATAACAGGCAACTGGAACTCCTTGATGAGCAGCACCATAGCATGAAATACAAGAGAGTGTTTCCACCACCAATAGCCAAGCAATGCATGATCCAATACGATACCACTTACAGCTCAGATTTGCATGAATAAATGACAAGGCAACACTTTCAGAGAAGCCGGAAATGTGGTGGGGGAAGGGGGGAGAGAAGATGGGGAATATCTTAAATTATATTATAGCAAGCTAAAATAAGAGCAGAACATTTGAGTAACTGAATTATGAGCTTGTTTATTCAGTAGAATAAAATTACCATTTATTGCAGGATTTAATATTTGGGTGAGCTCAATAACTACAATTTACAAGATTTTTATCATTCAATACAAACTCTGAATATTGACTGCATGACATTGTATTAAGTTTAAAAATAGGAATAAAAATGATGGCTGGTGAATTATTCTCAACATTCGGTCCCCTTAATATTCTCTCTCTGCAATACATCAAGTCAATATAATTAGTTGGGTCCATTAGTCAATAATCTGACAAGGTCTCACCTCGCAAAGAACATCCAATTCCTGTGATGTACTCACAAACTGGCAAGGCAAAGGTGTAAAGCAATCCTAGCAGTTCTCTTAATACTTGAAAAATTAAGAGGATTCTTCTGCAACAAAAATAATAATAATAATTTGATACAGCGTCTTATCACGCCATCGGGTCGTCTCAAAGTGCTTCACAGAATATACTGTAAAGTGTAGCGACTATTTTGCGGGCAAAACGCGGCAGCCAATTGCGCACAGCAGCGACCCACAAACAGTCGTGTATTGAGTGACCAAATTATTAATTTTTGGGGGAGGAATTATAACACCTGGAAAGTGATCCGCCAATCAACTAACAACCGGATTCCTACTTATGCTAGGTAAACAGAGGCGTATGGAATAAGGAAATCTGCCGAAGCTTTCACCCAGCAATCAAACCCTTAATACAATTAATACTTGCCTTTCAAGTAAGAAAGTCATTTCAAAGTACTTCACAGTATTCATTGTAAAGTTTGGTTACTATTTGTAGGCGAATGCAGCAGCCAATTTACACATAGTCCCACTAACAGCCATGGAGTGAATGACCAATTTTATTTGGGGGATTGGCCAGGACACCAACAGATGGTAAATTATCTTTTCAAATAATGCCATGGGATCTTTAACATCTATCTGAATTAAGTAGCAGAAAATTACAGCAGAGGTAGAGGGTTCTACTGCCTGGTGAACAAAATCACTACTAGATTTGTACTTTAATGTCTCGGTCAGATATTACCCACAGCAGCTGTGGCTCAGCAGGTTAATTGTTAACTTGGAAACTGCTTCCACTGTTAAGCTGGGAGTGCCTTTAACCCTGGCCTCTGTGGACATGAGCAATTTACCACTTCAGTAATTCCTAGTGACAACTACACGCAGTTCCAGTAATTGTTTACAGTTTTAACAGAAGCATTTGATAAGAGCTTGTCATTAGACATTAGGTAAGGACCATTAAAGTCAATCTCTAAATCCACAAAATAGAAGTATTTTTCAGGGTTTTGGCAAAAAAGATGGGGGAGGGTAAAACTAGTAAAAAAAATCAGGATTTATTTTGATGGAAAACTCAAAACAAACCAGTACTAAAACATTATATGTTATTGCTGAGCAGAATTACTGATACTCTTGAACACTCATGCAAGGCAGGTAGAGTTAAGCAAAATGACAACCGACAATTATTAAACAATGAAATTATTAAACTAAATTACCCACTAGATGGAAATGACTTGCAGGCAATAACGGAACTTCCAAAGGTTCTGGCAAGCAGAGGACGTTAATACTTTTGCAAGGGTTTGTTTGCCGGCTATCGTGAACGTAATTACATTTTGAAAACATTCTCTCGGCATCGTCACCAGGTCACCAAAGATGTGAGAAGCAGCACGGCTCACATATAGAAACAGATTGTGGTGCATTGTCCAAAACTGAAATACTGTCAAATCCTTATCTGACTCAGGCAATGCCAGGCTGATGCAAAACACTTTTGCTGTCTGAAGCGCATGCCATTTTTTTGAGGGGGGGTTGGGAGGGAAGGAGAAAAAAGTCACCCAAAAATACTCCTTACACTTTGCAGATACAAACGAAAAACGTATTGCACCAAAACAGGTCAAATCGAGTGCGTGACCGTGTTTCTACTCCACCTCTCCCTCTAGCATCTCCCCCATACCCCGCTAATCCTTCCCTCATGAATGCAGTTGTCCTCTTAAATGTATTGATGCTTTCTGCTTCAACTATGGCTTCTGTTAGTGGGGTCCACATTCTCACCACCCTCTAGACCTCCTAAACTCTATTTTGGATTTGACAGAGCTGTGCTACATTTCTGGCCACTCGCCATGGACTCCCCAACAGTGAGAAACAGTTTATTTATGTTTAGCTTTCAAATCTATTCATAATGTTAAACAGCTCCATCAGGTTCCCCCTGTATTGTCTTATAGCCAGAGTAAAAAGTCTCAACCTGTCTAGTCTTTCCTGATAGTTATATCCTCCCATTCCAGGCAAAATCCTAGTAAATCTATACTGACTCTTTCCGTTGCCACAATATCCTTCTCATTGTACAATGACCAGAGGCAAGTAGCAATTCACATTACATCCTGTGTGTCATCCTCCCGACATGATTTGTGCCATCCTCCCGACATAATTATAACCAAATGTAGGGATTATTATTTATTAATTTTTCAGACTAGGATCAACATTACTAACTAGAATGTGCTAGTTTGGGATATATGTGCATGCGACCACCAGGAAGGTGGAAGACGAACTAGATGGACCTTGGTCTTTTTTCGTCTAGAATTTCTTATGTTCATTCGAAGGACACGTTACGAGCCATAGGACTATCACTTCTCTGATAATTCCCACTAAAGACTGGGAACTCCTAGTCAGTTTCTCCCACTTGATCAATGAAAACATGGACATGAAAAGCACCATCGGTTCTGGGATTTCCACAGTTCTGCTCTGGTGATCAACTTCAGCCGAGAATGACAGCCAGAATGTAATATACATTTGTATTCATCAACTTTGTGTCCATGGCGTAAGGAGAGAATTCCAGGAGTTTCTGTACATCACACAATCACCTCACATTCAACAATCAACTCGTTATGGCTGTATAATTTATCTGGATTCCACAGTATCCGCCTTTTCCAATACTTAACTTTGTTGCCATGAAACACTTGGGAGGGCGGAGTGTGCACTAGGGGGTACAGATTCTTTGTACTCAGCTCCTCTTAACCCTGCAAGTCAATGCCCTGACGACTCGGATGATCCTGAGCTGGATAAACTTGCCAGATGGTGTTCGCAATGACAAACTATGCGTAATGGCAAGTTAAACTTGAGCAGTACCTCAACCTGCACCCTCCACTCAGCGGGCTCAGCCTTCTTCACGTCCCCCGCTCGCCCTCCCCACCATTGGCGGGCGGGCCTTCAGCCACTGCCCCCAGCCCCTGGAACTCCATCCCTCAGTTCCTCCGCCTTGCCCCCTCCCTTGCCTCCTTCAAGACCCATCCCAAGACCCTCCTCTTCGACTGTGCCTTCAATTACCCTTCTTCCCCCGCCTGCCCTCCACCCTCCCCAATCCCGACTCCTAGCTCGGGCCCTAAACATTGATTGTCCAAAGCCTTGGGACGTCCTCCCGACGTGAAAGGTGCTATACCAATATAATTTTACTGTAGGTTGTCCAAGCCTTGGCTCCCACCAACCTGTGCCTGATACTCACTCCATGGGGTGCATCACATTATACGGGGAAGTGTAGATGTATATGTGATGCACATATGTCTGGTTGGATACTCGAGCGTAATGGGTTTCCACAATTGACAGACACTCGGCTGACCAGATAAAATGCAGCCTATATGTGTTCATACTCAGCAAATCTCACCCAACATTTTGGCCAGGTAATAAATGGGACAGCAGCTCCTTAACCTTGGATATTTTAATCAGCTTAATAGACTCCTTTCTTCTCATTATGCCCTTGGACCCCACGTTACTGTAGTAACTGCAAATATACTAATAGTACGTGGTACTTCAATTGTACCGAGGTTTCACAAAATGAATTTACACCAAATAGATACTTATCTTGTGCATTAAGCCACCTATAAATAGTCGGCTTCAGATCAGGACGATATGCCTCTTCAGAGTACATGCAACTTTGATTATATCAACTGTTAAATTCACAGTCACTCTGACTGTATATTTAAATAAGCATAACGGTAAGTCACTGTTTGTACTCACTCTTCCTCCTCAAGGGAAAAACATCTGAGTCAATGAATTATGGGGATTTCGAGTTGAGAACTGATTTCTCATTGTGGAGTCCTGTAGCTCAGTGGTTAGAGCACTCGCTTTGCAAGTGAGAGACCTGAGTTCAATTCCAGGCAGAGGGCGAAACCTTGGGCAAGTTTCCTTACTCCACACAGAGCCTAATAATAATCCCTCCAAAAAACCAAAAACAATAATTAAATTGGTCATTTTCAATCTACGACTGTTTGTGGGACATTGCTGTGCGCAATTGGCTGCCGCGTTTGCCCACAAATATACAGTCAATTCACTTTACAGTGCGTTCTGTGAAGCGCTTTGGGACGTCCTCCTGACGTGAAAAGCGCTATATCAAATGCAAGGATTATTATTATTATTATTATTATTTCTGATGAAGAGTCATCAACCTGAAACGTTAACTCATTTCCCTCTCTCCATAGATGCTGCCTGACCTACTGAGTGTTCCCAGCGACTTCTGTTTCTAGTTCTGATGTCCAGCATCTGGAGTATTTTGCCTTTTTTTCCCCTCATGTGTGGCAGTTCACAGAATCTGCCCACAGTGAAGTTGACTCTGCACCTGGAGTACTCCACAACAGATCAGTGCAAGTCACCGACCACCCCACACATATACACCACAAATCCACCTCACTCCTTGGTCAAATGGATGAGAATCCCCTCTATTGCATATCCAGAAGCTCAGAACCAAAAAGGGAATATTTTGCTGTGGAGTTTGGATCATTTTTTGCCCTTCATACTGTATACATCCAGCAACAGGCACAGAAAGCTTTCTGTAACAGAATACTGAACACAAGTTAAACACAGAAAACCTGGCTGACCTTTCAGCTCTACTACAAATAGCAATTACACACCATACAGGGTCTCAGCAGGGATCTGGCAAACCAGCCATGCTCTACCTTTTATGGTTTTGTTACTGCTGTCATTTGGTTCAATCCCAAACTGGGCTCCGGGTTTCATACGGAGCTACGGAGTCCTGCAGCTCAGTGGTTAGAGCACTCACCTTGCAAGCGAGACACCTGGGTTCAATTCCAGGCAGAGCGATACCTTGGGCAAGTTTCCTTACTCCACACGCCTGATAATAAACCCTCCAAAAAACAATACAATAATAAATTGGTCATTTTCAATCCACGACTGTTTGTGGGACTCTGCTGTGCGCAATTGGCTGCCGCGTTTCGCCCACAAATATACAGTCAATTCATTTTACAGCATATTCTGTGAAGCGCTTTGAAACGTCAAGAAGACGTGAAAAGCGCTATATCAAATGCAAGGATTATTATTATTATAATACACTTGGGTAGCACAAGAGAGCCACAGTTCTCAAAACTGAGCATCAGCACCACCGACACTGACATTCAAAGTAAAGAACCAGTAAACGTAGCTGCTGAGGATTTGTACCCAATGCAAGAAAAGCAACTGAACATCTGGCAGGGTGGGGAGGAGAGAGAAAACAGATAATAATTATGACAACCTAGTCAATTTTAATCTGCCATCTCAGTGGTTCATTGAGACTCCTGGAGTCCTGTAGCTCAGTGGTTAGAGCACTCGCTTTGCAAGTGAGAGACCTGAGTTCAATTCCAGGCAGAGGGCGAAACCTTGGGCAAGTTTCCTTACTCCACACAGAGCCTAATAATACTCCCTCCAAAACCAAAAACAATAATAAATTGGTCATTTTCAATCTACGACTGTTTGTGGGACATTGCTGTGCGCAATTGGCTGCCGTGTTCGCCCACAAATATACAATCAATTCACTTTACAGTGTGTTCTGTGAAGCGCTTTGGGACGTCCTCCCGACGTGAAAAGCGCTATATCAAATGCAAGGATTATTATTATTATTATCATTATCACATCTCAGTGGTTCATGGCTCCTTCTTTGCTACAAGTGCAGATAAAGCACACTCCTTGTACTAAGTTGAAAGATCAGTAACTTCTAGGAAAAGGCCTTTTTTAGTTACATGAAAGTTCAAGTGCATAGGATTAACTACAAATCTTAAGCAGGTAACAGACAGACAGATTTAAAGCTGCAGATGAACATATGGATTTGAATGTAGGTGTGTTCTGCAAATTAATTTTTGCCTTTAGCTGTTCACTCTCAACAGCTATGGAACTAAGCAACAAAATGGTTTTTGAAGCTTAGCAAAGACCCCACGCAGATTAGAAACACTTCTCCTGCAGTCACATTATTAATCAAAATTTCAAGTACCTGCAATTTCAATGGCAAAGAGCAGACAGGCAATCCAGTTGGTATACAAAGTTGAGCAGTGCCACTGTTCCAGGCCAATTACAACAACAACAAAATTAAATTTGTATAGCGCCGTTCACATCACCAGTTAAAAAGAGTTCTCAATATTAACACAATCAACATGGAAGTTACATTTCTTCCTCAGTGTTATCAGCTTTCATCCATCTGCTTCAGTGAAAGAACAGCAGTTTCAACTAAGCAAAGCAGTTTGGAAAAGAACTCCCAGCATTCAAGTACATAAGAAAGTGAGAAACAAAAGATCCAAGACTCTTTCAGGGTAAATATTGGTGACTAACATTAGAGGAAGTGTTCTAATTTTCAGCACATAGATCTTTCACTTTTTATGTGAAAGTTTGCGCGATGCACAATTGTGTTGCTGCGTTTCCCATAAATACACAGCCACTCCATTTCACAGTCAATTCTGTTAAGCACTTTGAAACGTCTTTCCAACGCAAGCAAGGATTATTAATATCCTTCGTTTGTATATTTATAGTTTGGGGAACGAGCTCTAACAGTGGAGATGGCAGGTTCTGAGGGATAAGGGTCAATCAAGCAACACCCTTTGCCATAGTCTATAGTGGACTCTTAGCATCACTCCACACTCCTAAAAATAATCCCTCCCAAACCAAAAACAATAATAAATTGGTCAATTTCAATCTGCGACTGTTTGTGGGACATTGCTGTGCGCAATTGGCTGCTGCGTTCGCCCACAAATATACAGTCAATTCACTTTACAGTGTGTTCTGTGAAGCGCTTTGGGGCGTCCTCCCGACGTGAAAAGCGCTATATCAAATGCAAGGATTATTATTATTATTATCACTGAAAACCTGCACTTTGACACAACCAATTGATTGTGCGAATAAACTAAGCAGACTTGCTCAGTTAAAACATTCTATAAGCTTAAAACATTCAGTAGATCACAAATGGAAAGCTGGAGGGAAAAATAAAAAAAAGTATGAATTGGTGTCAGGAACAAGTTAGTGGTTTCAAATTAATTTTGAAGATAAGCCCAGTTTTGTACAATTCAGAATTTTTTCAGGGAACTATATTTAGACCGAACAGTTTATCTGGTTTACAATGCCAGTTTCTGTGCCGGTTGCCAGGGATACAGGCCTGCACTGCAGCTCAGATTGCAGACTACACCCTATTGTCGCTCTCACTATCCCAAAAGGATTTAAGGCAAAGGGATAAAAATTATAAAGGGAAGGCCATGGGCTTCGCAGCTATCAGTGCAGGGCACACTACCCTAACCCGGCAACGTATGTGCTCAATTGGCTGCCATGTTTCGCCCAAGAATATACAGTTAATTTAATTTATAGTATATCCTGTGAAGCGCTTTGAGAAGTCTTGAAGACATGTTAAGGCACTGTATCAGATGCAAGGATTATTATGATACCCAGTAAGATGCTAGAAAGAGACATTACAGAGGAAGTATAGCATGATTGTATGTAAAGTGAAATCTGAAAAGTTGACCAGTGACCTCTAACTAGATAAAACTAGTGTACAATTTTGAGAGATAATTTTATAAATTTATATCATTCAGCAACCAACAATAATTCCACCAGACACTGAACTTTGAAGAACATGGATCCGGAAAGCAACTGTGGTGCAATGGGCTTGGAGTCTCAAAGCTCCCTCTGAACTTCAAACACCAGCCAAACCGAGAGGTCAACGGGAACTCCTGCAAACAGGTAGATCTCTGAGTTAGTCACGGAAAGGAAGTGCCCTTTGAGGTCTTTTAGGTGGGTTTTTTTTTTAAAATCAAAAATGAAAAACAAAGAAGGATCTTCGGTGCATAAAAATACCACAAACGAAAGATCATTCCCTAAACTAGACAAAGAAAAAGCAAGAGTCCATTTCTTCATCCAGCCCCCCAAAACGGCAAAAAACAGTCACCGGGCTCATTCAGTGTCGTCATTTTAATATATGTAGTAAACGAATTGGATCAATATTTGAAGCAAAATGGGGTACGAGAAAAGAGGAAGGAATTGAGGATTAGAGTGCAGTGAAGCTTAGATTTGAAGGCCTGAATAATAATGATCTATGCTCCAACCTCTAATCTGGGTAGATAATTTAGCTCACGTATCATTGTGCTTGATAATTCTAATGAGATAGTCAGCACTGAAATAGAAAGAGGTGGAAAACGTTCAAAATATAGTTCACTGTAACTGAGGTTTAAAGGGAGTACTTGGCGGTCAGAATTCACCACAGGGCTACAGCTCAGTTTAGACTGCAACTTCTGAATGCAGCATCAGTTCTCAAGCAGCCTGCCAGGTTTAGCTACTTTCCATTACTGTGACAAGCAGTAGCATTCAGTGTTTTGTCTCGACTAGTCAATCACTGGTATTCCTGCATTGAACATAGAATGAAAGTTGCTGTTAAGATGCCAAGAATCACTTCACTGCCTCCTCCCCACGTCTTCCAAGTAAAAAGGCAAGCTTGTTAAATTGGTCAAATTCACTTCAAATTAAAAATCCTAGTTAACTGAACTTTGGCTTTCCTTTACGTCAATAGCATCTGAGCAAGTACAGCCAGCGTTCAGTTGACACAAACTCCTGGAAGAGTTCCAATCACCAATTGTTTCTGTGGCACGGTTCCCAAACCCCACCTAGTATTGCTGCCAACACCAGTCCAAAACTCAGATTTACATCATGGCACAGATCCCAGACTGCAACGGATGAAATCAAAACAGATTAAAGAAACCTCTGTGCTTAATTTTAAGGTTTTATGCTTTATCAAAGTTTCAAACCTGCCTCCTCTTTCTACGACAAACTAATATTGAACACTGAAATATTACAATCAATTGAAGAGTGTTCTAAATTGGAGGCAGTTGAACAAAAAGATTTTGCTTATTTTTTATACTCAACGAGGCATGGGAAACTTATGCTGGGTACTCTCAATTCACGCATCCAGTGCGAGCATAAACCAACAACAACTTGCGCCTATATAGCACCCTCCACGCATGGTAGCGTCTCAGAGCGCATAAAAACACTCTCAGCTTGGGCACAACGTGAATAATCCTCCCTCTTCTTTATAGTAGTTTGTGGGACATTGCTGTGCACAAATCGGCTGCCATGTTTACCTACAAAACAGTCACTACCCCTAAAATTAATTCCTGTGAAGCATTTTAAGAAATCTCACCTGTGTGGTAAGGTGCTACAACAAATGCAATGAGTATTAAATTACTGCTCTAATGTGCCCAAGACCAAACATTAGTGGAGCACTCTCTATTGAACTATTGTGATACTCTTCCACCCCAGAGTTAGGATTCTCGTCTCTGGGACAGAAAGAAGCTTCACCCCAGGACTCTGAACTCAGTGTTGGCTGACACGCCTGTGCCGTACATAAGAGTTACCTTGTCAAAGGTGCCCTCCTTCAAATGAGACTCAACACGGAGGCCACATCCGTGTGTTCACTTGGACATTAAAGACTCTAAAACACTTCGTAAAACAACTTCGTCTGATGTCCTGGCTAACGTTCCTCCACATAAATGAGTTATTGATCAAAGATATTTGTGCAATACGGCTGGAACAAACTGGCGTCTGCATAGTTTATATTTTACAGCAATTACCTGCGAAACAGATATTTCCACATTATATCATATGCAAGGATTATTAGTTTTATGCTCCATTAGTTTTACGCACCCCCCCATCAACAACTGGTTTTAAACAGTCTCAACTCATTTTACAGAGACCTTTATCTCTTACCCCACAAAAAAAAAACCAAAGGAAGCCCAATCGAACTGGCATGCCTTCTGCAAGATGTGTGCGAATGTAACCCACAATTACTGGATTAATAGATGGGCGGATTACTGGAGCTACACCACTGGACTGCAAGCCTGTGCAGGTTTAATGTTATTTTACCTAATAAGCAAGGCTTGCTCTCAAGCCTTCAATGCCACTGTATAAACAGGTAATATATGGTGTCCTCGGGCCAATTAACCCAGTCATTCGGCTCTTATTGTGTATAGCTTCTGCTCACACTTCAACCTATGAACAAATATACTGCACAACTAGGTTTATTGGAAATCTGTCAATTCAATTTAACTGAAATCTTATCCATACAATCTGCTACAACAGCAGATCCTTCCAGCAGTATAATCTAGATTAGTTCAACATTTAAAAATAAGTCAATCTGCTAATGACAGTGCATTTACTGCAGAAGGAAACCAAGAATGATTTCATTCAGCTGAGTACAAAATAAACAAAACAAAACTCATTTGGAGAGGAAAGTAAAGCGTCCACTGGTACAGCAATCTTCTTTAGGTCAAAACACCTCTTCAGCACCATTTTAAATATTTCAATGGAATTTGAACTACAGCCGGGGGGCTATTTGTAGCCACTATGAGCAGGGACTGGAGGAACTGGGTCTTTTTCCATTGGAATAAAGGTTGATGGATGACCTCATAAGAGGTCTTTAAAATTATAATGGTTGTTGATAGTCAATAAGGATAAATTATTTCTACTAGTCAGTGAGTCAGTGACTGGAGGGCATCAATTTAAAATAGACAGTAAATGAACAAATGGGGAGGTTAGAAGACATGTTTTCATGCATAGAGTAGTTAGGATGTGGAATGCCCTGCTGGGAGCAGGGGTTCAGGCAGAGTGTATATTCGTTTTCAAAAGGGAACAAGATAAATATCCAAAGAGGGGATAAATATAGGGGTAGGGGAAAGGGCAGATAAATGAGATTGAAAGGATTGTCTTGAACAAGCCAGCAGACATATTGGACTGAATGTGCTGCAAATTTCTATGGTTCTATCTGTGGCCTTGAGAACAAGCTTCTGGGAATAACCATCAATAGAACGTGGCACTCAGCAAAAACTGAGCTGTTTGGACTAGCGGTAATTAATACATTGGACTAAATACTAATGCATTGATTACTGCACCAGCATTAATCATTTACTCTTCCACCTAAAATAATCTGTAACTACTCAAGTGAGTTACAGCTATTCAGTATGAAACACTGCCTATTTATGCAACGTATAAAAACTCAAAGTAACCCTTCCTGTACCAACAGGGCATCAGTATTCTCATAACTACCGACTCTCAGCTCTTCAAGAGGAAGTGGTTAGTGATATTTACAGTGAACTTGCTTGATTACTAAGCCCTTTCCTGCTAGAGACTTTGCATGATGCCAGACCTAGTCTCTCTCACACACGCACCACAAGGTTCCCAAGCAGTGATGTCTATGTGGTCAGTCAGACACCGGGAGAAAGGCTGAATTGTGCCTCAATCTTGGCTTCCTCTCTCGTTTTGGATAGGTTCACAATGGTAGCGGTAACATCAGAGGCTGATCCAACAATCATAGTGTGATATTTCCTACAATGCATCAACGTGAAGGTGCTTAAGATCACGACTGTGCTACAAATCCTAGTCATTCATTAAGTATTTCTCACCCATCTGCTCTCACAATAGGCTATGCAGACTTTTGAAAAAAAACAGCATTTCATGTATCACAATGTGAATGTCCATCAGTGAGTGGCCTTTCTAGAAAAGTAAGCATTTAGTGATGCGTCTTCTACCTCTGCACTTCTGCCCCCCAAAATAATTCCAATCTCTGGATTTGATATAGCACCGTTCACACCAGAAGGATATCTCACAGAGCTTCACTGTAAATTGCAGTGACTGTACAGTATATTGTAGGCAGACAACTCTGGTACCGGGAAGCGAATGCAGGCAAGTAAACTTATGAAATCAACCTACAAACTGAAGCACTGATACTCCTTGAACAACTAGTACCAGTTTGCAAGATCTGTTGATAGAAACGAGGCTCTCTCAGACTCATGATAGTTAGTGACAGTTGGTTTTGAAAAGCTGCAAACTTTACTGTCCAACCAGTAGCAAGCTGTGCAATCCAATAGGAGTGAGCTCTGCAACCCCTCCTCACCCAACAAAGAATGTGTGCGGTCACCTGTCGGCTATGCTTTCCCACGTGCCAATCAGCCATTCCACAGGTCAGTCTTGATCTGTCAGATTTTTTCAGTAACCTTCTTCTGAACTCCAGCATCCCTTGCTGCAGCCAGAGTCATGTTAATGGGTCAAGCTAATACAATCAACCCTCATTAAACTTTCAACCTTGCCAGAAAGGTGAGGACGATAAACAGCTTCAACGACACAATCCAATTAGTGTTGCAAGACAGGCATTTAACAGCAACACCCTGTAGTGTAGAAGTGCCACACTTCCAGCACCTTGTTACTGCAGAAGGCCAGTCCCGAAGACCAACGGAAAGATCAACATCTAAAAATACTGGCTGACTGGCCGATTGACAAATTTCTGGCAAGGCACAGAATGTGTAGAAAGCATTCATTAGATGTGTGAAGCACAGGCAAGCTTCATTTGCAAAACCATTTTCACCCGACAGCAGCATGAATAAAACTATTAATACAGCTGAAAATTAAAATGTTTCTATCCGCCCACCCCTCCCCAAAGTAAGCATTTTAAGAGAAGCAACACATTTCTATTCCAAAGTCTGATCTTGGGGAAAGCTGTGTCCCTATGACAACCAACAAATCCTTTCGTCTCTCCAGCTACGAGCCTCAGCTGAGGATTATAAGGAAACAGACTGCCAAGAGCTACAGATTTATCTTCTCCCCCCAGTAAATATCAGCAGATCAGATGGCAGAGTCAAGGATTCACAGATTGTAACTGAAGGAGAATGCAAATCCAGGTTTAAAAAAAATGTTTGTACACTATTCAGCCAGTAATTGGAAGTATTTTTCAGTTTCAAAATGGTGGCTTTGAAAATTCACTGTGTGCACATATGCGTTGGGGGGGGGGGGGGGGGGGAGAGAAAGAAAAATAAAGGGGGTGGCATTGCATGCCTAAAGGGGATAAAAGGACTTGGCAGGTAAGAGGAATGACACTTTGCTACATGAAGTTAATACAGTATGATACTTCAAAGTGCCCGGATGAATACTACTGACAAAAACTAGGTTCATCTGTAGAGCCTCAGAGAAGAGCCGCAATTCATTTCTGACCAATTCAGTTCCGATTGCTGATTACTAAGAGTTTGTAGAGAATTGTCCAGCACACACAAGGTCACTGATGTATTATTTTTGGCCTCACATGAATACTAAATTAGAGGATGATCGATCGATAGTTGAGCTCAATACTTCGAAGATCTGACTCGGAGAAGCATCTGAAGTGCCCACAGTGTGAAGTCCCCACAGAAGAGCAGCTCAGCAGTCATTCTGTAAACCGAGCTTCAAACCACATTTTTCTTTTTTTTTTTTAAATCAAAGGTTTAAGGCTCAATCTTTCACTGATGACTAAAAAATAAACTTCAGTGACATTGTTTTTGTCAAAGTAGGGTATCAGATGGTATCACGCGCTCACGGCTGAGTCAAAAGGTTGTGGGTTCAATCCCCACATCAGAACTTTCATATAGTGTAGGCTGACACGCCAATGGAGTGTCGGGGGGGTACCACATTACTGGAGATGCTTTTCTTTGGTTGAGAAGGAAAATCAACGTCTGGTCAGTCCCTTTGGGTAAGAGTTAAAAGATCCCCAATTTCTCTCATTGTCCTGACAATACCCCAAGTAAAATTGGTCATTAATTTCAGGGTAGTTTGTGGGACATTGCTGTGTGCAAATTGGTTGCCACCTTTCCCTACAAAAAGTCACTGCATTTCACAGTAAAATCCTATGATGAGCATGGAGATGTCCCAATGACTGGATCAGATACTATATCAAATGGAAGGATTATATACCACGATATCTTAAGACACGCAAGTTCCTAAGTGATGAATTTCGCATGAAAATTAAAAGCAATCAGCAAAAGTCATCATGTTTCATGTATCTGAACAGTTTCCTGTTCCCAAAGTAGCAATATAGCAGGAATATACTTCTACAATCACGCATCAAATTAAACTGTAATACTGAGAAAATCCCAGTACAAAACACGAGAATAATGGGATACAATCAACTCCCAGCACTCATTGCACTCTGTACTCCAATCAGCTAACAGAGGCCAATCCGGTCATTATACCTCTAAATCTCTGAACCTCCCTGCCTCTATCCCTCCGCTTCCCTCTCTCTTCCGCTTCCCTCACCTCCCTCTCCATCTTCAAATAGCAAATCAGAACCCACCCCTTTGATCACGACGATCGCGAAAACTCTTTTCCCCTCCCATCTCAGTGTTCAATTCAGTCACTGTGAAGCACTCTAATGTGAAAGGAGCTACTTTAAATAAATGCCAGTTGTTGCTTCTGTTGGACTAAAAATACTGTATAAACATAGAGATGTCAGAAATTCCACAAGACAGGAGAAAACAGGAAAAGTACGCACGGTACAATTAAGTTTTACAGAGCGTTGTCTGCAACGTGTTATTCTAGCACAATCCAACACGTCAAGGTCGTTTCATTTGTGTACAGAAATACATTTGTTGATTACAAAATTGTACTGCAATAAAGTCCATGTTACAACAAAGTTCAGTCCTCTTGGTTTCTAAATGTGAACTATTAGAAAGTTTTATGGTCAATTTGGCTGCAGAGCAAGAATTATGATGTGGGATTTACAGTGCACACCCACAAGAGATAAACAATTGTGACACTGCAATCATTGATCACTTGGTTGCTCATTAACAGGATTAAGGATTCAGAACCAGGGCACACCTTATTCTGCAACCTGGAGGTAATTAAACTCTTTGAATGAAAAGATAAGCTCTGGCTGGAGGAAACTTGATAGAAATAGCTTGTAGGTTAGAGTTTCTGACATGACTCTCACTCACCCTTTCAGGAAAAGGCATTTCATTTTGGGTCTGGAGCAGAGAAAGGTGCGTCAACTTATCTTAGTCGGTAGGTAGCAATTCTTACCTCTTGGCCAGAAAGCTGCATGACAGAATTTGAGCTCAGTATTGAGATGCTAACCTTCAAATGAGATGCTTAATCAAGGTCCCAACTGCTGTGACACTAAAGATCCCATGAAACAAAATGAAGAGAGTTTCCCAGCCAACAACCTTCCACATTAAATTGGTCAATCACCCCATGGCAGTTTGAGGGACATGACCGGTGCAAATTGCTAATGCGTTTGCTCATAAAGAAGTTTACTGAGTGCTAATTACTAGTACTAACAGTAATTACTTGTGAAGCACTTGGGGACGTTTGATACACCTTTCTCTTCTGTAGCTGTAGGAGTTGGAAAGGCGAAAGTGACATATTAACACATTGGTGACTTGGATAAACATCAGGCTTAAATTTACGAGATTAAGTAATTTCTAAGGCTTTAAGAGTCTCCTGTATGAAATAAATATTAAAGTCACAATGCTGCCTGCGATACCCCAGAAGATGATTAAATGTAAGCTGCTCTTTATTCCAGGAATTCTAATCAGCGGTTAAATTAATAATAAAAAAGGCTTGGATGAGACATTAAACTGTCTGTTCAGATAGTTTAAAATCCCATGTTACTATTTGAAAAAATACGAGAATTTCTCCTGGCATCTGGCCACTAGTCCTCCCAATTAAATTTGTCATTTACTTTGTGGCTGTTTGTGGGACATTGCTGTGCACAAACTGGCTCCCGTGCTCCCCTACAAATACATAAGAAATGCTAGACGAAAAAAGATCAAGGTCCATCTAGTTCGCCTTCCACTTTCCTGGAGGTTGCATGCACGTATGTCCCGAACGCCCTATGTACTATACCCCATAATGTTATTTCCTAAAAAAAACTATCTAATCTGCATTTGAAAGAATCATCACTTCCTGCTGCAACCATCTCCCTCGGGACCCTGTTCCACATACAGTCAGTAAAATCCTGTGAAGCACTTTGAGATGATCGATAATGCGATATGGTGCTATATCAAATGAAAGGATTATGAAATGCGTTTCAGACAACTTTTACAAACCTAGCAGGATGATCATTTCTTGGTGATATTGCTAGAAATACTACTAGGGCAGGAAACACTTGAAAATACTCTAAAGACTTCCTGATAACCTAGTGGATAAAGTCACTGAATGCTACCAGCAGAGTCACCGAGAACAAAGAAGATACCTCAAGAATCTTGGTTGTTATTGTACTACTATCTGCAATGAGAATGTAACCAACAAGATAAACTAAAATGAAGAAACTCTCACACAGAGTAAAAGATCGCTCGAATGGGATCATCATGATGAATTAAGTTTTAAAAGTTTTAATTTCTACCACAGGATATACAGCATGTTTGATAAGAGTGCTGCCACAGCGTGTTGTAATTTAGTTTATGGTCAAACAATAATTGCAGAAGCAGCTTCCAGGCGCAGTCAACACAAAGTCATTGTTCCTGAAAACAGAATGTTCTTTATCTGAACACCAACACTTCACGCTTAAAATTCTTCTGTTAGTCCACCATAATGATTGCATCTCATTAAGCTGGCTGCTAATCAGAGGTACAACAGGGATGCTCAGCTTCTGTTCTGGGTACTTCCTGATTTTGTGTGACAACTTATAGCAGCTCCACCTTCAGCAGAAATATAAGCAAGGCACCGTTGCTACCTTCTTTTTTTTCCAAGAATGTTCTTAATTAATACTACAGGGGAGGAGGAAACATACTGAAGGAACTGATACCCAGATAGTTGGGAAATTTTGTTTCTGTAGCACCAGAGGAAGCAAGCTAACGCATCACTCCCACTTGGGGACCATTTCAGTGACTGGCCACACCGTGAAGTCTCATAGACCATGGCCTGAAGTTTGGGAAGATCCAGAAACAGAAAACAAAAATCCCCCAAACTGGAAGGGTGTACAAACCATTGTGGCTGTGACTTCGTAAAATTCACCTGTGACAAAAACAATGAAAGCTTTTAATTGAAGCAGCTCTGCAACGTCCTTGCTATATATTGAAAGAATGAAGCAATCACTTAAGGGTAACATCTCCATTTTCTGTTTTAAACTAGCTAGTCAAAAGTTAACTAGACATTTAAGCTCACCGCTCTTTCAAACAGCTCTGTTTCATACTATATCACTTCTACTCATATCTAAACTATCCAGCAAAATATGAACTTTTTTGCACATATGCAACCATCAAATTGCAAAAAGCAGCATCCGGCTTTAATAATAATATGGCATTTGATATAGCAACTTATCACGTCTTCGAGACGTCTCAAAGTGCTTCACAGAACATACTGTAAAATGAATTGTCCGTATATTTTGTAGGCTTTCTTATGTCTATCTATCAGTTAGGGTACTTGTTGCATCTTCTCTGCCATCACTAATACGCAGGATGAAAAAAAAATTCCAATGTACCAAACTAATATATTCACTTCCTATACTGTATAGAATTTCTGCCCCATTCATTGCTGAGCAAAGTATCTCATCTTTTGCGATTACTGAGAAGATGGCCATACACTAAAGCTTTCCTAGAATAGATAAAAGTGTTATATATACTGTAGATCAAGTTACTTAAATGGCCTGTGGCATTTTCACTTTATTCCTCCCAAGAATCAGACTGCAGAAATTCTAATCCAAGCTACTTCTGGGGGGCGGGGGGCTTTGTTTGCAATAGGAGGGACGGATTCTTGGGAGTTGAATCACCTAGCTCAGACCTATACTAAATAAACTATCAACACAAGAGTAACAAAAGCACCATGGCTTGACTTGCCACTTCAAAGTTGCTTGATGCAAATTTGTTTGGGAAATATATAAGCATCAATGTTTGCACAGAGAACCCGAACAGCTCATGCAGCTCACTAAAAACCTCCCTGATGACTAATTGAACAAATTTGCAGTCTGATACAGTAATGAGCCAGACACCACTGAGGTCCCAGGTTCAATCACTGATCTGTGGCAAAACAATTTCAACCAACAAGCTACCATTAGACTCAGTGCCCCTAAAAATGAAAGACAGAGAAACATGACAAAATCCCTGTAACTGGACTCTGCTGTGATTTCTTCAAATTGCCATCGGACATCGTGTGGGTTCAGCTGAATCCACTTGAGTAAAGTATCAAGACAGGCAGCCCCTATGAAACAATACATTGGTTTAAGTCAATGCTTTGAGGATTGGTTTGAGACAAAATACCATTCAGAACGAACAGTTAACTTTCATCTGCCTGAAGGCAAAGTTTCTTGACTGAACTTCACTGAAAGATACAGTGAAATTAACTGGCAAGACAATTTGCCCAGTCCTTAACTAACCACACTGCTTAAAGGCAAGTAAATGCATCTGAATTGCCACAGGATCCTAAATGTCAAAGGGATTTGTACATTTGCTTTCTTCCATTGTTGAAAATATTAAAAACAAAGGAAATCTGCAAGCAGATATTGTGTGGGATCTTTTAGTCATTACCTCGAGGTACTGCCTGCATTTCACTATTCCATTTCCAATAAGACCAAAGAGGAAACTGCAATTAACATTGTGTCCGTTTGTCTACATTTGGCTACTGTGTGTGCTGAGTGAGCGCAACTAAAGAGATGCCAGAAAACGGTGGAAGATGATGATGAAAAGCATCTCCAATAATAATAAGTACATTTCCTCTGGACAAATCACTTGCTCACTTTTGTGACAAGAGGATTGACTTAATGTTGTGTGCCACAAATACAGTAATGATTACTTACATTGAAGGCAAATAGAAATACAAACATCAGTGTAATAGCATGCGTGTAGTATATAAACTAATAACTATAATTCTGACAGTTTCTTCCCAATATTGGTCAGTTCTAAAGTTTTTGTTTAACAAGAGTTACAGTCTTCACCCCCACTCCTGTCCTAAAGATTCAGACTATTGTCAGGGGAAGGCAACACAGGTTTCAGCTTAGGTGGACATCTTTCACTTAAGAACCGAGACGCAGAGCATAACGCTATTTGGCAGAGAGTAGGGCATCACTATCAAGCTGGCTCCCATTTATCACCAGAAAGTCACACATTTTCAGCAATTGTCATTTCCTTCTCACAAGAGTCAAAGTGCTTGAGGGTCCCTTTGAATGGCAAGTGCAATAATTTCTAAACAGAAGAACTGTCACTTGCTCAATGCTCTGTTCAAGTGAAAAAACCAAGCAAACGGATTTGTGCTGGATTCTCAGCAGAATCCTGCTTTGTTTGCAATGAAACCCCGTTATTAGTACTGTGATTGGCAAAAGAAATAGAACTGGAGGACATATCATCAGCCAACCCTTCAATTTTCTGCAGGTTTTGTAATGATAGGAGAAAGTGACAAACTTGACATGGAATATAATAAATAGAATAATCCTTGCATTTGATAACATCTTGGCCCTCATACAAAAAAAGGAAATGGATGTTATAACAACATTTGAAAAAGCAGCTTATCATGTCTTCGAAATGTCTCAAAGCGCTTCACAGAATATACCCTAAAGTGAATTGACTGCATATTTTGTGGGTGAAACACGGCAGCCAATTGGCCACAGCAGCGTCCCACAAACGGTCGTGGATTGAGTGATCAAATTATTATTATTTTTTTCAAGAGATTATTGCCCCTGGAAAAGCAATCCACTGATTGACAAACACCCGGGTTCCTACTTACTGTTATGTAAACAGAGGCGCGTGGAACAAGGAAACTTGCCCAAAGTTTCTCCCTGCCCGGGAACCAACTCAGGTCCTCTCGCTTGCAAGGCAGGTGCTGTAACCACTAAGCTAAGACTCCACGAATATTTGAAGTATTTAAGGCTGAAGTCAGGATACCTGGCTGGGAGGCAGAACTAAACCTGACAATTTAATACAGCTGAATTATCAGTAAACGATTTAACCCCATGGTCATTTCAGCTTTTGGTCTCAGCATTCCCTCCCAATAAACTCATTCCAAAGCACAATTTAAAGGCCCAAACAAAATGCAACACCTCTACCCTCCTCCCACCTGGTGATTCAGTCTTTAAAGAGAGAGAGAGAGTGCTAGTTAGGACCTTTGGAACTTTGCTGAAACACCAGCCCTCCTCTGGCACTAATATCCACTGGTCAGTGAGTCAGTAACTAGAGAGCATCAATTTAAGATAGTTAGTAAGAAAGCAAATGGAGTAGGGGGAAGAATTTTTTTTCCCATAGAGTAGTTAGGATGTGGAATGCTCTGCTGGGAGCAGTAGTTGAGGCAAAATCCATGTTGGCCTTCAGGGAGGAACTGGACCTTAAAAGAAGTCAGCTACAGAGGTATGGAGAAAAAGCAGATGGGAAGGATTGCTCGAGGCACAGACACAATGGACTGAATGGCCTTTATCTGTGACATAAGTTTCTATGGTTCTAAATAAAGTGCCCCAAAAAATTGTGAGAGGTTTGTCCTGAAAGACCAAAACACTTTAAAGCAGGCATATAATCAACAAGATTGCGGAATTTCAATGAAGGATGAAATGCTTCACACATACTTCAAACAACTCATAGTTTAAAACATCAATGGGCAGACACCCCATCAGATTACCTTAAAGTAAGACATGATAAAGATAGAAAAATACGGAATGGTTAAATCAAGTCTGGTACCAGCCTTTCAGATTTAAGAACTAAAACAAGTGCCAATGCATCAAATGATAGATTTTTCTTTCAGTCAGCCTGACACATGCAATAACCCATCAGCATGCTTCAGAGTTCCCAAACCAGACAGAATTCCAAATATATATATAATATATATTATAATCCTATCCTGTAGGATTTGTGCTTGCAGGAGCCAAGTGAGAGGGTTCCCTAACCCCTTTGACAGTAAATGAATGGGTCTCCTTGGAGGCAAAATCTATATTGGCCTTCAAAGAACTGGACAGACAGAATAAGCTGAACTGGCTCCAAGGTGACATACCTGGCAATGGAATGTCAGAATTAAGCCAGCCCTCTGTGGCGGTCTTGGTAGTCCGGTTCCTGAGCCAGGCGGGTTCGAAGTATTTCAGGACACTACTGATGATACCACAGGATTGGAAAGGCAGACCAGTCATTGGGGGCAGGGAACCTTCCCACTCAGCTCCTGTTAACCAAAGCCCTAACAGGTAGGGACAAGCAGTGGGAAAGCTTGCCGGGCAGTAATATCAATGGCAAGCTATGCAGATTTAGCTGGTTAGACTCCAGCAGTTACCCCAACGCACAGTCTGGGGTCCCCAACCTGTGCCTAATACTTTCCGTAATTAGGTAAAGCAGGATGTGTCCCTCCAGGGAAAGAGTGCGCATTCCATTCCAACAATCTATCTCTGGGATTTGCATGTGCAGATGGGATACGTTATGTAAATACAAGACCAATGCAAATTCAGGAGTTTTCAACCCTGACTACACCCTACCACCATTTTTATCTGATATTATGAGGAGACGTAATTCCAAAACACAACAGCTATGCTTCATAGACATGTAATTGCATAACATATAAAGACAAGCATTCGGTGAGGACACCTTTTTGACAGTAGTTCCCATGTCACAATGGCAGGAGTGAGCTTCAGTTTCTTTTTACAATTCTGCACATGCTTCAAATCACACATCCCATTTTTAAGCACATATTTACCTGATTAATATGCATTAAAAAAAGAAAAAGTGAATAAACAGGGTGACCAAAATGTTGTGATACCATTAGAATGTCTAATAAGTCTTTAAAAATATATATTTTTGCTTTGTTTTAGATAATACGTAGCATCACGACTTTTTGGTCAATTTGTATAATGAGTTTGATAATCTGGTGAGTTAGATAAAACAAATACAGATAAATTTGTCCTTTACACAATCTTAACCATTGGTGTCAGCCTGGCTCAGTGTCAACACTCTTGCCTCCAATTCACAAGATTACGGGTTTAAGCACCACATCGGGGCTTTGAAATCACAATCTGGTTGACATGTCAATACAGTATTGGGGGAGCACCACATTGTTGGAGGTGCCATGTTCAGTCTATTCAGATGGATGTTAAAGAACCCACAGCACTATTCGAAAAGGGAGCACAATTGTCCCAGCCAACAAGCCCCCAGACAAAACTGGTCGTGCACCTCACGGCTGGTTATGGGATATTGCTATGTGCAAATTGGCTACCACACTCACCTTCAAAATATCAGTCACTAAAGTGCTTTAGGGCGTCTCAACAATGTGATAAGGCACTATATAAAATGCAAGGATTATCTTTTTAAAATCGATGCAAATTTTGGTGGTGATTATACAACAACAACAAAATGACATTTATAGAGCGCCTTTCACATTGGGAGGACGTCCCAAAGCACTGAACAGTCAGGTGTCGGGGCCCGGTGTCGGGAGGGGTGGTGTAGGGGTGAGGGAAGGCAGAGAGGTGGGAGGGAGACCAAAGGCACGGTCGAAGAGAAGGGACTGGAGACCGGCCTTGAAGGAGGCAAGGGAGGAAGCGAGGAGAAGGGACCGTGGGATGGAGTTCCAGAGTGTGGGAACAGAGAGGCTGAAAGCCCGGCCACCGATTGTAGGGCGGGTCAGGTGAGAGACATGGAGCAGGCCGGAGCCTGATGAACGGATGGAGCGGGCAGGTTGGTAGGGAGTCAGCAGATCTAGTCACTGATGTATGTATAACAGTCACATGTACATACATCATTGACCAGACTACATGAGAGGATCTGAGCAGTCGTGCTGCATCCCCAGCACAGTATTGGAGTATCAGCTTAGACCAGTGTGGTCCAGGGGAATATTTTATACGTCCCATAAACCATTTTCAAATCCTGGCCACCAGCTCCGTCCCTGGCAAACTGTCCCCTCATGGCAGTGGCAGGAGCCGGCGGTTGGGAGGACATGGTTGGTAAGGACATCCACCCGCTTATCTTCCCTTCAGCTCAAGAGGGACTTCCTGACCGTGAAAAAGGCGCTGTGTAAATGTCGCTGTTTCTGAAAGGGAAACACAAAATATTGCTAATGCGGCACGCAGACTTTTCTCAAACCTGGCATCCGGCCCTCAGCAGCCAAAAGGTAGGATCATCCCTCTCTTAGTCAACCACCAGTTTAAAGTCCCGACAACCTTGTGACTCGAGGCGAGAGTGCCACCGCCTTAGTCAGCCTGACACACAGTAACATATTGAAATTTCTCAAAGTGTTTCAGAGTTTTTTTTGTAACGTGCGCGAACAGTATCTGTAGGTAAAAGCAGCAGCCAACATGCACACAGCGTTGTTCCACAAACAGTCATGAAGTGAATGATTTTCTCTCTGGAGGATTGTTGACTTGGACATCAGGAGAAACGCCTTGCTCTTTTCAAATAGGGTCAGAGGTTATTATATATCCACTTGACCATGGTGATCTCAATTTAACATCTCAACTAAAGGATGGCACCCCCAAGAATGCAGCGCTCCCAAACACTGCCCTGGAGCGTCAGCCCAGAGTGACTGAATTCCACTTTCTAGAATATAAAAAACAGTGTTCATTTGAAGCTACATTTTCGATTAACTGAAAATTACACAACAATTAGATTTTGCAATGTTACATAGCAATTTCAACATCTAAAACCACAAAAATGAAACAGCAGCCCTAATAATGCACCACAGTGTTCGTGGTACATTAATATACACTGTTGGGAGTGAAGGTCTCGGAAACCATACACAAAATGTCCTTAACTACTTCCCATCAACTGCACTAAAACATACCATACAATTAATTTTGTTCGAAGCTACAAATCAGTACTAGGGGCGATATTAACTTCCCATCTCCTTGACAGGGAGATCAAGGAGATGAAACAAGTCACACAAGATGAAACACGCAATAAGGAAGGAATTCTTCTCACAATCGTAAAGAACGAAGACTGTTGCAAACTAACTGCACCATGACTCAGGCCTATTGTGAAATTGCATATCAACTTCCAACTGAATATTTTTTACTGTATTTCAATGGGATTTTCAAATTGAAGCATTGGAAAATGACATAGAAGCTGGAGATTAGCACCGTTGAGGCACAGCCAATGCCGACACTGCAGCTGCATGTGAAAAACTTCCATCTTTCATTTAGGGGTGCGGCAGGCAGGCACTTTTCCCAAAATGGGACAAAAATAGCAGTGCAATCATTAAAAACAGGATTACTGGCAGAGATCTTTGGATTTCTTTCTCTTTATTCCCCCTAAAACAAAGATCAGATCCAACTGCTGTACCAGCACTGCACTTAATTCTCGAAAGCAAGGCTACAGGGACTGCACGCTCCCCACAGCACCTTCCAGGGAACACGATGCATTTTTTCCAAACTGTAGCACAAAGGGCATTTCAGTCACATCTAAAATAGAAGATGACACAAAGCCTGATTCGGAGCCTAATAGACTGAATAAGTGATCAGCTCAACACAGGCAGCGTGAACAATTTCACATAGGAGGCTTTGAAACGAAATGGATTTTATTAGTTATATTTAGATTACTCCGATTTGTTTCCCACAAAGCTTAATATAAAACCAACCTAACACTCATCTATGTTCAGCTTCTACGAGAGCATATGCAACTGAGCAGCCAAGGAAAAGAGCTGCCCAGAATTGTCACTGAAGGTGCCAAACACATCACACTTCCCACACAAAAGTCAGGTCCCGCAAAACTCGCTGAAAAAGGTCTGCAGCCTTTAACTATGACTGAGACTTTTGACTGAAATGCTATTTACCCAGGCAAAAATGATCTGCAGTATTCAATGCAGCAACCACTCATTTGTTCTTATTGAAACCCATTTAAAGGTGCAAATTCCCACCCTCTCTCTCCTCCCTCTCAATGGGTCAGTTGACAAAGAAATCCGTCTAGTGCAAACTGACCCACACAGATTGCCGTTTCTGGTCGGATCCCCATTCTTTGCCAAGTTAACTAATCTCAGAGGTGCCTAACTGGGCACTAGAAAATGGTGCATCAAGGTTCTTGCTCTAAATTGATCCCTTGCAGCAGGAAAGTGCATGTGTGAGCATTTTGGGCTGAGGCGCTATCAGCCAGTTACATCTTACTGACACTCTAAGGTTTGACGCACTATTTTGCTAAAATGTCCAGCGTTCACTACCGTGTTTAATTGCATATACACCAAGGAAAACACCTACTGACTGCAAGATAAACAGAGGCATGTGGAGCAGGGAAACTTGCCCAACATTTCCCCCGGTAGGGGGAAGTTCCCTTACTCCACATGCCTGTTTACCTAGCAGTAAATAGGAACCAGATTGCTAGTTGATTGTCGGTTGGCTTTTCCCGGGGTAATAATTCCTTAAAAAACATAATAATAAATTGGTCACTCAATCTACAACTGTTTGTGGAAAACTGCTGTGCGCAATTGGCTGCCACAAATTACAGTCCATTTAGCATTCTATTCTGTGAAGTGCTTCGATTCCTGGCAGGGTGAAATGTTGGGCAAGTTTTCTTACTCCACACGCAAGAAAGAACCCTTAGTCGATTGGGGGGATCGCTTTCCCGGGGGCAATAATCCTTCAAAAAAGCAATAATAATTTGGTTACTCAATCCATGACTGTTTGTGGGACACTGCTGTGTGCAATTGGCTACTGTGTTTAACCCACAAATAGTCAATTCACTTTATAGCATATTCTGTGAAGCGCTTTGAGATGTCTAGAAGACGTGAAAAGCACTATATCAAATGCAAGGAATATTATAATTAGCAATCCAAAAAGGCAGGGTTTTTTAAAAAAAATATTTAGAGGTTTATTAGGACGTGGAAAGTGATACCTAACAAGAATGATAGTGGAGGCAACGTCCATAATAGCTTTTAAGAGGGAATCAAATATCTGAAAAGGAGAAATATAAATGGATGTGGAGAAAAGGGAGCAGAATGGGATTAAATGGCTAACTCTTTCAGAGAGCCTGCACAGGTGCAAGAAGATAAATAGAAACGCAAAAATATTTTAATTTCAGATATCCATAACAATGGAATAAAAACACTTTGAATAGACTCCACAACAATGTATAAAAGCAGAATTTTTAAACCTTTAAACAGGTTTTTTAAACAAAGAGCAAAATCATCAATGCAGTATCGACACCCAGCACCAGATCATTTAGCGAGTGACATTGTCTGGGCACGTGTTCACAATCCAGCTCTCGGCTTGTGAATTAATTCAAAGCAACTCTGGTGAGAGAAATTAATTCAAGAATAGCTCAGGAAGTCAGTTCTACTGTAATGCAAAATGCAAGGCATTTCAGGGGAAATGTATTTTGCTTAATTTTGCTCCATCTCTTCCTCTCTCTGCTCCATCTCTCTTTCTCTCTGCCACATGGAGTCCTGTAGCTCAGTGGTTAGAGCATTCGCTTTGCAAGTGAGAGACCCGAGTTCAATTCCAGGCAGAGGGCCAAACCTTGGGCAAGTTTCCTTACTCCACACAGAGCCTAATAATAATCCCTCCAAAACCAAAAGCAATAATAAATTGGTCATTTTCAATCTACAACTGTTTGTGGGACATTGCTGTGCGCAATTGGCTGCCGCGTTCGCCCACAAATATACAGTCAATTCACTTTACAGTGTGTTCTGTGAAGCACTTTGGGCCGTCCTCCCGACGTGAAAAGCGCTATATCAAATGCAAGGATTATTATTATTACACCCTGTCCCTCTGCCTAGGTCACCCTAGTTCTCACCAACCTGTACTCAAAAGTCTTCAGAATTAGATAAGAAGAGTGCATCCCTCCAGAGAGAGACTGGGCATTTCATTCCAGACACAGGGAACTTTCCATGCCTAGATGGCTTACAAATATGGAGCTCTTAGTCTGGTTTGGAAACTCTTAAGCATGGTGATGCGTTGCTGCCTACATCAGACACCCAGCTGAACAAAATATCCTTGGGAAGCTATAACAAATTAGTTTCTGCATTTGATGGCATTTTCACAAAAATGAAAATGATTGCCAAATTTGGGCTATGATCCCATGAACTTTGTCTTGAACTGATGTTCGACTGATTCTGCAAGTCTTTCTATAATTCACCTGAAACATACAAATAATTTGTTGAACAGATGAAAACAAAATTTACCTGTGGTTTGTATAAAGGGGGAAAGGGGAGAGTAATGTCAGCTGCAAAGTAAATATTTACCTTTAAAAGCCTTGGTTTTAAAGTGGTAGATACTGGAACCTATTTTTTCCAATTGGATAGAAGATTTTGTGTAAAGAAAAAAATGGTCCAATAGAAAGCATAAAACCTACATAAATCAACAATTCAAACCATACCATTTTAACATGGATTAGCAGAGGATGAAATGACAGAACAAGTTTTAAGTTAACTTCAGAAACTGCGTCACTAGCAGGTGAGTGTCCTAATAAGTGCTATATTAGAGGGTGTGGCACAGTCCAAGGGACATGGTTAGAGCATTTTGTTGACTTTTCATAATCAAAAGAGTCATAAAAAGGATGGTCACAAAATGTTATTATCATTTATGGTCAAATAGTGCAGAGAAGCAATTAAAGCATGTAATCAATAGGTTTTAGTCAGTTCAAGGCACCCTGTTACAGCAGAAGATATTTATTCTAACCATTAATAAAATATCAAGTAAATTTCATTGCAATAGTGAACTAAAGTATAGCATTGCTTATGATATATTCTCATGCCGAGATGAGATGACTATACGAAAAGCGTATTGGAATATATCATAAAGACAATTCCGATTTCCAGCTAACTGGCATGAATCAACTTCCGATATCAAAATACAAGTGTCAGAACTGCAATTGTTGATTCAAAGCAACTCTGGTGAGAGAAATTAATTCACGAATAGCCCAGGAAGCAAAGAGATCCTGGAAATTAGGCTTCCATTCCACAAACAAATCCCAATAGGTTATACTGTACAGTGCTATGGGTTATCTTCATGGGAAATAAAAAGATGAGCAATCTGATGCAAGAAATGGCGATTAATCAGCATTTTAAAGATGGGCTCACATTGTGTGTGTAATACTTCAGCGCTCTAGGCGTTTTTTTTTAAAAAAAGCTGAAAATTTCAGGAAAGAAATTAAATTCCCTGCTCACTTGTCTATGTCTACAAAAGCCAAACATAAAAAAACTCTACCTTTAATGCTCCATTCAGTGCTGTTTTACAGAATTGTTGCAAGTTAAATTGCAGAAGTTGGGCTCCAAGCTGCTCTACTTGTACCAAGACATTCTAGGAAACATTATCAGGCAACTGCACGATTGTTTGATCTTTCTCAACATGTCGCCAAGCAAATGATTTTTTAAAAAAATATGCATGTCTGGAAGTCAGTAACAATTACAATAAGAAATTCAAAATAAAGCAACATTCACACACAACACACACAATATAAAACTAAAATCCATAATGTAATGTTTAAAATGTAAAATCCATGACTCAATGTGTAAGTGGGATCCCTTTCCTATCTGCAGATAATAACAATAATCCTTGCATTTGATATAGCACCTTTTCACATCATTGAGGTATCTCAAAGCACTTCACAGAATAGAATGTTAAATGGACTGTAATTTGTGGGCAAAATGCGGCAGCAAATTGCGCACAACTATGACCCACAAACAATCGTGGATTGAGTGACCAATTTGAGATATGGTTACCCCCGGAAAGCAATCCGCCAGTCAACTAACAACCGGGTTCCTACTTACTGCTATGTAAATATTGATGTTAGAAGTAACAAGGCTTGCCTAAGGTTTCACCCCGCCCAGGAGTCAAACCCGTGTCTTCTGGCTTGCGATGAAAGAGTACTCGCCGAGAGTATTACATTATGGATTTTAGTTTTATATTGTATGTTGGTGTGTGAATGTTGCGTTATTTTGAATTTCTTATTGTAATTGTTACTACGAGATTCCACTGCTCTTTTTAGCCCTTCACCCTCAATCACAATAATAATCACAGAATCCTTTGGGTTCTTACAATCTGGCCACATTTATTTCCTGAGCTGCGCCCCTCCAATCCACTCATCCTATATCGCCTGATCTGCTCACCCTACCCTTCCCGGTCAGCTATTGCCTCCACTCTCCACCCTCTTTCAATCTGACAGCAATTACCTGGGAAGCACTTTGGGGTACAAACACAATAGGAACTATATCAAATGCAAGGATTATGGACCTCCCTGCTACCACCACCCCCCTCCCCTCCCCAACACACAATCCCAGGCATTTTCCAACCCGGGTTCAGCCCTCCCCTTTCGCACTCCATCACTTCCAAATCCTTAGGCCCAAGAGAGAGCCCCATCGATCACCCCAACCCCAATTCCTTCCCCATCCACACCCATCCATCCATCCAACCACAAAACTCTTCCTCCCTCTTCCTCATTCTCTCCCCTAAAAAAAACCCATCTTTCTAAGGAACCCTCCACTCTGCCCCCCCCCCCCCCCCACCCACAAACAACTCTTATCTAACAGGCTCCTCCTTTCTGATGCACAGACAGTCACACCCAAAACCTTAACAGAGGTCCCTTTCGGCGTTGCTTTTGGACCCGATTCGCATTTCCAATAATATTTTGCTGTTTCACAATCCCAGCGCCAGGAAATGATCATGTTATACATTCCGGAGGTTTGCTGTTCCTCTCTCCCCCCCACTCCCCCCTCACACACACACACACACACACACAGCCCCTAATCCAAATCTCAACCAAAGGACCCCTCCCCTCCTCCCTCCCTCCCTCCCTCCCTCCCGGGCTTCTCTCTCTCCCCCTCTCTCTCTCTCTCTCTCTCTCTCTCAGCTCCGGGCTCATCTCTTCTCGGTCCCTTCTTTCACTCCCCTCCTCCTGTCGCTACCCTCAGTCACTCACTCACTCACCAGACCATGCCGTAGGCGCCCTCGCCGATGTAGCTGAGGTTGGTGTATCTGGGCCCGGTGTCGAACACCTGTCCCCGGATCACTTCGGGCCCGGTGGCGCATTGAACAACATTCTGCGCCGCGTCCATCTTACTCCGCTCGGCCCGACTGCTCCAGCACCGAGCCGATTGGACAGCCGGCGGCACGTGACGACAACCACCGCACCGAGTGCCGCGATTGGACAGCGGGCGGCACGTGACGCCGTTCCCCGCTCCGAGCGGCGCGGTTGGACAGCCGGCGGCACGTGACGCCGATCCCCGCACCGAGCGGTGCGATTGGCTAGCCGGAGACCACCTGACTCATGGGCTGCCTGAGAGGAGGAGGAGGAGGTGCCGCGTGCGTCTCTGCGTCGTGAGCAAGGCCGCGACCCAGCCACCAACCGGATAATGCCGGTCGCCCAGCTCCGTCGCTTGTATACATATATATTATATATACACTGTATATATATTTATATATATGTCACCGGAGGGCCTGGCCGGTAGCGGAGGGAAAGCGAGCGCTGTTTGGCGGGCGATGTCACGTGCCTCAGAGCGAGCGGCGGAGGTGGGCACGTGATCTGCAGCGTGACCCGCCGGAGGGGGCGCTGTGCTGTGCTGTGGTGCAGGAAGGAGGTAACCGCTGTAACACCTGTAACAGGAGCACAGCTCACCATTCCTCTTTGTGAAATAATAATGATAATTCGGTCACTCAATCCACGACTGTTTGTGGGACGCTGCTGTGTGCAATTGGCTGCCGCGTCTTGCCTACAAAGTACACTGTCAATTCGATTTACAGTATATCAAAGTGAAGCACTTTGAGACGTCGCGATGATGTGATAAGACGCTATATCAAATGCAAGGATTGTTATTATTAAAATGCTTCCAACAGGAAGCATGCCTTGCCTTCCATGCCTCTGTCTTGTTGCTGAGTGTGTGCCTGTAGGCAGCTGCCGCAGTCAATTTATTCCACGGCTGTTTGTGGGACATTGCTGCGTTTTGCCCACAAAATACAGTCACTCCACTTTACAGTATATTCTGTGAAGCACTTTGAGCCCTGAACATATTGTCTTATGTGATAAGGCGCTATATCATATGCAAGAATTATTTATTATTTACTCAGTTGGATTCCAATAAATAGCCATGTGGTGATTGGTCTTGAGGGGACCAGCACAGGCACGATGGGCCACATGGCTCTGCCTCTGTGCCGTAAATGTCTGTGAATTCTATGGTGTTTGTTTAATTATTCTGGAGGGTTATTAGCCAAGGTACATTCCTTTCTTTTGCAGCATATCATGAGATCTTTAACATTGCAAACAAAGTGTGCTCCCTCAGAAAATGTCCACCTGAACCCACAACTTTCTACCTTCTCGGCAAAAATGCCAGCAAACGTCCACACTTCACAGTAAATACTAAATACACAAAACATAATCTATTATGCATTTCATCAGATTAGGTTTAGCTCTTGGAAAATTAATTTCTAGTAGATGTCTTATCTTTTACATGCATATCTCATATCACGCATTTGTATCTCAGCAACTTCAATAAGATGCTCAAATTGATAGTGAGCAGATTTGAATCTTCAGGTTTGCAAAGAACCCGCTGAAAAGTCAGGGCTTCCAGCTTGGAGTATGACTTGGTGTAGAAGTCACACTCAGTGGCAACCCTAGTTCAGTTAATAGAACTCTTGTCTCTACGCTTTGGGGGTTAAGACGCATGTACTTGTAGCTTGTAGTCTAGGCTGAAACTCCAATGTAGTGCTGCATTGGAGATTCCATCCTTCACTTAAGACATTAAAATGCGGTCCCATCTACCTGTTCAGGTGACCATTAAAGTCACTATTTGAAATGAATATAATACTTTTTTTTTAAAAAAAGGTTAGGAAACAGGATTAGAAAGATAAAGAGTCTGTGCCTCATACGTTCCGGGATTAGGTAAAGAGAATGTGTCCCTCTAGGGAGCATTTCCTTCCAATACATGGAAATTTCCATGTGTAAGTTTGGATACTCTTTAAATGGGTTTCTGCATGTGTCAGACCGGGCTGACCAAAAAAGATAACTAGTTGCCAGTACTTAACAAAATAGTAGAGGGCCTGATAGATTTCAATGGGCCTAATGGCCGCCTCCTATAGCTTCCAAAACAGAAATATAATGTTATATTTATAATGTTATAATGTCTGGCTGAGAGCTTCCCATTTGTGTAAGCATGTGGAAGATGGCAAGCAACATCAGATCAGTCAATAACCAATACAGCAGCTCACAAATATACTGACTGTATGTTACAACATTACAGGAGGTTAAGCAATAAATTGTTTCTAGTTTGCAGTGGCAACTGCAAGGGTGGTAGAACTTCCCTTTTTAATTAAAGTCGAACTCAAAATGCTTACATTTCTTTGCCCTAGTCGTATTTTATGTTGGATAAACTGATAAATCGGAATCTTTTGTTGGTCACAAATAATCCTAAATCCTATAGAAATCATCGAACTAATAACACCATTACCTCACTTACCGGCTGCATTGAAGACCTGCAGGATGCTCAGTATTTCATTTGAAAGAACACGGGAAACAAATTCCGAGCCGGGTGAGAGGGATATTATATGTTAAAAGTCATATTAAATGTTATGGTCCCGACTGATACAACTTACGTGAGTTTTACTGTAATGGTTCGGGGATGGGTTACAAAAGCATTTGTGACTTTTTTTAAAACATTTTAAAGCTCTTTTTTAAAATATGTTAATTTTTATTAAACAAACCACAGTTTTTAACAATGAAATAACACAAATCTATATTACAAAAACAAAGAAAAGAAAGCAAGAAGATATGAGTTGCGTAGCATACAGATACTTGAAACCACAGGGAATCTTTCTGTACCTGTTTGGAAAAGAGAAAAAAAATTGCAGATCAAGCACTTAATCAAAATTTTCAAACCTACAATACCCATCCGAGTTTCTAGTTTCTTTCATCTACTGGAAAATCCATGTTACCAATATAGCAGCTCAAGGAGACTGTTCAGCAGGTCGATGTCTGACTCAGAAGTGAATTTAGAACGTTGAACAGATTTAGATCTCTGCTCATTGATCTCAGAACCCACTAAGACTATTTTCCAGCATTAAAAAAACGAAACCTGAGAATGCCATGCAGTCCTGTAGCTTAGTGGTTAGATCACTCGCCTCACAAGCGAGAGGATCTCAGTTCGATTCCTGCGCAGGGCGAAATATCGGCCAAGTTTCCTCGCTCCACACACCTGTTTACCTAGCAGTAAGTATGAACCCGGTTGTTAGTTGATGAGCGAATCGCTTTTCCAAGGGTAATAATCCCTTCAGAAAAAAATAATAATTTGGTAACTCAATCCATGACTGTTTGTGGGACATTGCTGTGTGCAATCGGCTGCCACGTTTTTCTTGCCAACAAAATACACAGTCAATTCACTTTACAATATATTCTTTGAAGCCCTTTGAGAGTGAGAAGGCGCTCTATCAAATGCAAGGATTATCATTATTATTTCTGTCAGTTGCCAGGTAATACTGTTGTCGAGGATCCCAACAAGCTGGAGCGTGTCGGGGATTGGTGTATCTCTATCCCGTATTAATGATTTCCAGCTTGATAGCAGCTCACTAAGCTGGGAGCTGCTGTTTTCCATGCGGGTCAGCTTGTTGCCGGCCCACAGGCTCCAGCATGTGTGCCACATCAGTTTTATTCCTAGCAGTTTTCCAACAGTCACAGTTTCCAATTGTCTGGCTTATCTCTACTGAATGAATTCACTAACGCCTTTCTTGGTAGCTACCAAATTCATCTACACCCAGGTTTCGTTCCTTCCGAGCATATTCTGTGCTCTGTTAACGTAGGTACAGGTTCAGGCTCAAACTAACTCACAATAAAACTGTGTCCGCAAAACAAGGACAGAAATATATCACGAGACTCACCAACTTCTTTTCTAATTAAAATAAGTTTTCAACTACGTAGACATTAAAAGCAGTAAATAATCAAAACAATAGAAAATACAGGTTTTACCGAAAACTCTTCTGCTTTGAAAAATGACATTTTTGCTTCACAGTACAGTCTCCTCGTGCTCTCTCTCTCTTGTCATATTCTAAACTGCTGTTCTGGCCTTCTGTTCTGATCTCATGTTCTCTTGTGACAATTTCCAGATGACTATTTCGGAGGTTAAAAGTGCAAGCGTTCCCATTAGATGCGACAACACGTATAAGTGGCAACACTAGAACTCTTTAACGCCACTTTGTAAAATGTTTTTTTTTAAAAGCTTCCTCTCAGCTCAACCCAGGTGTTGTTGTAAAGCGCGAAGGTGCAGTGTCGAGAAACGCGGGGTTGTTTAGGAGAATTCAGGATTCTTTCATGAATTTGTACCCAGATTTAGCTCAGTAGCTCACTGTCCTGTAGCTCAGTGTCCGAGTCCTTCAGCTCAGTGGTTAGAGCACTCGCCTCACAAGCGAGAGACGTGGGTTCGATTCCCGGCAGGGCGAAACCTTTGGCAAGTTTCCGTACTCCACATGCCTGATAATAATCCTTCAAGAAAAAGAACAATAATAATGTGATCACTCAACCCACGACTGTTTGTGTGATGCTGCTGTGCGCAATTGGCTGCCGCGTTTTGCCTACGAAATATACAGTCAGTTCACTTTATAGTATCTTCTATGAAGCGCTTTCAGACTTCTCGAAGATGTGATAAGGTGCTATAATAAAATGCAAGGATTATTATATTGTATATATCTTAACAAATAGGCTTCATTCTAACCCTGTAATGGTACAGAACTCAAACCTCATTATACATAATGTATTTAAATTGCTGGCTACTTTTAGCCATTCTGCCCCACTCTCTGGAACTTCGTCCCAGAGTTCCTCTGACGTACTCTCTCTCCCCTCCCATCCCTCCCCACCTCCATGTTCAAAGTCCACCTCTTTGATTGAGCTTTCTCCTCTCCACCTCTCACCCACCCCTATTTAGCTTGGCTGCCTAGCCATCAGTGTAAACTGCTTTGAGACATTAATAAATGTAAGTTGTATTGTATTGCTAATGTCAGGCTATACAGAGGTGCTCATTTTCTCACTAAAAACCCCACAAAATATTTTAAATTACGTTTTTAAGAAAACACAATTGAGCTAAATACTGTCTTTTTTAAAAAAAATCCATTCTAGATCTCCTTCATCATATTACAGTATTGAGGTCCAGTTTAAATCAAATGCTTATGAGCTTTATGAGCCAATTGTCTCATAAAAGGGAATCATATTTTTGAAAAACAACTTTGAAAAAGAATGGAGAAAAACAGAGAAAAAATTGGATTAGAGCAGTTATCTCCGGAGCTAGCACAAGAGTTGCATAATGGTCTGAATGCCCTTCCCTATTGAAACGTCTATGATTCTGTTCCAATTGTATTTTAACACAATAAGATAACAACTTGCACTTATATAACACCTCTGATCCAAGGTAATGTGTTGAAGAGATTTGCATAGATAAAAGGGATCACCATGCAAATGAAGGGAGAGGATGATTTCAGCACGTTAACTGAAGACAAGGTGAAGGAGTTAGTTTTTTTAAAGGAAACTTTGAAAACGGGAAGAGGTTCACGTGGTGAAGGGATTTTGGAGAGTGTTTCAGAGAGCAAGGACATCCTGGCTAAAAGCTTGGCCACTGGTGTGGGCGGAGAGGGTGAGGAAGAAGCAGTTGGTACAGTGTTGCTTTACTTAATGGCCATGAGGCACTTGCAGCCAATTCCCCATGGCTTTCAGGAGACCTGATTTTCCATATATCTTGTATCCCTTTGCTTGTCAGAAATCAAGGCCTTGATGAGCGCCAACTTTTTACAGCTGAACATGTACAAGACGGAAGCCCAGGAATCCTTGCCTTCAGCCAATATGTCCTGAACCTCTGGAACTTCCTACCTTAAGCTGGTAGGTAAAGAGAGGGGTGGGATGGGGTCGAGGGAGCAAGTGGTCGGTTTCATATGGGTTATGATGTTGATGAGAGAGGAGAGTGAGACAGGTTCAAAAGTGTGGAGAGAGGAATGGGTAGAGAGAGGCCTGAGTGTGAAGGTGTGAGGGGTAGAGGGTAGCAGTTGGAAGGGCAGAATAGCCGAGCGAACCCTATTGATATTGGGCTTGAGGAAGTCATTGGAGTTGGAGGAGAGCACGGGTGAGACGTGAGAGGGTGGGCGGAGGACACGGTTGTTGATGGAGAAGAGGAGCCTGGGTTGTCTTTGGCCTCCAAGATTATTTTGGAGTAGAAGGACAATTTAGCGAGGGTGGACTGGTAAGTTTTGATGTGGTCCAGCCAGATCTGCCGATGGACCGTTAGGTATAATTTGAGCCAGGTGTGTTGAGGGAGCAGAGGTAGTTGGTGTACAATAATCCCTCCAAAACAAAACAATAATAAATTGGTCATTTTCAATCCACGACTGTTCGTGGGACGCTGCTGTGCGCAATTGGCTGCCGCATTTCGCCCACAAATATACAGTCAATTCACTTTGCGGTGACACTGAGGTTTAACCAGCTAAACCCACATAGCTTGCCATTGATATCACTGTCTGGCAAGCTTTCCCACTGATTGTCCATTTAGGACCACCCTACCCATTAGAGCTGTGGTTTGCAGGGTTAACGTGCTGAGCGGGATGACTCCCTGTCCCCAGTGACTGGTCTGCCCTTCCAAGTCCCACAGATGAGCCAGACTGGCTGTGCTGTCATCAGCAGTGCCCTGGAATACCTCCCAGGAACCGAACTACTAAGATCGTCACAGAGGGCTGGTTTGAATCCATCATTCTGTTGCCAAACACGTCACCTTGGAGCCAGTTCAGACATGTACCCCACCCCAGGAGGATAGCATTGACCTTATTGCACCTCCAGTTAAAGTGCAAAAAGGCTGCAATAACTTACTTCAGACATTTTCAACTCTGCGGAACATTTGACACGATACAGTTGATCTCTGAATTGAAAAACCGATAGGCTTTAGATAGTGTTTGACATTCTTAATACATTTTTCAACACCAGACATCGTGGCCAAGCATTCCTCTGGCCCAGTGAGTAAACATATCTGAGGTGAGTTAAGGGTCAATAATAACATTAGGAACATAATTAGTGGAACCAAATACTGCTGATTTGAGGCTTGCTGGAGCAGGTAGATTGCTAAATTCTGAAACTCTGGAACTTTCTCCCTCAATCCCTGTGCCATTCCCCTTCCCTCCCCACTTTCAAATCCCACATAAGGACCTTCCTTTTTGATCGTGCTTACGGTCACCTCCCCCACTCCTTCTCCCCTTGGCTCGGGGTCAGACTCCATCACTGTCCAGCACTCCGGGACGCTACCCTGTGTGAAGGGAGCTGTACAAATGCAAGTTGTTGTTGTTGTGGAGCAGGTAGATTACAGCTGAGTCCCGTTTGCCTGTTAAAATGAAGAGATTTCTCCACAATCACAACAAAGAATAAGCATCTACCCTGTACAGTGTCAGTGCCGGCTTAATTTGTTTTTCTGGCAGAAAGTTAAACATTGAACGAAAATGTAAGAGTAATGTGATAGCTTCAAAAGGAATGTGCACATCAGGCAAAATTCCAAAATGTTAAACCTTAATCCACAGCCATCCATTGCTTGTTTTGGCTCCTGTACAGGTTTGTTTGATTTTTTTCCAAAGCATGTCCTTGTTTTTAGAGTGTTAATATTCAAACCAACAGAACACAGAAGAAAAAAATCCCTCTACTCCAGCCTTTGTGGAGGAGCTAGTTTAGTGGCCCTGGGCCATCTCGGTGACTGGGACAGAAAGTTACAAGGATTTCCATTCATTGAAAGGATAGAACATTGGAAAACAGGAACAAGAGGTCATTCAGCCCATCATGCTGTTTCACCAGTTCAATTGTGTTTAGTATCTTTCTGTCTCTCTGTTAGATATCCCAATTGATTCCACTTCTATAGCCTTCTGGGGCTGACCCTTCATTATTTTACAACTCTCTTTGTAATAATAATAATCTTTGCATTTGATATAGTGCTTCGGGACGTGAAACACCTAATTTGTACAGAGCCTTTCACTTCCTCTCGACTTGAAAGGCGCTATACAAATGAAATGTTTTATTGTATTATGTCGCTGAGATGTCTCAAAATGCTTCACAGAAACAATTGTAAAATAAATGATTCCTGACCTCAGTTCTTATCATCTTAGTTCTGATTTTAACCTTTTGCCTTCTTGTAATAGATCCATCTACCAAAGAGTCATCCACTATCTAACCTTTCAATTCCTTTAATTAGTTTAAATACCTCAATCAAATCACATCTTACCCTCCTTTGCTCTAAGGAACAAAGGAAGATAACTCCCTTTTAACCTTGACTTTTATTTGAAGTAAAGCCCCCTAGACTTTGCTTCAAATGAAAATTAAAATAGTGAACCACTACTGGAGAGTCTCCAAGGCTGGTATATCCTTCCTGAGAGTTGGTGTACAAAACTGAATACAAATGAGGTTGACTCTGTATTCCCAGGCAGAGTGAAATCTTAAGCAAGTTTCCTTACTCCACACGCCTCTGTTTACCGAGCAGTAAGTAGGAATCCAGTTGTTAGTTGATTGGCAGATCGCTTTCCAGGGACAATAATCTCATCAAAAATAACTAAATAAAAATAATTTAGTCACTCAGTCCACGAGTGTTTGTGGGACATTGCTGTGCACAATTGGCTGCCACGTTTCACCCACAAAATATATGGTCAATTCATTTTACAGTAAATTCTGTGAAGCACTTTGAGACGTTTCAATGACATGATAAAGCACCATATCAAAAGCAAGGATTATTATTATAACTGAAGAAGTACCTCACTTTTATGTGACACCCTTTGCCTTGATGACTGCTCACTGTAGCTGTGAAGTTGATTTTAATGATATATGGTTTTAATCCCAGAGTTCTCTTTGCTGATTTACCCATCCTAGTGCTTCCCCTTTTAGAATATACATACTCCCAACTGCCAAGATGTGCCTCAAAACGACTTTGAGCATGTTTCAGTCCACCCTCCCCTCCTCACCATCCTGGTGCCTAGTCAGGATTATCATTGAGATGTCCTCTTGACGTGAAAGGTGCTATATATGTGTAAACTGTATTGTACTCTTCACAATTTCTAACATCATGTCGTTTTGTGTCATCCACAAATATACATAGGGAATGTAGATTTACTAGGTTGATACCATAGATGAGGGGATACAGGCTGGAGAGGATAGGAACCATTCCATTGGAGCAGAGGTTAATTTCCGTTGGTAGGTGATTTGCAGATAAGGGGATGTGAATTTAAAATAATTAGGAGCATAATACAATACACAATTACATTTCTATAGCACCTTTCACGTCGAGAGATCACCCCAAGGTGCTGGAAAGTGGGGTGCAAAGGGGATAAAAAACATCTATGTTTAGGAGTTTATATAAAAATTGTTAAGGGCATCATGAAGTACGGTTACAAAAGTCACGTTGGGTTAGGTTTCTTAAAACTTAAGTTTATCCTGTTGAATAATCAAAATGCTTCTGAGTAAATCTGGGAAATGGAAAATGACAAATCATTTGAGGATTTTATTACTTCCAGTAAATGACAAGACAACACAAAAAGTTCAGTTCTCAGGCATTTAGGATTATTCAACAGGATATACTGCAAATTTAAGAAACCTATCATATTACATAGGCTCTTGTAACTGTATTTCATGCTGACCTTTAAGATTTTGATAGAAACTTTGAAAAAATAGAGGTTTATAATTGTTTCTGATTCCTTCAAAGGATCTGTTGCAGCATTAGTCTGTCTGAACTAATTATGTCATTGACTTTGCCTTGTGTCCAGACATGCTGTGCCGTGCGATAAACCCCTCCGGAGTTTCAGATCCAATTAGCACAGTTAGTCTGAGCCAGCGAGTCTGCACAGCTCAGATCGTAAAAGCTGCTGTCGCCGCCTATGAGGTAAGGTCTCAGTGCTGCTGGGGATTGACATCCACTTTCATTCCTAACAAACAAACTTGGCTCTGGGCTCATGTTTGTCCCTGGTCCCCACCACTCCACCATCAGTGACCGTGCCTTCAGCCATTACTCCCTGAAACTCTCTCCCTCAATCCTTGCCCCCTCCCTCCCCACTTTCAAATCTCGCCTAAAGACCTTCCTTTTTGACCGTGCTTACAGTCACCTCCCCCCGGCTCAGTGTCAGACTCCGTCACTGTCAAGCGATCCAGGAAGCTACCCCACATGACAGGCGCCTTATAAATACAAGTTGTTGTTGTTGAAATCCTCAAATGATCGAACTTCATAGAGTCTAGAATTATACAGCACAGAAAGAGGACATTCGGCCAATAATGTCTTTGAAAAGAGCTATCCAATGCAATCCCACTCCCTCACTCTCTCCCCATAGCTCTGCAAACTTGTCCTCCCCAAATAATTATCTACTTCTCTCTTAAAAGTTGTTATCAAATCGGCTCCCACCGGCCTTTCAGGCAATGCATTCCAGATCCCAACAACTCGCTGTCTGAAAACATTTCTCCTCCCTCCCTCTGCTTCTTTAACCACTATTTTAAATCGGTGTCCTCGGGTTACCGACCCACCGCCAGTGGGAATAGTTTCTCTCTGTTCACCCTATCGAATCCCCTCATAATTTTCAAAACTTGGATTACGTCTCCTCTTGACCTTCTCTGCTCCAAGGAGAATAATCCTCACTTCTCTGCCTCTCCTGATAACTGAGGTCCCTCATTCCTGGTACCATCCTGGTCAATCTCTGCACCCTCTCCAATGCCTTGACATCCTTCCTAATGTGTGGTGCCCAGAACTGAACAGTCATAACTTCCTGACTTTTGTATTCTCTGTCCCTATTTATAAAGCCCAGTATCTCGTATGCTTTTTTTAACAGCTTTATCTACCTGTCCCTCCACCTTCAAAGCTTTACTTATATGAACCCCCAGGTCTCTCTGTTCCTTCACCCCTTTTAAGATTGTACCATCAGCTTATATTGCCTACCTTTGTCACCTTCCAATTCCCAAGTTTACTCTGAAGCGTTTTCCCTTCTCAGCATTTGTCAAATTTATAAAAACAGAAATGAAAACAAAATGGAATCAGAAACTCAACCATTTATCATAGTGCAACTAACAGCAATACCGTCAGATGGTTCCACTTTAATGACCTCTGAAACATGAATGGATTATAACTTGTGTAATCCAATCAATACCAGAGGACAATCAATACACAAGCTTTCTTACATGTCTTTCCTTGAGGAATAAAGAGCCATAATTACTGCACTTTGGGCCCAACCCATCATATCCGATGGGTTGGTCCATTGTTCAAGATAGTGCACAAGATCCCCAAATGACCTGATCATCACTTATCAGCAGAATGTACTGTAACCTATTGGATTGTCTGGAAGAGACACCACAATCCTTTTACTGTCATCCAACTTAGAATCATAGAATTTATACAGCACAGGAGGCCATTCGGCCCATCGTGTCCGAGCCGGCCTTTTGACAGGGCTGTCCAAATTACTCCCCTGCACTCCATCATTCAAGACATTAAATAGGAATGGTGATAGTGGGCAATGTTTGGCAATCTTTTATAAAGTCATATTCCAGATCTAATCAAAACTTTATTGACCTGATTCGCTTATTCTCTCGGGGACACGGGGAGCGGCGGCAGGACAGCGCGAGGAGGAGCCTGGGCCCACCTACCCAGGTATTTAAGGTCGCGACGGCAGGGAGTGCAGCCAGGGGGGGCGGGGCTGAGGAGGGAAGGGGTGGGGGCGGAGCGGGGGAACCGCTGACGTCATAGTTTTCAGGAGTGTGCGCGCGCAAAACAAAACAAAAAAAACCTCTGCGACCCCCAGGGCTCACATCAGAGCCCATCATGGTCCTGTTGGGTCGGCTGCCCCAGCCTATGGGATAATGCCATCCACCTGATTGCTTGCTCCCGGTCCCCGCGTGCGCACTACGGCTGCCGCTTTGACCCGAGCCCCCTCACCTCCTCCCTCCCCCCAAACCCTCCCCACTCTGCATCTCTCCCACTCTGTCCTCTCTCTCCGTCCCTCTCGCCTTCTATTCCCACTTGACCCTCCCACAACCTCCCTCTGTTCCAGCCTGGGAATCCTCCGCCGGGCTCACCGTGGCACTCGGCGTTGGCTGTCCAGCAGCAGCCACACCAACTGCCCCATTCCCCACCACACTCGCCAGCCACCCCGGACACAGACCCGGGGAGCCAACCTCTCCTCCCTCATCCCCAATTTCCCCCACCCCTGCTTCACAACCTGGACCCCCCTCCCTCCCACACACCCTTCTGTCAACCGCTCCCTCCACATCGGACTACAAAACGTCCGCTCCCTCTGTAATAAGGCCCTGGTCATCAACGATCTCATCCTTGATGAGAGGTTGACATCATGGCCTTAACGGAAACCTGGCTCACCCCAGGCGACACCTTCCCCCTCACGGAGGCCACGCCACCCGGCTACACCTCCCACCACATCCCTCGCCCCAACCGCCGTGGCGGTGGTGTAGCCCTTATCTCAAGGACACCACTTGCCCTATCCCCCTACTCCTCTGGCTCTTTCCCCTCTTTCGAGCACCTCACCCTCCTTCCTCTCGCTCAAAATCCTCCTCCTCTACCGGCCCCCTAAAACCTCTCCCACCTTCATCTCCGATATTTCGACACTTCTTACATCTCTTTGCCTCTGCTCTGATCGCCTCATCATCCTGGGCGACTTCAACCTGCACTTCAACCCCTCCTGCGCCATCTCCTCAGACTTCTCTTCCCTGCTCTCCTCGCTCAACCTCTCCCTCCACATCAACTCCCTCACTCACAGTCACGGCCACCCACTCGACTTGGTGATCACCCGGGGCCTCAGTGTCTCGGATGTCACTATCACCGACAAGGCCGTCTCCGACCAGCACTTCATCTCCTTCACCACCTCCACCGCCCTCCCCACCTCCAGCAGACACACCACCATCTTCTACCTCCCCTGGAAGAAGTTACCCCCACAATCCCTAACCGCTGCCTTGGAGTCCTCTGAACTCCTCTCCCTCTGGCCTTTAACCCTCACCGACCCCTCTTCTCCTCTCACCCTCCTCCACAACACCCTCTCCTCCACACTCGATACTCTTGCCCCCATCACCTCCCGTACTGTCTCCTACTCTCGCTCCTCCCCCTGGTTCAGCACACACCTCCACGGTCACTTCCCCTCCAACATCCACCCACCCCCCACCCCTTCCCTCCCACCCTCCGACTCCTACCCATCCTCCCCTACACACTTTCGTATGCGTTTCCCCAACCTCTGTCACCAAACTCATCCTATCGCTGAAACCCACCACCTGCTCCCTTGACCCCATCCCCACTCCACTCCTTATCTCCCAGCTCCACCTCTTTGCCCCACATATCACAGACATCGTCAACCTGTCCCTCTCCTCTGGCTCCGTTCCCATTCCCTTAAGAACTGCCACCATCACTCCCACCTTGAAAAAACCCTCCCTTGATGCGTCGCAGCTATCAAGCTACCGGCCCATCTCCAACCTCCCCTTCCTGTCCAAGGTCCAGGAACGAGTTGTGGCCTCCCAGCTGCGCTCTTTCCTCTCCACCCATTCATTATTCGAACCCCTTCAGTCGGGTTTCCGTGCTGCCCACAGCACAGAAACTGCCCTGGTCAAGGTCACCAATGACATCCTGACCATCTGTGACCAGGGCTCCCTCTGCCTCCTCATCCTCCTCGACCTATCGGCAGCATTCGATACGGTCGACCACACTATCCTACTCCACCGCTTGTCCTCCCACCTCAACCTTCGAGGCGCTGTCCTTGAGTGGTTTAGGTCGTACCTCCTACTGTCTTCACTTTGTTTCCACGAATGGCTTTTCCTCCACCCCCCACACTGTCCCGTGTGGTGTCCCTCAGGGCTCTGTCCTCGGTCCCCTCCTCTTCACCCTCTATATGCTCCCCCTGTGGTGACATCATCCGCAGACATGGGGTTAACTTCCACATGTATGCGGATAACACCCAACTCTACCTTTCCTCCTCTACTCTCAACTCCACAACCACCAATGTCCTGACAGCTGTCTGTCCGACATCGAGTCCTGGACGAGAGACAACTTTCTTCAGCTCAACGTGCGCAAAACTGAGGCCCTCCTGATTGGCTCACGTCAGCGCCTCCGCACCTCAGGCGCTGACACCATCAGCATCCAAGGCTGCACTCTCCACCTCTCAAAGCCAGTCAGGAACCTCAGGGTTCTGTTCAACCCTGAGCTGTCCTTTCTTCCTCAATTCCGCGCCACAACTGGCACCGCCTTCCATCACCTCCGGAACATCGCCAGACTACGGCACTACCTCACCCCTCACGCTGCTGAAACCCTGGTCCACGCCTTTATCACCTCAAGGCTGGACTATGGGAACTCTCTCCTCGCCGGCCTTCCCGCCACCTCCCTCCACACTGCAGGTCATTCAGAACTCTGCAGCTCGTGTACTGTCCCGCACCAGACACCGCGACCACATCACTCCCACCCTCGCTCGCCTCCACTGGCTCCCCATCCCCCAGAGGATTGATTTCAAGATCTTCATCCTCACCTACAAGGCCATTCACGGCCTTGCTCCCTCCTACCTCTCCGACCTACTATCCCCCTACCTACCTGCCCGTACCCTCCGTTCCTCTGGCTCCGGACTGCTCCACATCCCCCGTCCCAACCGCCCTACCATCGGTGGCCGGGCCTTCAGCCTCTCAGCCCTGAGGCTATGGAACTCTATCCCCCAGTGCCTCCTCCCTTTCCTGCTTCAAGGCCGGTCACAAGACCTTTCTGTTTGACCGCGCCTTCAGCTCCCCTCTCGACTCTCTACCCCCTCCTCGCTCCCTCCCCCTGACCATTTCCCCCCTCCTCGCTCCCTTCCTTCCTTCCCTCCCCTCACCCTGACCATTTCCCCCCTCCTCGCTCCCTCCCTTCCCTCCCCTCACCTTGACCATTTCCCCCCAATGCTCGGGTCCTGACCCAACTGTACAGCGCCATGGGACGTCCTCCCGACATGAAAGGCGCTCTATAAATGGAATCTTCTTGTTGTTGTTATTCATTTACCGACCATAGAAATTTATAGTGCAGGAGGACACTGAGCCCAGCAAGTCTGCATCGGCTCTCAGAACAAGATACATTTCTCAATCCCATTGCCCTGCCCTATCCCCAAACCCCTTCAAGCCTCTAAACTTCACATGGCCATTTATTTCCCTCTTTAAACCCACAACCCACCTTACTTGGCAGGGCATTCCACAACCCATCAACTTGGGAGTGAAAAAAATCTTCTCGGCTCTCCTTTTGCTTAGACCAGACCATAGATTGCCAGTGTCTAAAATGTACACATTGCACCAATCTGACAAGAGGGCTTCAGAGCCTCTGAGATTAGTGTAATTCTGTGGTAATCATTCTCATGGATGAACACACTTGAACTCTGGAACACCAAAGAATAAAGTTCATCCAGTCAATGTTATGACGTTTCCCTCAGGTCTGGTGATATTCTTGTGCAGAAGAATAAGCATTTCTGCCTTCTCACATTTCTAAACCAAGGATGTTACAAAAATGAATTTTACCTTGTTTGTATTTGCCTATGAGAGTGAGCAACATTTCTGATGTCCAGGCCTTTGAAAGCCCATTGTATAACCCACTTCTAGATGTTTGAAGGGGTCTCAAGTTTGCACTCCTCTCCTGAATGTATTTAATCCATCAATTGCTCATTTTCACTGCTCAGCGAGGTTGCTCTGTGAGCCTTTCTGAACATAAAATCCATTGCTCCAAGCGATACGAATGGTTTTCAAGACATGCACCCTCGGTGAATAAAACTGACATAAACCAGTTGTTTACAATCAAACAGAAGATGCTAAATAAGCAGGAAAGGAACGGGCACCAAATTTGATATTTTATTTTGAGATTAATACTGCATACACAAAAACAGCGTTTCAGGCTAGTTAGTAACCCATCATCAAGAGCAAGCAAAATACACACATCCTAGGCACCAAACATATAGCTTAGTAAGTCACTTCCGTCTCAGTTTTGACCCAGGATTTGATTTCTCAGTTATGAATAAATATTTAGTTAACTATATAACAAGTTGCTTCCTGTTGGTTTTATGCCATGTGTTGTGAAGTTGAACAGCTCACCAAAGCCCTGGTTATTGTCCCAAGTTACATTCAATAAAAGAACAGTAAACTGCGCTGAGTTTCCCCAACTGGGTTGGTAAAGTCACTGCCCAGAGTGAATAAATGTGTTGAGGTAACAAACTAAATACAACTTGCTTAAGTCATCTTGTCCAAAAGCTGGTGAGAAGGTAAAATTGGCAGAGCTCCTGTTCCAGATTGCTATCTAGTGAGTCCTTCTGTAAAGTACATGTGCGGACAGCAGGTGAGGGCTTTCCTGCCATGTCTCCCACATCTGCCCAGCTCGCTGATATCACTGAGGCTCAACCAAGAACCGCCACTTGGTTGAGGTGTTGTGCCTGAGCACGAGTTAGCCACATGGGGTGGGGTGGAGAAAGAGAAGGGTAAAAAGAGGAGAAGACTGCATGGAGCAGAGGAAGTCATGCTCCAGCAGCCTTTGACAGAACACAAAGTGCCACGTCAACAGATTATGTCCTGTCCTCAAAATCTCAGTTCTAATGTAAAGTAGTTACCTTAAAACCTGACCAAAAAATCTCAACCGTATCAAAATCCCAGATTGCAAATGTGGGCTCAGCTCAGTGAGGCAGCCACAGGAGAATCAGTAAAGCCACAGAAGGCTTATGTTGATTCTTTCTCCTGACCTATTTTTAGTATTTTTTCACAATAATGCAAATCTCAGTAAGCAGCCTTTCTTGCCTGGTGATGCAGATGTGCTCGCGCTGCCTTGTACTCACTGTGTATCATGATTAACTGATGATAGGAACTGGACAAAAACACATACTGTTGCCATGGATACTACCAAGATAATTTTAGGCTGCAATTGGTTTCGCAACATACACCGAATTAATTCTCATTTCAGAAGTGTTTGTTTTGAGAAGCTGATATCAACCAACAGGCAAAAGCAAACAAAACTGACAAAAGGGGGGGGGGGGGGAGAAACATTTGCTGCTTAAGAAAACCAAGGCCAATTAAAGTGTTGAATTCCTTGGCAAAGAGCAACATACCTCAGCTGTCATTGAACCCTGACATGAACAGGTTTAAGGCTGCTAGTTCTCGAGTTTGTGAACAAACCCAGACATGTTCTTCGTTGCTTTAAATGTAAGGCTCTATATTTTTCTTACAGGTTAATCTTGAAATATCTAGGCAAACCAGTTCTGAGTTTGGGTCCTTGGATCTATTAATGGCAGTAATCAATGGAGCCTTTCAGTCTTACGGTTAACATTCTAACAGTTGCAGTACGATTGTTCTGTAGCTTTTATTTGACTGTAAAACTGTAGAGGTCTCTCCACTTTACCACTCCTAGATTCTGCTTGGAACTGAAGACCTTATGCTTTCAAATTCCAAGCCCAAATCCTTTTTCTTGTGATTTGTGATATAAAATACAGTCACGGTGAATAGGATTTAACATCCAAAAGGGGGTTAGCCTGATAACGTCACATCTCAGTTCTATTCAGTTCAGCAAGTGAGGATGAGATCATATCCCACTGGATAGATACCAAAATCTAAATCATACACAGTATATCTTTACAGTCCAGTTGACACGAACGCACATTTCAAAACGTGCATCCGGTACTTCATGCTACATAATACCCAATAGTGACTTTGGAGGATAATTTAACAATAAATGAACCAATGTGGTGAACTGCAGCAGAAAAAGATCAGGAAAGCATCAGAATAGTGACTGTCATCCCTTGGTAACCAGTGATGGGCTCAACAAATAGACACTCTCTAGTAGTGTTACTAGCAGTCTTAAACACATTCATGTTAGGGTTGAGTGATAGCTGATTTCTGCTGTCTTTTGCCATAAAAATTCCCACAGACGAAGTGGAATTCCTAACAGAATAACCTCAAAACAAGCGTTTCTAAATTGAAATATTTCAGAACTTTGTAACTAATGTTGAATCGTCTGGAAAGTAGCCTAATGTTTTCAATGCAAAGTACATTGCAATGTTTATGGTTCAATAGCAGGACTTGGAACAAGGGAACACAAGATGGAGTACAGGAACCTGTTGGAGAATTCCTGCAAAACGTGCACAAACCACTACAGCAGGCATAAAACCATACTAGGTGCAACTTCCAACTTAGCAATGGGTTTACATTTGCTTAAAAATAATACATATCATGCAATGTGAATAAATAATATAATTAGGCTATAAAGTCTCATGGTTACAAACATGCAAGAAATGCAATTAGAAATACCAGTAAAATAAGAGAAGTAACCACAAGGTCTATATTTCCCCTCACCCTCCCATCAAAAACAGCTTAAAAAAAAGTTTATAAGGCAGTGTATATAAAAAAAGACATGTGTCAGGTATTCCTGAAATAGTGCTCACAGAGGCTTAAGCACTGGAAAAGAATGCCATGAGTAAACTGTATGCACCACGTACAAAATCTCAAGAGTATCTGTCACGTCTGAGGACAACTGTATAAAGCATCAGCGGCACTGAGGAAGTGCACTTTGTCAGACCTGCTGAAATGTACTGCCTAACAGACTCTGTTTAGTGAGGAATCAATGAGATCACAAAACCGACTCCCCTCAAATTTACTGACAATATCAGTAAATCGGAGACTATCATGACAAAACTTTCTGAATTAAAACAATAGTATTAAGTAAATGACCTTTGCAGAGTGAAAATTTGATCTTTGATAAGCAGTATAAACAAGGCAAACTTTGTAACAGAGCCAGAGAGCTTGCGGTCTAGTTGCCATTTACCTGGTTAATAAAAATAGTTAGAAATGAAAGGCTTTAGGGGGAAGATTACTTCAAAGTAAAAATGAAGCACGTGGCACAACATAATAGAATCACACACGTCAGGCATTCAGCATCATTATTCAATGAGAGGTTCTGAAAACAGGCCACACCAAAATTAATACAATAACAGTCTGACAGCTGTTAACCTCAACAATACACTTGATCCTCTTATTGGGTCATCTGTGCATTTAGATTCTACAGCTGTATTTTCCACGAGCTCTATACCCACCTCTCCAAACACACGCACACACACACACTAGGAAATCAATCAAAATCACCAAATTAGTAATATAGATTCAGGAGATCTGAATTGTGCTGCTGGTAAAGGTTAACATAGCGATCAGAACTGCATATACTGTATGTGGGTATAATCCAATTGGACGGCTCAGGTAACAAACCACGAGAGGGAAACCTGAGCAGCTTATTTACTGTCAACAACTCGCCCCATCATGGATTACTATCTAATTCACTGACACATCTATACTAATTCACATCAGATGAAGTATATATTTTTTCCAGCCTTTATTTTCATATTCACTTTCATACTTTATCAACCAGGTGATTCAATGTAAATGCCACAAGCACTGGACTGCAAAGAGCGTGGTATTTAAATATTGATAAAATGGGGAGGGGAAGAGGATGAAAAAAATATTTTGTTTTGAATGTTTCTGGTTTTAAACTGTGTTTTGACGTAAAATTGATATAAAAAAATTCCTTCACCGACATAAAATCTTTGAGGAAAGATTTTAGAGATTATGGAATTTGGAAGGAAATGGCCTCTGGATTAAGGCGATCATTAAGGAGATATTTATTTCTGGACCTAATAAAAATAAATATGATATTGATAGATTTGAGTTAGATTAAGCAATAATAAGATACATTGCTTTGCAGTATCCACATATATCAAACTTAAAGCAGTTTAAGCAGATACAGTTTACACAACTCATATTTAAACAAATTGTTTTTTGCAGCAATGTTTCAATGGAGGACATATTTGGGCAACATGAAGAATTTACAGTTGAAACATGCTGGAACCAGGCAGCACTGTGCCAGTAGATTGAAGTACACAGCTGCGATTGCTAGTATTCTGGCATAAAGGAGGCCTTTTCTTCATTTGATAAACCTACACCTCAAAATATTTTGTTAGGTTACAGCACACAGAGGACTCGCAAAGAATTCCTCTCCAGAATTTTCCCAAATGTTGAATGCCATTCTTGCCATTCACCATGAAAGATTTTAGCTAATACAGCACTAACTGTAGTAATAAAGAAGTTAGCACAGCCCTCACTGAAACTAATTTTGGTTACATACTCAATTAAAAATATGTGAAACTCGCAGCTTGACAAGAGTATGACTGATTCACATGTTATGGGTCGCCATTTCTCAAAACAAATGTGTTGTGAGAAGCCCAGAGAAGGATCAGTCTTCAAAAAATTAATCACTGGTCCCATGAACTTAGGACATGAGGAAAATAATTCTACCCGTCCTAGAGTGAGTGAGGTTAAAAATACTGTAACATTTTCTATTAACTCCTGACAATACAACAGACTCAACTCAACAGACACAAAACACATTCACATATCACAGCTCTGACAAGCAAGAATATCAAATTCTCTAAACACAGCACCAAATGGAAGAGACAGTAAGGTCCTGAATGTGTGAAAAAACTATTTTCTGCCCTCTGTCAAAATGGAAAGAATGGATCCATTTTGCATTTTGACGGGAGCCACTGTGCAGCAAGAAACCACTGCAGATCAATTTGAAGAGATAAGGCACTAGATAGTCTGCAATTTACCTGTTGAGCAGTATAAGGCACTAAATGGTAAACTGCATTTTCTATTACAGGCAGTCAACACGAGGGGAAACTTACAACTTTCATACGGTTGCACACAAACATAACTCGGAAGGATTTAACAGCAGAAATGAAAATTCCCAAGACAAATGAAAACCAGAAAAGGTTAACTGCTCCTTTGAACACGTATTTCACTTGTGATTCTACAAGAACCAGGTGAAGATTATTGTGATTAACTAATATCCAATCTTGATGCCAACTACTGAAACCGCATTTGGCATCAGGTTAAAAAAATAATGAATTGGGAGAAATGACAGCATTATATGTATTATATATATATATACACACACACAATGCAGTAAATAATCCAGTACCATGTGGCAAAACTAGCCTGGGCATATCATCCCACTCAGTGCCGTTTGCCCAGTACTGTCAGAGATTGGACTCTGTATCTGGAGCTTTACAAAGGCAGATGGAACTACTGGAGCAACCAACTTGTTAAAAATACTCCTGGCCACACGTTCGGTAGCGTCCATTTTTCTAAATGGTATTGCTGAGGAAAGATTGTGTCACAGGAGGTAGTGAATGAGCTGTAGCACAAGCCATGCAATCTAGAGTTTGAAATTGCTGTCGTGCAGGAGTGTTTGTCGTGCCAAGCACAACAAATCACAGACCGCAAACAAAGACAGTAAGATCTTTTGCAAAACATTTCACTGTGGTGAAGCTTCTTCTTTGGTAATGCAATTGGAAATGTGTAACTTCTGCAATAGAAGGTTAGGTACAAAAATAAGAGTAATGCAACAAAACCATGTAAGTTGGGGGTGGGTATTTAAAGCCAATTTGACTCGGGAAGGATTCATCATTTTGGTAGAATACACGAATACTCTTCTGGTAGCCATCCATCTTTCTAAATGACGTTTCTTGCGTCCTCAAATACTGACTATTGCCACTCATCAATAAAGCTTATGCAGGTGTCTTTGGATTGAATGGTTGATAAAAAGATTAGTTTGGCAGATGCACCCCCAAGCTTGGCAAAACAATCCCACTGCTTAATTGACATCTCAACACAGAATACTCCACCCCCTCCAGTTCTTTGGTGTGATTTGTCTAAAAAAAAAACATTCTCCCTGAATGTAACACTGTTATCTGATCTCCAGTAAGTATCATCAGTTGGTCTGACCCTTTGCTCGCTGGTTATTGCCGACAGTTCAGAAGGAATTGTGGTGGAAATGTTTCAAAGTCCAGCTTGGAATAACCCACTAAGGTGATCTGCCTTCTCATGGCCTCTGTGACAGTCACTATCACGCCAAATGGCCACTGGTTCCCGCAGGAAGACCAGGATTACTGTGATATTATCCCTCGAGCCATTTTCTTTTGCCGCTTCTACAAGTTTTTTTGCAATTTCACTGCCATCACCTGCACTCTCCTGTAAGTGCTCTCGCACAAGGTCCACGACCTTAGAAGGTTCAACTGTATCAAAGAAGCCATCACAGCCAAGAACAATATAGTCCTCTGTGCCATCCAATGTGAATGAAGCACTGTCTGCATCCCCCGAAATGTAAGGTTTTTGATCAATGTCCCCTGGAAATCAAACAGGAAAATTGTCATGAGTTAGCACCACAAAAATAGGCAAAATCAGTTAAAAACATTTACAGTTTAAGTACAGTCCACAGTATCTGAAAATTGCAACTTCACTTTTGAACATTTTTATGTACTCCACACAGAGGACTTAGGATCTTTACACGTAGGATCTTTACCATCGATAGTTGATAAAGACCCTAACTGGAGAATACAGGCAATCTGCCGCTCAGTTCCCAGCAGAGGGCTACAGAACACACAAACATCGAAAATACAGAACTAATTTGATACAAAGAAATCTCAGTCAGAGAAATTATGAATTAAATAATAAATGATCATTACATTTGGTAGCACTTTTCACAACATCCTGGATATGCTTTATGGGGTACTGGAGGATGACTTCTATTTCAGAGTTGTGCTGTCTATACATAATCAATAGTACTCAATAGTAACCTGCACAGCTTCCCTGATGGCTCACTTGATAATCACAATCTTCTGACCCAGAGGCAACAGTGCTACCAACTGAGCCGGGCAGATGTCCAGCTCCACTTCCATCACCTCTCCTTTCAATATACACTTTATTGCAGGAATTTTCGCTAATATCAAACCCAGGTCAAAAGTGTGACACTCCATAATAATAATAATCCTTGCATTTGATATAGCGCTTTTCACGTCGGGAGGGCGTCCCAAAGCGCTTCACAGAACACACTGTAAAGTGAATTGATTGTATATTTGTGGGCGAACGCGGCAGCCAATTGCGCACAGCAATGTCCCACAAACAGTCGTAGATTGAAAATGACCAATTTATTATTGTTTTTGGTTTTGGAGGGATTATTATTAGGCTCTGTGTGGAGTAAGGAAACTTGCCCAAGGTTTCGCCCTCTGCCTGGAATTGAACTCAGGTCTCTCGCTTGCAAAGCGAATGCTCTAACCACTGAGTTACTGGACTCCACCATATCCATAGCTGGCAGAACATAGTGTTTACCCATTGAGATTTACTCAAAAATTACAAATAAAATCAAGTTTCACAAACTAACAGAGAAAAATTGCATTTTGTCTTCTAAATTAATTGAAATACAATATAAGTAAGGGACTTGGGCTAAATTCTAATCAAGAGTCATCTTCTAAAATATGGGAGGGCCGTCACATTCATTTGATCCTGTAGGATGGTCAATTGTTGTTTAGAATTAATCCTTTACATAAACTACAGATGCTATGTTCCTGCAGTGAGATCAGACCCATGCTTACCAATTGCTCTGGATACAGCAAGAGTCCCGTTCACCCGCCAACAATCCAGAAACGCCACACAACCACCAAGCTCTTTAATTCGCTGCTTCTCATCCTAAAACAAAAAATTTTAAACAAAGAAAAATAATTCCAACAAAATTCACTTAGAAACAGTTCAAGAATTCATCTGTCGTAATCAATCTATTGAAGACAGTAGGTGATGAGGGTTGCATGTTCACTGGGAGCACTTGAAATACATGAAACAGCACATCTATGCATCTCAACATCATCAGGTCTGAGACTCAGAAACATGCATGTGTTTTGTTTTGGGGGCAGAAAATATGGTTAAGATTGGTTACCCAGAGAAATAGAAATAATCAAAAGTATTTAATTATGCTTCAAAAAGATGATTCAAGTGTGTTTGCAATAAAGGACAGAGAGGTCTGTCTCTCCATACGAGATCTCTCTGTAACATAATACAGCATGCCTCGGTACCTTAGCATCTGCAATCTTGATGAAGGTGGAGAGTTGCAGTTTTTGAACAAGAGAGAAAGTGTCCCTAAAGGTAATCACGAATATAATAATAATAATAATAATAATCCTTGCATTTGATATAGCGCTTTTCACGTCAGGAGGACGTCCCAAAGCGCTTCACAGAACACACTGTAAAGTGAATTGACTGTATATTTGTGGGCGAACGCGGCAGCCAATTGCGCACAGCAATGTCCCACAAACAGTCGTAGATTGAAAATGACCAATTTATTATTGTTTTTTTTTTTTTTTTTTTTGGAGGGATTATTATTAGGCGTGTGGAGTAAGGAAACTTGCCCAAGGTTTCGCCCTGCCTGGAATTGAACTCAGGTCTCCCACTTGCAAAGCGAGTGCTCTAACCACTGAGCTACAGGACTCCACGCAAGTGCATACTGTGAATTCCAATCACATTAAATTATCAGGGTTTTTGTGCATCGCTGATCTGCACACAACTGCTAGAAAGCCTACTTTTTGTCCAGCTAATAACCTGTACATGAAGATCCAAATCAACTGTGGTCTATCCACATGCACCAGAGAAGTTAAATATGTTTAACCTTTGCCTCTTATGTTCACACAACATTTGCCTGTGATGGGTCACCTACCTCTCGCTCTGGCTTGTGTGGGTCCATAAGGGTCATGACCTCTCCCTTGCGCACCATCATCACCTGAGAGTCCCCCAGCCAAGCCACGTGCAGGGAATCACCAACCACTAAGGCGGAGACACCAGTTGTGCCACTGCGTAGCCTCTATGAAATACACAGAGAGCCAGTTAGAGAGATCTACAGCATTCGAAAACAGAAAGTTCCTGGATGGTGATTGTCTACAGAAAACAGTCACTACACTCTACAGTAATTCCTGTGAAGTGTTTTGAGACCTCCTCACAAAGTAATGGGTGCTATTTTGAATACAAGGATCATTATTATTAATATCTATTCCATATTGATAATCTTCATCACATACCCCCAGTAACTAATGCTAAGGTCTGGTCAGCCCATTTCTAGTCGAGCACACTCTAATCTACCAGGCAGGTTTCACAATAACAGCCTGATAACTCGAGCAACCTTTGTACTTTCCCACATTGTTTACAGTGACACTAAATTTAAAAAAGGTTAGTTTTGTACTTATAATCAAATACAGACCAGACATGCCTGCAGAATTATATTTTCTATTCTGTAGGGTTCCATTTTTGGGTTAATTTGGTATGTCACATTGTATAAATAGCTTCTCTTAATAAATATGGGGCAAATACAGAAAAGTAAACATACAAAATAGTTATATTGACTTCAGGGCCAGTTTTTTTTCAATGAGTGCTGCGTGTGTGTGAGTGTGCGTGGAGGGGAAGCAGCATGATGTTGGCTGATCTACCTGCTCTGGTAGAGTGGGAACACCTAGCGCGGCTTGGGTGGCAACCAGCAAGGTAGCAGTAGCTCACCACCTCTCTAAGGTGGTCTCTGGAGAGCTGATCTGCAGAGGGCTTTGCAAATAACAGGACGCATCAGCAGCCTCCAACCAAAGGGCCAGCTGGTCACCCAGAGAAGCTCCCTTTCACAGTGGAACAATCCAACCCCTTTCTCGGGAGCAAACAGTGGAAGTGTCCAGGGAAGGAATTACTGGCTCATATAAAAGGTATATTTTGGAAGTAAGCTGAGGAGTAGGTGGTGATATATGTCCCACCATCAGTGCTCTCTCTTACATGGATTTATTGTGTTAGTTATTAACTAAACATTAGGTTTTGGTTTAAACAATGTCGGTATTTAATTATCAGCCCCCAGGACCTGCTACAGGTGCTTTACTGAACAAAATATTGTGCACCTTCATGCGCACCAACATCCACAAAACCTTCCCTAAGGATCTATTATTGAGGAAATTCCTTCACTGCCCTATTCAGAAACCCACTGAGCCTGCAGCATTGTACAACAACAACTTACATTTATAGCACCTTCACACTCTGTCTCGGAGCCCTGACAGCGAAGCTTCTCTTCATCTACCATTTCCATGTTGATGCTGAATTGAGGATGAATCCCACCTGAAATGCTGTGCGATGGTAAGCCAGTTGGCATTATTCCTCCCTTCAAACCCAGTTTATAACCTATACAACTCACCTCTCTCTTCGCTCTCTGAAGGAACATCTCATCAGTTTGTTTGAAAGCCTTCCTCAACGCCTCAGCTGGCTGTGCCAGCAACAGTTCCTGACGTGCAAGCTTGACATGAAGATGTGTTGCAGCATAACCTGCTGCATCTACTCCACAATGTCCATCAAACACAGCGAAATAAGCTCTCTCTTCCTTATCCTTGGGAGAACAGAGGAAACAGCACAAGTTCAGTTTACTCATAGTAATAGGAACAGCAACTTGCATTTGTATAGCACCCTTCACGCAGGGTAGCGTCCCGGATCGCTGTCCCCATGTCCCGGGTCTGACGTGGAGCCAGAGGTAGAGGAATAGTTAGGTGACCATAAACATGGGCAAAAAGAAGGTTTTTAGGTGGGATTTGAAGGTGGGGAGGGAGGGGGCAGAAAGGAAGGAATTGGGAATATGATTTTTTCGTTTATTTTCCCTTATATTCATTAGTTCAGGGACATCTTAGATTTGCAACAGAAATTATTCCCAAGTACCAATCTACAGGGCACTTACTTACAACAAACCAAAGTGAATTGGTTTGTCGCTCAGGTAATCTATTTTTGTACTGCTAGATGTCTGAATTCTGCGTATTTAATTGCGCCTTTGTCTCCACGAGCGGCTTCTCCTCCAACCCCCACACTGTTCCGCACGGCGTTCCTCAGGGCTCTGTCTTTGGTTCCTTCCTTTTTAACATACATGCTCCCCCTTGGTGACATCATCCGGAGACATGGGAATCAAATTCCACATGTATGCGGATGACACCCAACTCTATCTCTCTGCCTCCACCCTTGACTCCAGGTTCACTGCTGTCCTGACAGAATGACTGTCAGACATCAAGTCCTGGATGAGAGCTAACTTTCTACAATTGAATATCTACAAGTCTGAGTCTCTCCTGATTGTCTCCCATCAGGGCCTCCACACCTTAGGCACTGACAGCATCACCATCCAAGGGTGCACACTCCACCTCACTGAGCTAGTTCAGAACCTTGGGGTCTTGTTTGACCCTCAACTGTCCTTTCTACCCCACATCTGTGCCATGTCCCGCTCTGCCTTCCCCCACCTCCAAAACATCGCCCGGCTCCACCACTGCCTCTCCCCTCAGGCCACTGAAACCCTCATCCACTCAATCATCGCATCCAGGCTTGATCCAGGCTAACTAACTACTAGTCAACCTTCCCAACTCTTCCCTCCACAAGCTGCAGATTATTCAGAACTCTGCAGCCTGTGTCCTCTCCAGCAACAAGCTCCATGACCCTATCACTGTGACCTGCTAATTCTATATAGACCACTCCGCTCAGTGGGCTCCGGCCTGCTCCACGTCCCCCCGACCCACACATCATTGGCAGTCAGGCCTTCAGCCTCTCTGCCCCTACCCTTTGGAACTCCATTCCACATTCCCTTTGCCTTGCCTCCTTCAAGACCCTCATCTTCGCCTAGATACTCCTACGACTACCCGCCACCCCTCCTGATCCCAACTCGGGTCCAAATCTCTGACAGTCGAGTGCCTTGGACATCCTCCCAACATGAAAGGCTCTATACAAATGTAATTTGTTGTTATTGAATCCAACAACTTGGTCGAAAAAAGTAGAAATCAGCAATTTACACCTTCATCTCACCCTAACTAATGGAATTAAATATTTTGTGCAGGTCTGCACAATTATCGATATAATAATCTATTTCCACAGTAATGAAGTTGTGCTGAGTCACATACTTTTCCAATAACTGATTTTCTTTCAGCCAAGAAAATATCGCAATGACCCCTAGTGGTGAAAGTGAAGCATTAAAAGGTATCTTCCTCGCCCATGTTCCATTTCTTTTGGTCAGTGGGTACAGGAGATGTGGAAACTCATCACCATGTTTGTTTCCAAACGAAAACAGAGTTCAGTGCATCCCTGCTATGCATGGATGTTCCCACACGTTGGAATGGAATGCTCTCTCTCGCTCTCTCCCCCTCGGAGACGCATCCTGTTTACTTAATACTGGAGAGTATTAGGCAAAGGCTGGCAAGAGCCAAAGGGTACTGCTGAAATTTAACCAGATAAACCCCGAATATATTACAAAATCAGAATAAAGCCTCCTCTTCATTTTTGTATGGCTGTTACATCAATGCTTGAGGTGATCAGCACCTTGGGACGTCCTCCCGACGTGAAAAGCGCTATACGAATGTAATTTTGTTGTTGTTGTTGAGAAGGAATAACGGGAGCCAAGCAGGAGACCCTCTGTTAACATTCAATTGGACAAAGTTAACTCATTCAGGAACTGGAATTGAGGGTGTAGGGAGAGATTGAATTGGGTGTCATCTGCACGAAGGATACAGCCCTGAGGAACGCTGCAGTGAAGGAGAAGCTGTTGGCAGATGCAAAATGGAGATGTTGGGATAGGTAAGAATAGAGGGAGTAAAAGGACAGAATCATGAAGATGGAGCTGAAAGGAAAGGTGTAGAGAAGGATAGCGTGGTTGACAGTGAAGGCGGTAGAAGGACAAGGTCAAGAGTTCATTAGAATGTACAGCACAGAAACAGGCCGTTCAGCCCACAACAACAACAACAACAACAAGATTCCATTTATAAAGCGCCTTTCACGTCAGGAGGACGTCCCAAGGCGCTGCACAGTTGGGTCATGACCCGAGCAGGGGGGAAATGGTCAGGGTGAGGGGAGGGAGGGAGCGAGGAGGGGGGAAATGGTCAGGGGAGGGGAGGGGAGGGAGGGAGCAAGGAGGGGGGAAATGGTCAGGGTGAGGGGAGGGAAGGGAGGGAGCGAGGAGGGGGTAGAGAGTCGAGAGGGGAGCTGAAGGCTCGGTCAAAGAGAAAGGTTTTGAGACCGGCCTTGAAGGAGGAAAGGGAGGAAGCGGCGAAGGCACTGGGGGATGGAGTTCCAGAGCCTCGGGGCTGAGAGGCTGAAGGCCCGACCACCGATGGTAGGGCGGTTGGGGTCTATGTCGGTGTTTATGCTCCACCTGAACCTCCTCCTGCCTTCCTCAGCTAAGACTTCAAGCATAACCTTCTATTCTTTTTTCCCCTCATGTACCGAGCTAGCTTTCCCTTAAATACCTCTATGCTAAGAAGGATGAGGAGGCAGAGAACAGGTGGAAAGAATGTCCAAGCAACTGTTGACTAATTTGTATTGCAGCAGTATTTTACCTGCAGCACATTTATCTTGGGTAGGATTCAAACCCTACATTGGAATTGCTTGACATGTTTTTAAGTTTCCTTTCTTTCCCCTGTCCTGGTCTGGTTCTCCCAACACCATATAAACAGCTACGAGACCAGACAATCGATCTATCAAGCATTGCCACTGTTGCGTGTGACCCAAACTTCAGATTCATTTTCTTCCTTTCAATGTTTTGTTCAATGGTTCAGTAAACCAAGAGAGTGTACCATATTGGAATTGGATATGCAATTTGTGCCCTAATATACTTGACAACTTGGCACAGTACGATGCTCTATCATGCCTACATTATTTGTGCCAATTATGAATCGGGAATAAATGTGTTTTTGGAATGTGAACATGTTCTCACTAGCAATTGATGGGCCCTTCCAGACAGACTTTAAGACTTTTGATCGAGGCCCTTCTAGATTTCCAAACTGGATTCAGGATCTTAGTGGTAGAAGATTTTTAAATTTTCAACAGTCGACTTACTGTAATGCCAAAAAGAGGGTCAAACTCAGACAGGACTACGTGTCGGTCCTCCATCTTCCTCCTTCCTCCGCGGATAGCGTGAACAGAAATCTTTAAGTAGCGTTTTGGTGTATACAGCAAAGGAGGTCGCTTCTTCCACTCACAGCAAACTTCGAAACACTTATTGAAGAATAATCGAGCCAGTGGTTCTTGCTGCAGCACTACAGAGAGAATAATCGAATTAGAGACCAAAGTCTAACAATGAGTTAAGCAAACTGCAGAAGCTTTAAAGGTGTCCTGTTGAAAATAGTGATCATAAAATAGAACAGTTTAAAATTTATTTTAAAGCAATATCAGAGCAAGATCATTCAGTTACATTTTGCTGCTTTCTCTTTCCGTCCAACTTAATTATTGAGAGGAACAAAAAGCAAATGGCACGGAAAGTAAACTTCAAACCTCCAATCAATCTTTGCTGCTAAATACAAACTAATTAAAATGGTTTATTCTCGGAATTGTTAAAATCAAATACAATATGCTGATCTCTGACATAATAGATGAGTCCGCACCATTTCAAAGGGCCAGATGCTCTCTTCATCCCTATAATGAAATGGGTACTAATTAACATTTAACTGACAGTAAACACACAATTGCACAATTGTTCTGTGAAGAAAAAAATCTTAAATTTAAGGTTGCTAAATGTAGACCTTAAATTAACTGGATGACATGAAGGCTTCTAGAAGGGCTGTGTCTCCAAGTGCACAACACTGCAATTCATAGATCAGCTCTTTTGAAGTGCAGTTCTGCCAGGAAACAGTAGATGTCTTCCTTACACTGCAAAGAACTATGTAGACCTTGGTTACTTTTTAGAAGAAAGTAAGCGGTTTCAGTACAGCAAAAGCATTCCGGGACTCTACCCTGCATGAAGGGCGCTATATGAATGCAAGTTTTTTTTTGTTTTAAAGCGCTTTATGAAGTTGCCCTATGTGAAAGGTGCTACATAAATGCAAGTTGTTCAAGTTTAAAGTATACCCATAGAAAAAAGAATGCAGACTGGTGTTAGAAAATATAGAATCCAAATTTGTAGAGCAGAATACTGCAAAAGTTGGATTGAAAGAGATAGAGATTTGTTATAGATAACATTATAATCTCAGACATTAGCACGTCAGGTTCTTCTTAAGAAAACGCTGGAAAGTCATGTTCAGATTGTCAATCAAATGCCTGGTATCATCTTAATGCCTGTCTTCTTGCTTCTACATTCGAACACAAAAACTAGTCAAATCTTTGAATTATTTTTTAAAAAATACATAAAATAAGACGATTTTAAAGGGATTAAATGTTTTCCCCTTTTCAGATTTTTTTTATTGCCTAAGCAGAGTTCCAAGAACATCAGTACTGCCCCCAAATTTGTGCCTGTTTCATTTCTAGATCAGTGATTATTTTGATAGTCACACTAGGACTGGTGTCTGAAATACACAGGCTGAGGAAGTGACATTTACTCAGGAACTGAATTGTAAACCAGGAAGTAACTTGTGAGTAGTCAGGGCCATTAAGCAGGGTGTGCCCAGGCGTTTCCCCCATTTACCAGTGCAGCTGCTGTGAGATTACTGCCAGGCAATTTATTTCACAATATCTTGAGACAACTGTCTCAAAATGGAGACAAAAGTCTATGGTCTTAAAACGAAAAAGATACAGTATTCTCAGTATTCTGTAACAAAGAAAAATGGGATTACTGATAAAGGGCGATTTAGAAAAAACAGGCAGCAATGGCGCAAACATTTTATTCTTGGGATATAATACATAGTTTGGGACATGACATGTCATGCGACTGCCAGGATGGTGGAAGGTGAACTGGATGGACCTTGGTCTTCTTTTGCCTAGCAAACTCTTATGTTCTTAAAGAGTGGAATGTTATCTTTAGTGTGGTTTCTATTCTTTGAATGCATTTCACATACGAATAAACTGACAAATAAATGGATGGAGCAATAATCAGCAATAATAATAATCTTTGCATTTGATATAGAGCCTTATCACATTGTTGAGACGTCTCAAAGCGCTTCACAGAATATACTATAAAGTGTAGTGACTGTGTGTTTTTATGGGCGAAACTCAAAAAGACTAATTTTCAACCAGAAGGCTGACATTGAATTGTGTTGTGCCACTGCTATCTGTTTTTCTAAGTTCCATTTTTCTATCTCTATCCTTAACATTTTTACTTCTTGGCTTCTTATCCAGTTAGATCCCTCATGAATTAATCACCAGCCTACTTAATAACCCCTACCATTGGTGGATGAACTCCATTGCAGAATCCCTCCACCTTGCCCCCTCCCTCCCCACTTTAAAAGCCTGCCATAAGACCTCTCTCTTCAACTGTGCTTTCGGTCATCTTCTTTCCCCCCCACCAGTTAAGCCCAGATGCCCAGTCAGCTGTGTGAAGTTCTTGGGAGACATCCTCCAGTCATGAAAGGTACTATATAAATATAAATTATTGTTGGTGGGGTTGACTGATTGATTCATTGAGAATCAGGAGCCACAGCAACTCTGTGGGAAGCAATTCCTTCTTACTATTTTCTAACAATACTATACATTTAACAAAGGTTAATGCTGAGAAAACAAATCTAACATATCTTTCTCTTCCCCTCCTCCCCAACACGCACCGTCCAGACTCACACATGCAATGGGGGGGGTGGGGGAAATCAAACAACGAGGCAAAGACAAATTAAAAAGTTAAGCTATTCCAAATTTAGAGAGGAGGGTAATAGAAATGCAGCTTTATTCACAGACTGAAATACATTCATTACGAAACTAGACTAAAGGCACATTTGACTAATGTTCTAACTCATTCATTTTGATATCTGTATTCACATGAGCTATGGTAAATTAATTATGAATCATAAAGGAGTGGATTGCCCTGCCTGGTGGGTGATTTGAGTTCCACTGTACAGTAAACTCACATAAGTCGTTTCAGATGGGGCCATAAGATTTAATATAACTTGCGTGAAGAATATAACTTGCGTGAATTACAGGTAAACTTGCACAAGTCGTATCATATGCGACTTATGCAAAGTTATAGAAACATAGGAACAGGAGGCGGCCATTCAGCCCTTCGAGCCTATTCTGCCATTTAATTAGATTATGGCTGATCTGTACCTCAACTAATCCTTTCAATTCCAATTTCCCGCTTTCTCCCCATATCCCTTAATATTCTGACCTACCAACAATCATCAACTTCACTCTTGAAGGTGTGGATGGATACAGCATCCACAGCCTTTTGGGGGAGAGAATTCCAGATTTCTACCCCCATTTGAGTGAAAAAATGCTTCTGATTTCACTCTTAAATGGTCTGGTTCCAATTTTAAGACTGTCCCCCCCTTGTTTGGATTCCACCACCAGAGGAAATAGCTTCTCTATCCACCCGATCAAATCCCGTTATCATCTTAAACACCTCAATCAAATCACCCCTCAGCCTTCTAAACTCAAGGGAATACAATCATAACTTAACCCTTTTAGGCGTGGTAACATTCTGAACCTGCGCTGCACCCACTCCAGGGCCAATATATCTTTCCTGAGGCGTGATGTCCAAAAGTGAACACAGTCTCCAGATGGGGCTGACTAACGCTCTATACAGCTGAAGCATCATTTCTGTAATCCAGGCCCATGTTATGCATAAATCAGATTTTATATGACTAACACATAACAAATACAGTAAATAAGTACCTTGTTTACCTCGCGTGTTTCAAAGGAGTACATTGTGGTGATAAGTCAAGACTTGCTTCCCACGATTGTTTCAAAGAGGACACAATTTTACCAATTTTTGACTCATACTGGGATACAGCTCAGTGAGTACCAGCAGCCCATCAGTAGTTTTCCAAATGTCCAAATGTATGTGCGAGTCTCAAAGGCAAGTCTTAGCAAAGGATTTCATAATCGAGACTGATCCTCTCCTCACCTAAATTCTACATGTGTGCACTTCCAGTAAGCATTGCTGGATGCAAGTGGAAATAACTTGTGTTTTTCCTCTTAACTGAAATAGGCTTTATAAGTAGGGGTATAGAATACAAAAGTCAGGAAGTTATGATGAACATTTATAAAACACTGGTTAGTCCTCAGCTAGAGACTGTGTTCAGTTCTGGGCACCACACTTCAGGAAGGATGTCAAGGCATTGAGAGGGTGCAAAGATTACCAGGATGGTACCAGGAATGAGGGACTTCAGTTATCAGGAAGGCAGAGAACCTTGGATTATTTTCCTTGGAGCAGATAAGGTTAAGAGGAGACTTAATCGAAGTTTTCAAAGTAATGAGGGGATTCGATAGGGTGAACAAGGAGAAACTATTTCCACTGGCGGGTGGGCAGGTAATCCGAGGACACCGATTTAAAATAGTTGTTAAATAAACAGAGGGGAGGTGAGGAGAATTTTTTTTTTTTTTACAGTTATCTGGAATGCATTGCCTGAAAAGGTGGTGGAAGCCGATTCGATAACAACTTTTAAGAGAAGTAGATAATTATTTGGCGAGGACAAGTTTGCAGAGCTATGGGAAGGGAGCGGAGGAGTGGGATTGAATTGGATAGCTCTTTTCAAAGAGCCAGAACAGACACGATGGGCTGAAGGCCTCCTTCCGTGCTGTATAATTCTATGATTCTAGGTCATTGAAGCCAATGATCCTGGGATCTTCCTGGTGTAGCAAGACTCAGCTATTGACCTAAATGATCAGGGAGCAACTAAGCAAATAGTTCAAATCATGAACTATTTGGACACCCACAGACTGGTTAAATTATAATATGTGTGATACAAACTTATTTTGATCTGAACTCTAATTGATTGTGAACTCTAATTTAGATTCCAAATTCTAGCAATTGAATAACTTTCAATTGTTTAGGCCAGGGACAGCCAGACAGGCACTAGGCCAGGGAGAGGTAAGCCAGAAGCAATCCATATACAGTAAAACAATGCAAACAAATACCTACAGACAATCGCCTCTTCATCATGTTGAGATTCTCCTTTCCTTCTAAATACGGAGAGATCAAACTGTAGCACCTGAGCAATAGTGGCTTGGATTAAAGCTGCAGCAAGGACTGGTGGCACATTTCTGCAGGAGAAATAAAAGACTGCATAAATATTATGTGGAATCAATCATTTATTTTTTACGTTTACATTCAAGGCTAACAATATGGGGGGGAACATTATTGAAGGTGAAGTTCTTCAGATGAGATGCTAAACCAAGGGTTCCACCTATCTATTTAGGTGGATGTTAATAATGCTACAATATTTGAAAATTGAAGGGCATTTTCCCCACTATCCTGGCCAAACATCTTCCAGATAAATTAGTTATTCACATAATGGCTGTTTTTTCAGACCCTGCTATGTGTAACATGACTTCCACATTTGTCATTGCACTTTAAGACAGTCAACGTTATAGGTGCTATATCAAATGCAAGGATTATTGTAAACAGATATTCATTGCAATAGCTTCGTCAGCCACATAGAAGGTAGTTTATGAATGTCAACAGAGAGAACATGAAGTTACACATTTTGGAGGTAAGAAATAAGGAAGAAATGTGAAGAAATTAGAATGACAGATCTACCAAGATATTTTTGGCTCGAAGGCAAGTACGTCTATTTGGCTCATAGCTGGCATGTCCATATGCCGAAGCCCCTCATATAAGGACCTGGATCGAGCAGCTGGTGCTGAGTAGACTTGAATTCACATGGAATTCACTTGAACTTCTGGAATGTTAAGGTGGTTTGCACTTCACAAGTTATCCCGTAAAGGGCCTCCTACCACGCTTTAGGCAGATATCTGTCGAATGGCTGATAAGAAAATTCTGAGGTTTGGAACAACAGCTGCTGTAAGGTGTTACCAGGAGTTCATGATCACGTTCATATATCTTTGGGTTGGAATTGATCTTGATTGATATGCAGAGAGATAAGCAGTTGCTGTTGCTGCTTAACCTCCAACTGGTTAAACCATCAATGGATAGGAATGTGTCCAAGCTATGAGGAAGAAAATGGTAGCAATGTTCTCATGCCTTCCTGATAACTTGTGCTGCTCACCACAAAGCAATCAGGGACTTCTTAGTACCTACCATCCACCTAATGATACCCAAACCTGCACTGAGCAGATGTCAAATAACAAACTAGTCTCCGGGGGCGGACGGGGGAGAGAAGGGAGGAAAGAGGATAAGGTGGGGTCTCCATGGAACTGAACTGGCTCTAAGGTGTTCGGCAATGGAAGTCAGAATGCAGTCAATCCTTTGTGGCAGTCTCGGCAGTCTGAGCCCTGAACTGGATCTACAGGGAGAACTATGTGATTTTAGCTGGTTAAACTCCAACAGTAGCATAATGAACATTGTGGGGTGCCCAAGCCTTGGCTCTTCCAATCTGCACCTAATACTCTCTGGAATTAAGTAAGCAGAGTGTGTGTGTGTTCAAGGAGGGAGTGCACATTCCATTCCAGACATTGGAATTTCCATCTGTTGATGGCATTTACATAATTCGGGGTTTTAGTCAGACACCCAACTAACCAAAACAAATTCACTAGAAAAGCTAAAGAATTCACTTTTGGTACTTTGGTTATATCTGGGTGTATGGCAGAGCTTCTTTATCGCCCTCTCCCTCCCAAACAGATTTGTAAAACACAGTAAGCTGATTGGAATCTTGCAAGTGTAAACGTGCCACAATCAACTGAAACTGGGTGTAAAATATTAATTAAATTTCATATAAAATTAATTGGTGGTGAAGAATCCAATTACAGTTGTTAAAGGTTAAGCTTATTGCAATTTGGCATTACCACCCATGCAGGCAACCATCTGCACAACCTTGTGGAAGTTGCAAATATTAAATGATTTTACTCAATCAAAACCATGGTGAGGGCGTTACAGTGCCAGGAACTGTCAACTTGCGTAGGAGGTGTCCTTCTTAAGCTGTCTTAATAATAGGATTGTATCTGAGGCACTCACCATCAGTGTTGCAGAGTGCAATTGTGATACAGATTTACAAGAGGATTGACCATGTACACAGTACACTCCCATGAAGATGTTAGATGTTGATGACATGATAAGGCACTCTATCAAACACAAAGATACTATTTACAGGCTGGAATCCATTCTTGTAAAGAGTCTATGAGGAAGGTCGGAGCTTTATGTGAGATCACAGAAAATTGTAAACCTGAGGGGGAAACTAACCTACGTTACTTTTGGTTTCCAAATGGCTTTCGACCTAATGCCTTATTAAGCCCTCATGATGAAGCTGGAAGCTATACGTGTCCAAATCTTTGATTTTAACTAGGATATATATGCCAACTCCAAGATCTGCGTGACAACAACAACTTGCGCCCTTCATGCAGGATAGCATCCCTGATCGCTTGACAGTGGCAGAGTTTAACCCCAAGCCAGGGGAAAGGGAGGGGGAGGTGACCGTAAGCACGATCAAAAAGCAAGGTCTTTTGGCGGGATTTGAAAGTGGGGAGGGAGGGGGCAAGGGGGTGGGATTGAGGGGAGAGTTCCAGAGTGTAGTGGCTGAAGGCATAGCCACCGATGGTGGAGTACAGGGGATAAACAGAAGGCTGGAGCCAGCCGAGTGGAGGCAGCCGGTGGTGGAGTGGGGGGGGGGTAAGCAAATCGGATGGGTAGGGAGTGTGAGGACAAGAAGGGATTTGAAAATGAGTGAGAGGATCCTGAAATCGATCCGTTCAGTATATTGGGACTCAGTGGAGACTGGTGTGATGTGGGCACAGAGCTTTGTGTGGGTGAGAATCCCGGCGGCAGAGTTCTCAATTAGTTGAATTTTGTGTATGGTGGAGCTGGGGAGACCAGCAAGGAGGGCATTAGAATAGTCCATCAAATAGCTGTTAAGAAAACTCCTATCTCCAGGACCTTGGTAATTACCTTGATTGGCATGCAGAAAGATAAACAACAACGACGACAACAAAATTACATTTGTATAACATCTTTCACATCGGGAGGACATCCCAAGGCGCTGGACAGTCAGTTTTTGTATCCGAGCTGGGGATCATGATTAGGAGGGTGGAGGGCAGGTGGGGGGACGGAGGATAATCGAAAGCACGGTCGAAGAGGGTCTTGAGATGGGTCTTGAAGGAGGCAAGGGAGGGGGTGAGGCTTAGGAGCTGCGGGATTGAGTTCCAGAAGGTAGGGGCAGAGTGACTGAAGACTCGCTCGCCAATAGTGGGGTGAGCAAGGCGGGGGACATGAATCAGGCCGGGGACTTGGTCTTGTTGATGTTCAACTGAAGGAAGTTAGCTCTCACCCAGGACTTGATGTCTGACAGACATTTCATCAGCTTATAGTGATGATGAGAGAGTAGTGGGAGACAGGTACAAAGGTGTGGAGGGAGGGATTGGTAGGGGCCAGAGTGTGAGGGGGAGATAGGGAGGGGATAGTAGACGGAAGGGCAGAGGCAGCTGAGTGCATCCCCTCAACTTTGGTTTTGAGGAAGTCCAGCATCGCCTTGCAGTTGGCATTGGAGATGAGAATGGGCGAGGCATGAGATGGTGGGTGGAGGAGTCACTTGGTGACCTGCTGCTGCAGCACCATATTGGCAGGAATGCTCACTGAGTTGTACTGCTACTAAAAGGCATGCGTGGAATACCTAGTACCTACTATCCACCTAGTGAGGGCTCAAACCTGCATTTGTCAAATGTCCAATGAACAACTAGCTGGACAAGTGGTACGAAGCTTGACAGTGTTTGCAATGGAACCTATGCAGTTTTAGTCGGTTGAAATCCAGCAGTACCCCAGCAGTACCATTTGGCACTCGCTTAAGACATTGTGAAATGACAGCAAAAATGTTCTTTGTGACCCAATCTAGCCCAGGCTCTAGGGATCAATACCTCCTGAGAGGAAACCTGGCAGCTTATCTGTATGAAATCCAAAAATCAGACATTTGAGTGGCATCGGGGTTTGTATTCAGACATGGTGTGCATTGATTCATTTTAACCTCTGGTAACAATAATTAACAAAAAAATTACTGAGTACTGCTCACATTTTAGAAATTTCCAACCCACTCAAAAAACATCTTTCTCGCTCAAAATTTTAAAAATTCACAACCCTAATTTTATTATTAGCAACAAACTGATCTTGAACATTTTTGTACAAACAAGATTGTAATGTAATTACCAGGCAGATGGTGCATAGAATGAGGAGAGGGCCTACCCTTCTCCGCAACATTCTATGATATAACCTCTCTCCCATCTTCCTTAATGTGTGTAATCCCAGAGATCTTGCATTGCTGGAATTCCTCACATTCTAAAGCCTCTCCTGGCAGAGGAACACAGAGAGCCAGTAGGGAAATCAGTTATGTTTCTCATGTTGTCACACTGAATTAACTACGTACTGCCTTGGGTATAATTTTGAAATACACAGTAGGTTAATCAGTACCTAAAAGAGATCCCATGTATTGACATTTCAACAGCAACAATTTATATGGTACCACATCAGGAGGACATCTCAAAGTGCTTCACACAGTGGACTAGGAGCCTGAGTTTGGGGGGTGGAGGCTGTTTGATATTTCCAACACCTTCTTGATTGGCTTGCGCCAGCTCCTCCATACTGGCAGCATCAGCATCCATAGATGCAGCAACAACAAAATTACATTTGTAAAGTGCCTTTCATGTCGAAAGGACAGGCAGAGTTAGGGACCCGAGCTGGGGGTAGGGGTAGGGGAGGGTGGAGAGCAGAGATCGAAAGAATGGTCGAAGAGGAGGGTCTTGAGATGGGTCTTGAAGGTGGCGAGGGAGGGGGTGAGGCGGAGGGATTGCGGGATGGAGTTCCAGGGGGTGGGGGCAGAGTGGTGGAAGGCCCGCCCACCAATAGTGGGGAGAGCAAGGCAGGGGACGTGAAGCAGGTCGGAGCCCACTGAACAGAGGGAGTGAACAGGGTAGTAGGGGGTTAGGAGGTCGGAGAGGACTTTGAAGGTGAGGACCAGGATCTTGAACTGAATCCTCTGTGTGATGAGAAGTCAGTGGAGTTGGGCAAAGATGGGGGTGATAGGGTCGCAGAGCCTAGTGCGGGAGAGGACAATAAAGTTGCAAATATTGTGCTTATGTGCAGCAAAGGATCAAAGCCCAGTGACAAAATTTGCTTATCAGAAATAGTCATCGACTAATGCTGGAATAGAATAGCCTAAAGCCATGGAGACCATTAACCTAGCTGAGAATTGTTTACTCCATGACCCCGCTGGTTCAGTTGGTAGCATACTTATCCTGAGTCAGAAGGTCATGGGTTTTAAATCCCAGATCTGAGCTCACTCAGGATAAGTGCTGGGGGAGCACTACGTTGTCAGAAATGCTGTCCATAAAATCAGATCAGATGTTACACTGATCCAGTTTATGTGTTCAAGTGAACAAAGACCCCGTAGCACTATTCAAAAGAGACTTTCTACCGCGTTCTAGTCAACAATCCCCAGATAAAAATTGGCCATTCACCTCGTGATTGTGTGTGGCGTGCTGTGCACAAATTGGCTGCTGGGCAGACAAAGGATGTCAGGACAAACATAAAAGTTCAGAGCAAAAGCTCTGATTTGCTCATTGACATCTGAGTAAAATATGCACATGAGACTCTGAATACAGTATCAGAAAGACACCAGTAAGATCAAATTGTTTGTTTCTTGCTTAAATGCAACATGCAAGGTTTTTCAGGCTTGCAGAGTGTCCAGGCAATTATTTTGTGAACTACTTATTACATATTACAATATACCGATGTACGTTTATTGAGACATTTTATGTGGCGAATAATAGCAGTGTCATACAACACAAGCTGTGGAAGTGTAAGGTTAAAAGCACATGAGGAAACGGAAATGGCAACAAAAGAATCATTTCATAACAGGAAGTTCATTTCCCTTTTTTACACAACATGAGAGAACAGGCAAAACTAAATGAAGAAAGCAGCCAGGTCAACCATCTTGGGCAAGTTTCCTTACTTCACACGCCTCTGTTTACCAAGCAGTAAGGAGGAACCCGGTTGTCAGTCGATTGGTGGATCGCTTTTCCGGGGTAATAATCCCTTCAAAAAATAATAATAATTTGGTCACTCAATCCATGACTGTTTATGGGATACTGTGTGCGCAATTGACTGCCACGTTTCACCCACAAAATATACAGTCAATTCACTTCACAGTATATGCTGTGAAACTCTTCGAAGATATAAGGCACTATACAAGTGCAAGGATTATTATTATTATTATCTTGATCCACATCAGCAACCTCTATTTTTCAATTCTTTATCCCTCACTGGAAATATAGCAACAACTGGAGTTTTACAAAAGTTAAATCTGAAATACTTAGCTGCTTTAGAACTTTTAAATTATGCCAATTTAAGGCCTGCATGGTTGGCTTTTGGCTGCCACATTATCTAGTAATTGGATTAAGTTCATACTCAACATTAATCACAAGGCTCCCATCACTTCCTGTGTGATATACAAAGAAGGCGAGTGGGGATAGATTACAAACAGAGCAAAAATATTTTTTGTCCGATCCTAAAGATAGCAAGAATGAACCATCCACAAACCATTCTCTTCTTGGAAACAGGTTTTCTAGTACTCTGGGACATGAGTCACAAAAATCTGATGGAACATGCACTCAAATTTGGGCTCATCCTCATTCTTTGTCATGAGGTGAGATGACTCTAGAACAGAATCTTTGGTGCCATCTGCTGGGAACGGGCAACTTCAAACTAACGAAAAGCATAGATAAGATAGGCAAGGCTAGATACATTGTTTACAATAGATCATTTTCAAGTCAAATCTGCTTTCAGAAATTCCCGCTTAGAAAAATAATAATTCTTGCGCCTTATCACATCTTCGAGACGTCTCAAGATGCTTCACAGAATATACTGTAAAGTAAATCGACTGCACATTTTGTGGGCAAAATACGGCAGCCAATTGAATAGAGCAGTGCCCCACAAACAGTCGTGGATTGAATGATCAAATTATTTTTTAAACTGATTATTACCCCTGAGAAGCGATACACCAAACATAATAACCGGGTTCCTACTTACTGCGAGACACACGGGAAACTTGCCTAAATTTTCATCTTGCCCAGGAACCGAACCCGAGTCCTCTTGCTTGTGAGTGCTTTAACCAATACGCTACAGGACTCCTAAAACCAGGTGCAAAAAGGCACCTAAAAGAAAGTTCCCCTTCTACAAGTATTCGGCATGGACTACTCAGCAGTGAAGGCTGCGTTGAGTTGCAGACAAAGAAAATGATAGGGAAGGTACGACAAAATAAACACCTGTCATCCAGGGAATACCTGTAACCAGATCTAAACATTCAGAAGTGTTGTTTAAGACAAACAATTCTAAGTACCCCTCTCTCTCTCGTTAACCTTGGAGCAACAACAGAGCCGTAACATGTTAGTTACCCTTTTCGCTGAGCTCATTTGATCTAGTTTACTCTACCAACTTCACTACTGTTAATACCGCAAAGCCCAAACCATAAGAGGTTGGGTGGTCTGAACATAAAAAGCTCTGTACCTTTGAAAGGATTTTGCAACTTCTCACTGTTCCCATTTGCCAGATGTTGACAGCTCTCCCCCCCACATTAATTGCCCCATGGGAGTTTTAATGATGTTTTATACTACAGTAAAAATACTACTGTTCATAACCACCTGATTCAGTGTACAGAAATGCACAAGAAACTTGGCACTCGCTCTGACCAGGTTTAGTGAATTTCAGAAAGAAAATTAGGCTGGAATAACGATTAAGAAAATTCCAAATGTGATTCAGTGCCTTTTTAATGGATAAATGTTAATGTGATCCAGGAAAAGATTCAGTAATTCTTAATATACTTTGATCCACGACTGGTTGTGGGACACTGTGGTGCGTAATTGGCTGCTGCGTTTCGCCCACAAATACAGTCAATTCTCCTTACAATACGTTCTGTGAAGACGCGATAAGGCGCGACATCAAATGCAAGGGTTACTATCATAGTCTTTACACAATTTAACATAATAATAATCCTTGCGTTTGATATAGCGCTTATCACGTCTTCGAGATGCTTCAAAGCACTTCACTGGATAATAATAATAATAATCCTTGCATTTGATATAGCGCTTATCACGTCTTCGAGACGTCCCAAAGCGCTTCACAGAATATACTGTAAAGTGAATTGACTGTATATTTTGTGGGTGTAACGCAGCAGCCGATTGCGCACAGCAGCGTCCCCACAAACAGTCGTGGATCGAGCGACCGCATCACTTTTTTTCAATAGAAGGATTATTATTCCCGGGAAAAGCGATCCGCCAATCGACTAACAACCGGGTTCCCACCTACGGCCGAGTCAGGAGAGGGGTATACTTACGGTGTGTGAAGTGGAGCGAGTATGATGACAAAGTGACGGTGTATTTTGTGGGCCAAACGCGTACACAGCAGCGTCCCCTACACACAGTGGTGGATTGAGCTGACCAGATTATTATTATTATTATTTTTATTTTTGAAGGGATTATTGAAGGAACCTGCCCAAAGACTCCAGCTTACCAGTCACCCTCACACACACTCACCCTCACACACACACGAGTGTGTTCACGAACAGCCCTGTTATGCAGACAGTGTCTCTCGCTGTCTCGCCCTCCCTGACTGACTGACTAACTGACTTGACTTACCGCTCCAGCAGCAGCTTGAGCCCGGCCTGGATGCACTCCCCCTCCACCTCCTCCCGGCTCAGCCCGGCGCTCCGCCGGCAGGGCTCGGGCAACGGATCCTCGGGGCCCAGGGCACCTTTGAATTCCTTCAGAATGGAGCCCAGGACCCGCCGCACCTCGTGCTCCTCGGGCGCCACCGTCTCACTCTTGGTTGGCGGTGCGGCCATCGTCGTCTCATCCCCTCCTCTCGCTCGCGCGCGCGCGCGCTCTCTCTCTCTCTGACTGACTGACCGTTGGTCGCGTGCCGCTCGGCTGAGGTCAGGTGGGCTCCGCTCCACGCGCGGGACTGGCGCTGCCCCCCCCAGAGAGGAGCTCGAGCTGTCAGTGACCCGGAGGGGCGGGAGTGACTGCGCAGGCGCCACCCTGGACCCGCCCCCCCTCCCCCCGGATCACGTGACCGACTTCCTCTCGCGCTCCCCAACACGTACGCGTACAGCGCACGCACAGCGCATCCCTTGCTCCCCCCCCCCACCGAGCGCCCAGACCCCGCCTCGCTCGCTCGCTCGCTCCCCGTTGGCTGAGGGCGAGTATTTCTCTTCTCGTTCCTCACAAACAAACAGACAGACAGACGACCGAACCCGGCGGCTGCGAAGCTTCACCCGTCACTTTCATTGATTTCCCACCGTGAGTTCAGTCGGTGACCTCCTTGGCAACAAGTCCCTTGCGCGCACCTCCCCATAGAGGTTACACTGGGGGTGGGGTGGGTGGGGGGTGCTGCCTCCTCGTGGCCCGATGCAGGTACTGCCACCCGCAGCACCCGATAACCGCACCAGTCACCCCCGGGATCCCTGCAGACCCCACTGTGCTGCTGCCCCGGTACCCCACCTGGTGCCCACCCACTCCCCACCCACTCAGCTCACACTTTTTTTTTTGAAAAAAAAATCATAAACGGGTCCAGAGTTCGGAAGCGGCGCTCGCGGCGCTCCTGCGGTCTGACTCCGGGCATTTGGTCCTCGGCGATACTTGAGCTTCGCGGCTCGGAGCCGTCTCGCAGCACTTCCCCAGGACAACAACAACAACAACAAGATTCCATTTATAAAGCGTCTTTCACGTCCTGTCCCAAGGCGCTGCACAGTTGGGTCATGACCCGAGCATTGGGGAAATGGTGAGGGGAGGGAAGGGAGGGAGCGAGGAGGGGGGAAATGGTGAGGGGAGGGAAGGGAGGGAGCGAGGAGGGGGAAATGGTGAGGGAGGGAAGGGAGGGAGCGAGGAGGGGGGAAATGGTGAGGGGAGGGAAGGGAGGGAGCGAGGAAGGGGGAAATGGTGAGGGGAGGGAAGGGAGGGAGCGAGGAGGGGGAAATGGTGAGGGGAGGGAAGGGAGGGAGCGAGGAGGGGGGAAATGGTGAGGGGAGCGAAGGGAGGGAGCGAGGAGGGGGGAAATGGTCAGGGGGAGGGAAGGGAGGGAGCGAGGACGGGGAAATGGTCAGGGTGAGGGGAGGGAAGGGAGGGAGCGAGGAGGGGGGAAATGGTCAGGGTGAGGGGAGCGAAGGGAGGGAGCGAGGAGGGGGGAAATGGTCAGGGTGAGGGGAGCGAAGGGAGGGAGCGAGGAGGGGGGAAATGGTCAGGGTGAGGGGAGCGAAGGGAGGGAGCGAGGAGGGGGGAAATGGTGAGGGGAGGGAAGGGAGGGAGCGAGGAGGGGGGAAATGGTCAGGGGGAGGGGAGGGAAGGGAGGGAGCGAGGAGGGGGGAAATGGTCAGGGTGAGGGGAGGGAGCGAGGAGGGGGAAGAGAGTCGAGAGGGGAGCTGAAGGCTCGGTCAAAGAGAACCGTGCACTGACCATATATTTCGGGGGCGAAACACGGCGGTGAGTTGTGCACAGGAGTGTCCCACAAACCACAGTGTGATACTAAGCTCAGAAAAATAGTAAGGAGTGAGGATAGTCGCATGCCAGAGGTCATAGGCGGGTGACGCGGGAAGACACGGGGCAGGTGGTCTAATGTGGAGAAGGGTAAAGTCATGCATTTTGGGAGGAGAATGAGGAGCGGCGATATAAGCCGATGGTACAGTGGTAAAGGGGGTGAAAGAACAGAGAGACCTGAGGGGTCATATAAGTAAAGCTTTGAAGGTGGTGGACAGGCAGATAAAGCTGTTAAAAAAGCCTACAAGATACTGGGCTTTATAAATAGGGGCATAGAATACAAAAGTCAGGAAGTTACGATGAACCTTTATATAAAACACTGATTAGGCCTCAGCGAGAGACTGTGTTCAGTTCTGGGCCCCACACTTTAGGAAGGATGTCAAGGCATTGGAGAGGGTGCAGAGGGAATTGACCAGAATGGTACCAGGAATGAGGGACTTCAGTTATCAGGAGAGGCAGAGAAGTGAGGATTATTCTCCTTGGAGCAGAGGAGGTTAAGAGGAGACTTAATAGAAGTTTGCAAAATTATGAGGGGATTCGATAGGGTGAACAAGGAGAAATTATTTCCACTGGCGGGTGGGTCGGTAACCCGAGGACACCGATTTAAAATAGTTGAAAGAAACAGAGGGGAGGTGAGGAGACTTTTTTTTACACAGTGAGTTGGTCTCTGCTGAAGACCTTTCTTTTCGACTGCGCCTTTGGTCACCTTCCCACCCCTCCCCCTGGCTCCTTCCCGGGATCATAAACTGTAAAGTACTCGAGACGCCGTCCGGCATGGAGGATGCTATATAAATCCAAGTTGTTGTTGTTCGGGTCTGGAATGCATTGCCTGAATTGATGGTGGAAGCCGATTCGATAACAACTTTTAAGAGTAGATAATTATTTGGGGAGGACAATTTTGTAGAGCTATGGGGAGAGAGCGGGGGAGTGGGATTGATTTGGATAGCTCTTTTCAAAGAGCCGTCACAGACATGATGGGCCGAATGTCCTCTTTCTGTGCTTCTGATAGGACACAGGGCCTGGTTTAACTTGGTGGTTAGCAGGTACCAGAAACTCCCTGCGAGCTTCCTTGGGAGCAGCATTGCTCAGTATGAAATGGGTGAGATAATTCTCACCATCTCCCTGCCTATAGCTCTCACACACACTACAACAACAACTTGCACTTATACAGCGCCCTCCACACAGGATCTCAGAACGCTTAACAGTGGTGGAGCCTGACTCTGAGCCGGTGGGAGGGGGGCGATGGCCGTAAGCATGGTTGAACAGGAAAGTTTTCAGGTAGGACTTGAAAGAGGGGAGAGAGGGGGCAAGGCGGAGGAATTGAAGGAGTGTTCCAGAGTTTGGGGCATAGTGGCTGAAAGCATGACTTCCGATGGTGGGGCGGAAGGTATGAGGGACGAGCAGGAGGCCGGTGCCGTTCGAGCGGAGGCGCCGGGTGGTGGATTGGGGAGTGAGGAAGTCAGAGAGGTAGGGAGATGCCAGGGAGTGAATGGATTTCAACACAAGAGCGAGGATCTTGATGTCGATCCATTCAGTGATGGGGAGCCAGTGGAGCCTAACCAGAACTGGTGAGATGTGGGTACAGAGTTTGGTCCGGGTCAGTATGCGGGCGGCAGAGTTTTGAATGAGCTGGATGAACAACCTATCTATGGAGTGATAGTTCCACCAGTTGCAGGTGCAATGCTTGAGCTGCAGCTGGTTACTTCTCTGCAGAACACTCGTTATGGATACCAAACCAAGATACAAGCCCAAAATATGAAAAGCCCAAAATATGAATAGGTTCATGGACCTGGGCTCCAGCATTGGTTTCCAGCAGCTGTCATGACAACCTTCAGAGTTTCCCCATCAGCTAATCAATGGGCATCTGCCTTCAGCATAGTAGCAAACCTTTACAGGGCAGCTTGTGATGTGCCAGCCACTTTGATGTTCTACATTCTTCCATCTAAAATAATGTTACATGGAGACAAGAATTAGATCAAATACGTTTTGTTTTGCAAATAAATGGATATGCTTGATTTCAACTGGTTTGTCCCATTTCTGAACCGATTACAATTAGTGCTCGAAATACTGCAGACATAAACTCCCACTGGAATTTACAGGCAACAGCACTTCTTTAGACCATGTCCCAGATTAACACTCACATTTTGATTGCATTGATAAGCCTGTTTCTTTCTACTCCCACCGCCCCAATCCAATGGAGGCTCTGTTACACTCGGAGCGTGGCGGGGCAGAGACAAAACGGGCGACAAACTCTTCAAACACTTCCAGCCGTTCTCTTTTTTTTAACAAAAAAATCACTATGTTCTGTGCCACAACTTGGAAAATATAACCTTTCCCTTCTCCTCCTCCCCATCTTCTCAGAAAGCATTTCCGCTCCCCATTTTGTAGCCCAGCGACAAACTGCAGGCTGCTCAAAAGCCACGTTCACATCTACACAAAATAAGCAGCGAGTGCCGCCATTTTGTCCTTGGGTTTTTTGGGATTGTTTCTCCCCGGGGCTCTGCGTCCTCTTCCCCTCCCTCGCCTGCGGCCCTGCCCTCCGCCGCCCCTGTGCATCGGGTGTTTCATCTTGGCGTACTGGAGCTCCACCAGGTTCTGGAACACGGGATCGCAGAAGACGCAGCCCGAGTGCTGTGTGGCCTCATCGGGCAGCGGCGTCTTGGTCTTGTTGAAGTCCACGTCCACAATCGCAGCCTCGCAGATCTCACAGGTTTCAGACGACACCTTTACCCTGTGAGCATTTTCGAAGAAGTGGACGACCACGTTGCATTTGTTGCAAGCCATCTTCCACTTGGGACCTGAGGTGGAGTCCAGGACCAACACGCCACTCTCACACTCAACGCACTGCACGATCCCCAGCAGGCTGAGAGAGTGCTGACAGGTTGGATGTGTGCATTCATTACAACCCATCCCTACAACACACAACATAATTAGGCTTTAAACTTCACAAGATCACAAGATCGGTCTGGGTGATGAAGGCCCTTCAACCCATCCAATCTCATCCCTCCAGAACACCCACCCTACCATCTCCCCCATCATAATAATGATAATCCTTGCATTTGATATAGCGCCTTATCACGCCTCCAAGATAAAATGGCCCTTCTCTTTGACCGTGCTTTCGATCACCCTCCTTCTCCCATTGCCCTCACCCTCCCCAATCCCGACCACCAACTTGGGTCCGAAACACTGATTGTCCAGCGCCTTGGGACATCCTCCTGACGTGAAAGGTGCTATACACATGTAATTTTGTTGTTGCTGTTATTATACCGCAAGGTCTTACCTTTCCTCATGTCTCGGAATGGGGGGTGATTGTAGCAATACGGACACAGTGGATAACTCTTGCCTCTGGACCCGGAAGACCAGAGAACCAGCTCAAACTCATCCAGTGGACAACGCAGCTCTTTGTAGAGTTTAATGGTTCCGTTCTGGGGCAGACTGTAAGTCTCATCGCAGTGAGAACAGTGCATTCGACTTGGTTTCGCCTGCGGAAGAATTCAGACACGACAATTTATTTATATGGTATACAGTTTGGAACACGACATGTCAAGTGACTGCCAGGATGGTGGAAGGCGAACTAGATGGACCTTGGACAAAACGCAAAATACTGCAGATGCTGGAAATCTGAAAACAAAAACAGAAGTCACTGGGAACGCTCAGCAGGTCAGGCAGCATCTATAGAGAAAGGAAAATGAGTCAAAGTTTCAGGTCCACGACTCTTCGTCAGAACTGGGTCGTGGATCTGAAAAGTTGACTCACTTTCCTTTCTCCATCGATTCTGCCTGACCTGCTGAGCGCTCTCAGCGACTTCTGTCGATGGACCTTGGTCTTCTTTCGCCAGCAAATTCTTATGTTCTTATAGGAGAGCAATGTTACTCATTGATATAGGAGTAGCCAGCAATGAGAACACCAGAGCACCTCATTCACAGGAGGGTGGACTTCAGGTTCTTCACATCAGGAAAGAAGGAAGAAAGCATTTACATTTCTATAGCACTCACATCATGTTGAAACATGCCAAAACCGTGTGACAATAATTATCATCAAGTGTAATTAATGTTTCTGTTGGCAAATGTGGTAATCATTATGCCTAAGTCCCTCAAACAGCCATTGAAGAAGTAATCAAACCATGTCACTCTTCTCACCTTCTTCCCCCACCTACGATCACTACACTCACCTGTATGTACTTCATGAAACGATGACATTTGCCACAACGGGACAAAGGCTTCCCCGTTTCAGCAATGGGAGAAAACGACACCTCCATTAATTCATCCATACCTGTGGAAAACAATGGAACTGAGCAAAGCAGTGACAGAACGGAGCCCTCTCAAACCAACAGCGAGAGATATCCCCTCATATTAAGCTGAATGGGAATGTTTCATAGTAGCTCTTTACTACTTTATAGATTCATTGGGAAAGTTGTTTTGTGCTATGAAACCACATGTCTTTCTTTCTATAGGAGCTATCCGCACCAAATAATGTGAACCTCAAACATCTTGAAATTCTATTTGTGATGTAACGTGTCTCCTTCCTGAGCCGAGAATACCTCTAACAGTTGAGGAAATAATAACCTTGTTCTGATGAAAGGTCATCGATCTGAAACGTTAACTCAACTTTCCTCACTCCATGGATGCTGCCTGACCTGCTGAATGTTCCCAGAGACTTCTGATTTTATTTCAGGGAAATAATTTCCTGACGAATTCCCTCAGCTGCATGTATGATATTAAAAGGTCCCCTCCATTGGCAAACATCAGTCTCTGTCTCCCATGGCCAAATCCACCATTACTGGGAGAGGCGATAATGTAAGACTTAATATTAGGCATGGTAATAGGAAAACCAGCGGGAATAGTGAAAACCAGGAAAATCTCTGTTGCCTTGAAAGGAACTCTGCTGTGCTCCAGTGAATGACTATCGGATGAATGATTGCACCTCCTTAATAAGGACGTACACCTAGAATAGATCAGAGGTTCTGCAGACCTTTCTTTGAAAGGTTTATTTAAATTCTTCAGTGCCTCTCTCCTCAGCCCCACTCCCTCTACAAATTTTACGCTTTGTCTATAGCATAAGGCCAAAGGTTTTTGCCAACAAAACACACAAGTCACTTTAAAGTATGTCCTATCAGGTACTTTGGGATGTCCTCCTGATGTGAAAGGCACTATATCAAACGTAAAGATTATTATTATTATAAAAGACAATAAGGAGACATCAGTGCTCCAGGTGAGTGGACCTTGAGATTGAGCCCACATTAAAGAGCTTAACATTTGTGCTCAAACACAGTCAAAATTTATGAGGTCAGATACAAAGACACTCTGTAAACCAAAAGGTTATTTGCCCATGTGGTCACTGGCCACCAGACAGAGGACAGGAAGCTGTGGGATCACGTGGGCTTGCGTTGGCGCGTGCTGGGAGAGTTGGGCCGGTGGGAAGCTACAAATGGGATCACAGAATTTTTTTAATAAATGTTTTGGATTCAGGCCTAGACCTTGGTTCCAATCCATGATACCTGGAATCCAGCCGTTTACTCTAAACTATTTAAACCACTTCATCTCAGGGCATAATCTTAAAATTAGAGCCAGACCATTTAGGAGTGAAATCCGGAGCCAGTTTTTCGTCCAAAGGGTAGTGGAAATCTGGAACTCTCTCCCCCAAAAGGCTGTGGATGCTGGATCCATTCATATTTTCAAGACGGTCAGGGTAATTGGACTTGAGGTACAGATCAGCCACGATCTTATAGAATGGCGGAACAGGCTCGAGGGGCTGAATAGCCTCCTCCTGTTTCTATGTTTCTAGTTGAACACATGAATACAGGTTATACTGTAAGATGAATATATTCAGCCTTACCTGCTATAGAGTCTACAAAATAATGGAACTTCCTCTTGAAAATATTCAGGGCATGTTCCAGGACCTGGGAGAAATCCACCTTGCCCATAGCAATCAGGCTCAGCTGCTTCTCAACAGCACTGCGGATGGTGGGAAGCACCAGTTCTTGGTCTGTGAAACATAAGCACAACAAACGTTCTTCACAGTGCTTCACAGATTGCTTTGGGTTTCTTTTAAATTCTCCCGCACTCCCACTGTCGTCTGACCTTGACAGGTTCAGCTAACTCAACAGATAGACCCTGTCAATATCATACTAACATTTAGCCACTAGATGTAACACTTAGCATATGCAATAACCTATTTACAAAGCATTCAGAGACACATGATCACTGCATCAATCTTCTGCTCCTCATCTCCATCCCCATGCGTCTCTAAATTTGGTAGGAAAGCAAGACTAAGTTCCTGATTTGACCAGTTAGCCTATATTGCAAGTTGTTGTTGTTTCCCCACAGTTTTACTTACCGATTTTGTAATAACCATGAACAAGGACGATGCCAAGGTTGGTAGGTTTCAGCCTGCGACCACTCTCGACAGTCACATAATTGCGTTGGCAAACATTATTGATATGTACGGGGATACTGGCATCCGTTCCTAGGCACGACAGAGAAAAGAATAATATTAGCCCCTTCAGGACTACTCACAGCAAATTTTAAAACCGCCCCATTACATCCCATATTGATGAACGTTAAAGTGAATGCACTCATTTCCATCTATTTATGGGTTCTTATTTATTGTTAATAATAATTATCCTTGCATTTTATTTTGAGCCTCTTCACATCATTGAGACGTCAATGACGTCTCAAAGTGCTTCACAGAATATAGTATAAAGTGAATTGACTGGACATTTTACGGACGAAACAAAAATTTTTAAAATAATTTTTTAAAATTGTTCCAAGTTAGGAGCCATTGCTGCCATTGTTGCTTACATTTGATATAGCGCATTATCACGTTTTCCAGACACCTCAAAGCACGTCACAGAATCTACTGTAAAATGAATTTACTGTATATTTTGTGGGCGAAATGTGGGTGAAAGGGAAAAACTCAGACTGGGAACCTTCACGGTAACTATTATATCCTGGGGTCCTTCATGTTATTGATTGCACCCAATGGAGTCCATTGCACCTGAAATACACGCTCCATCCATTTTACTAAAAAAGCTAAAATCCCTGCCAAAAATGGGTGATAATTGGGAGATATCCTTACCAATGCCGTGCTTTTCCATCAGGGTTATCAGTTCCGCTTCGGTGAGGTAGTCAGGTGGATGTGTCTGTTTCTCCAACAACTTAATCTCATCCATAGTAAACACATCCCCTCGCGCACACACTGGAAGTATTTCTTCCTCCATGTTCTGCCATGGCATTACCAGAGTGTAACCTGGAATTTAGAGGAAGAATGTCAAAACACAGAGATAACTCCTCTTGTTACTCATTCCCACACACATGCAGCTCAAACTATTCTGTTCCACAACCCTGCTCCACATCCTCACACACACACACATACAATCACAATGCCTCCTGTAATATTAATGCTATTTTAAATCTTTAATCCACCAAAATACATTCAATAGCAATGAAGTGTGAAAGAACTGAAGCAGCCCAACAGCTGAAACAACAAACCCATGTGCTGCAAACATTACTGACAGAGACAGAGCACCGACATGCTCAGAAATAGAAATAATCCTAAAAGACAAAATACTGCAGATGCTGCAAATCTGAAATAAAAACAGAAGTCGCTGAGAACACACAGCAAGTCAGGCAGCATCTATGGAGAGAGGGAAAGTGAGTTAAACTCATTTTCCTCTCTCCATAGATGCTGTCTGACCTGCTGCGTGTTCCCAGTGACTTCTAGTTTTTAATGACAGAAACAAATCATCCCAATCTTACCAGGTGAAATCAGAGTTTTCCCTGAGCATGTGAAATGTTCCTCGTTCAGGCAGAATGAGATGGTGGTTTGGAGGTACTTGCAGTCGGGGCTAATTGTGGCAATGAAGTGCCTGGTGATGTATTCGTACAGTCTCCAGCCATCGCTACCTGAAACAGCGGCAAAATATAACCATCACATCCCGCCCATCCCAGAACGATCAAACCACTCAGGCCCATCTGACCAGATACTAACACAATCCTGCCAAAACCCATTACTCTGAATAATAATAGTCCTTGCATTTGATATGCTCTAATGGCCTCCTCTTCTACCGTGCCTTCGGTCACCCTCCTATCCTTCCCCACCCTCAGCCCTCCTGATCCCAACCACCAGCTCGGGTTTGGATCCCTGACTGTCCTGCGCCTTGGGACGTCCTCCTGATGTGAAAGGCGCTGTACGAATGTAATTTGTTTTTGTTGTTCTTCATCTTAATAAGATTCAAACCATTTGTTTCTGAGTGAGCTTTAGATGGTGGTTGATTTTCTATAGAGCACAAGACTCTCCTCTCCACCACCAACAAATTGCATTTATATCCCACCCTTCACGCTGGATGGCGTCTCGGCAGCACTTAAACACTGTTACTGCTGCACATTGGAGACCCAGGCAAGTACCTAATTCACTCTCTGACGCCGAGCGCATGGGTGTGATGGGAGGGTGGTCACCAACGTCCTGGCCTTTCCGGGGCCGATTGATGCCATCAGTGAGCAATGCCTTCACCTGGAGAAAAATAATCATTTGATTTCAATCAGTGCCACGCGACAGATATCACACCTTTATCATTCTTATCTTTATGATTTACCATTTTAATTCGGCAAAATAAAAAGCTTATTTGCAGAAACAAATAATAACAATAATCCTTGCATTTGATATAGCGCCTGATCACGTCATTGAGACGTCTCAAAGCGCTTCACAGGATATACTGTAAAGTGGTTTGACTGTATTTTGTGAGCGAAACGCAGCAGTCAATTTTACACCACAGGGTCCCACGAACAGTTATGGATTGATTTTTTTTAATGGATTATCACCCCCAGTAAGCGATAATAATCTTAAGAATTTGTGTGAAAAAAGGTGTAGGATCATAAATTTGCTTTGTCCTTTCAAGACCAAAAGAAATTCCAGTCTCTATTGCATCCTTTTTTTAAGCCCACCACTTTAGAATGGACTAGACTTTGCGGAGAATCTGCTATCAGGTGTAGTCTGCAAACACGGAGCTGCATTTTAAGGATTGACAACGGTTCAATTGTTGGGTAATAAGCACCAGAAGGCAGACAGGCCCCATGAGCGCAATTACTGACTGTCCTTCTCTGTGTCAGAAGCCCAAACAATCTTAAAATAATCCTTTAAAGGAAACAGCTCATTTACTGACCACGTCACTCCAGAAGGGGTTGTTGGCCTGCTGCCGCAGTGTGCCTTTCAGGTCGAAGGACTCGGGATATTGGGTAGTCTCTGTTCGGGGGTAGCTGATGTAGCCCTGGGTGTAGAGTTTCTCAGCTATTTGCATTGTGTGCTGTGGGCCCATCCCTGCTCAGAAAGAAGGGAAGAGTTAATGACAACATAGCACCTACTGCACGTCTGACGGAAGCAACAACAACAACTTGAATTTATATAGTGCCCTTCACACGGGGCATCCCAGAGCGCGTCAATCATAGTGGCGGCTAAATCACTCAGTTCACAAGAGTAAGCCACAGCTCCCTCCAATAGTAACGCCTGGAAGCAAAGTGTGCAGGATATCACACCTCTACATTGCAATCCGCAGCCTTGCCTTGCTCCAGAGTTGGGAGGGCTTTGGATGAAAGCGAATCGAGTCAGCATGCCTCAAGAACAAAGATGAATCGCTAATGCTGGCCAAGGTGGACCAGTGCCGCAGACAGGAGGAAAAAGGCAAAATTCAAAATGTATAAATATTCCTACAAATAATTCCTGTGAAAATGAAAATAAATTGAGATTTTTTTCCCAGAAAAGCAGCATAAAATGCCTCTCTGCATATAACTGGTTCAAGGCATCTTTTCTGTCCTGCTGTTGAAATTACAGAAATATCATCTGTGGATGCAAGGTTCATTCATGTAGTTACAAGACAGTCCCAGATTTTATTAATTACATTTGAGAATCAGGGAAGAGACTTCGGAATTTTCTGATTTATTTTTACTTTTGCCTTTGTTTCTCCTGTTATACTAATACCCTTTCACAGAAACACCTCGCAGAGACTGCAATGAACACATACAAACACACATAATGGTGCAACGTCCATGCAAAGTCTGAGCCTTAAAGCACCAGTTAGTTTGGGGGGAATCTCACGACTAATCACATAGGGAAACTGAAGTATCAATCAGAGTGCAACCACTCAGTCACCCAGGTCTCTCCAGTGCCAAGAGAACCAAATCCAAAATGAAATGTTCTTTAACCTTAGAAATAATAGCAATAATGCTTCAATAACAACAACAAATTGCATTTATGTAGCATCTTTCACATCGGAAGGATATATACATATGATATAGAGTCTTTTTGTGTTGTTAGGATATCTCAAGGAGCTTCACTTAATTATTGTGTTCTGAGATGCTACCCTGCGTGAGGGGCAATATATATATTATATATATGTAAGTTGTTATTGTAACGTGTAGTAGAATTCTGGCAACCAATTTTCCACTGAAACGTCCTCCAAACAGTCATTAAGTGGATAACCAATTTCATTTGGGGGATTGTTGGCCAGGACACAGGGAGAAACTGCCTTCTCTTGACATTGGATCTTTTAACGTCCACCTGAACAGGCAGATGGGTTCTCAATTTAACACCTCATCTGAAGAATGGCACCTTGCAGTGCACCCCCAGCACTGCACTGAAGTGTCAGCCTAGACCATGAGCTCAAAGTCCCAACATGGAGCTTGAACTCAATCTTCTGACTCAAAGGTGAGGAGCGCTACCAACTGGATCAGTAAATACAAGCGCATTTACCACATTTATCCAAGAAAGCACAGACGTCTTACTGCAGCAAATACAATCCCCAAGTAATAAGAATGTATTGAATGTATAGTCTCCAGCATACCCAGAGCAGAGCTGGCTACTCGCAGCATCTCCACAGTGTTCAGGGCCTGTGGTCTCTGCTTCACCTTCTCCTTTTTACTCACACACTCCACCTACAACAAAAGTGAAATAAATAAGATTCAGATTTTGGAAGTCTTACAGTTATCGGTTTCTCCCCTCCCTCATAAACATGTTCGAAAACATGTCAGATATTTTGACTGGAATAGGAAATTCTGTGGGTTTATAATATATAATAAAAATAATAATCCTTCCATTTGATCTAGCGCCTTATCAGGTCGACGAGACGTCTCAAAGCACTTCACAGGATACACTGTAAAGTGTAGTGACTGTATATTTTGTGGGTGAAACGCAGCAGCCAATTGCGCACAACACCAAAGTCTCTTGCAGGTCTGTCAGAACCTGCAGGTTTTGTATTGCTGTAATCCTACAATAGAGACGGGTAACTTTGCAATGAGCAGATGTGTGTGTGTGTGAGGTGGTTCCAAGCTTTGTGCTCTGTCTCACTCTCCTCTCTCTCTCTCTCACACAAGCTAAGAGGTTCTCAAGACATCTCATTATAGAAACGTAGGAACAGGAGTAGGTCATTCAGCCCCTTGAGCCTGTTCCGCCATTCTATAAGATCTTGATTGATCTGTATCTCAAGTTCAATAACCTGCCCTTGCCCCATATCCCTTAATATCGACTTTACAATTATCTATTTACCTCAGTATTATATATTATCTCAGTAAATGGTCCATCTTCTCCCTCACTCTATAAATAGGGGGTTATAGCCTTCCTGTCTCTCAGTAACCTGCTTACCTTAGTCTCTCTTGCAGTTTTTGTCATATTTAGATACATCTGCGCAACTTCTCGGTCAAACACTCGGACTCTATCCCAGTCCAAGATGATGGAATTTCCCTCAGAATCACTGACCTGGATGAAAACAACAAGACATTCACAGTGAATTGCTAAGATGTTCGACCTTAACCTGCAGAAATATCCATCTCAAAGGATTGAACATAGATCCTCTGACAAATCCATAAAGTACTGAATTCTAGTTCATTATTAATGTCCTATAGAGGCCAGTATTAATAGTCCATAAGCATATTAGTCTGGCAAGCATGAGAGTTCAGCAAACGTCTAGAAATACAAACCTTTGCTTGCAGCACCCAGTAGGCTTCTGGCTTAAAAGACTGGATTTTGTCATGTCTCTCCACACAAAAGCCGAGGGTTGGGGTTTGACAAGGTCCAAATGATATGAGGGAGCTGTCCAAATTACCATATTTACCCTGGAAGTACTTAGTCTGAAACCTGTGAAAAACACAACACGCAGAAAAAAGGCATTCAATTTTTGGGAAGAAAGTTGTCCTGTCCTGTACGATCATCTTTACCTTCAAATAAACTATTCCCCCTTTACTGGCCGTAAGAAATTTGAAGAGACAACACCCTTTCAACAAATTTTTTGACATAACGCCTCGTATAATAATCCTTGCATTTGAAACATCAGTGCCTTATCACGTCACCGAGATGTCTCAAAGCGCTTCACACAGGCTTTACTGTTAAATGAGTAGTGACTTTGTAGGCAGGCAATTTGCATCCACCCAGACTGTGAGCTCAAAGTCCTATCATGTAGCTTGAACCCACAATCTTCCAACTCATTAATCCTTACCCGGAGTTGGAGTTTACCAACTGTTTTAGCTAAAACTAAAGCAGCCAGTAAAATGGGTTCCAAGCAAGAGCATGGCAGTGAAGTGGAGTGCAGTCTCTTGATAAGTTCTATGGATTTGTTTCAACAACAACTTGCATTTAAATAGTGCCCTTCACGCGGGGTAGCGTCCCGGAGTGTTTGATGGCGGCGGAGTCTGACCCCGAGCCTGGGGGAGAGGGAGGGGACCGCAAGCACTATCAAAAAGGAAAGCCTTTAGGCGGAATTTGAAAGTGGAGAGGGAGGTGGCAAAGGCGGAGGGATTGAGGGAAAGAGTTCCAGAGTTTTGGGGCGTAGCGGTTGAAGGCATGGCCACCGATGGTGGAGCAGAGGGGACGAAGGACAAACAGGAGGCTGGAGCCAGCCAAAGAGTCAGTGGGTGGTGGAATGGGGGGGAGGGGGGAAGGGTTAAGCAAATAGGATGGGTAGGGAGGTGCGGTTTCCAGGTGCTGTACTGATAAGGCAGACTCCACAGTTTTCCTGTACCTTGTAAAAGCACATCCCACTCGCAGGTCCAGCTCCTGACGTGCATCCACTGACAGAGCCTCATTGCGGTTTGGCTCTCCCAGTCGGTTCATGGCGTTGTTGATGTCGGTGTCTGTTATAGCACTGAATTTTGCCCGGTAAACAGTCCTCTCGTTCCCACGAGAAACATTCATTACTGGTTGAACAACATCGAGGACCTGAATGAGTACAAAAGGAATAACTGAACCACCTAAACTAAACCCCACTCTTGTGTTCATACTGCAGGATAAATTAAGTTTGCAGTTAGTTATTTCACAAACATAATACACGTTATTCTGAAGTTGCAATTGTTTTTCCCTTCAGTAATGAAATCTGAAAACACAAATTTCCGCTACAATGACATGAACTGGTTTGGTAACTGTGGGGAGCACCTCATTCACTACTAATTCATGTTGGGAGACCTCCAACGTACCTTAATCCTAGCTCAGAAAAGCACTTTCTGCTGCAACAGTTCCTTACCTCCATTTCTAAGGAAGCAGCTCCAACATGTACAGCTGCTCCAACAGCAACAACTTGCATTTATATAGCTCCCCCTATGAAGGATAGCGTCCCAGAGCGCTTGACAGTGGCGGAGCACGACGCCGAGCCGGGGGGAGTGGGAGGTGACGTAGGCATGGTCGAAGAGGAAGGTCTTCAGGCACGACTGAAGATGGGGAAGGAAGGTTTTATCCTTGGGAAATAGCTTGAGGTTAAACTAAACTAGTTTCAATTACACTAAATAAAAGTAGGAGCTGGTCTGAGGTAGATTTAAAACCAGGTATTAGTATTCAGTCTACGCTTTTACCTCACAGTCTGCAGGTTATCCAATACTGTAGTTGAATCCATGCGCTTGAAAACTGGCATCAGTGAAAGGGGTTCCTTGTTGTGAGGAGCTGCAGCTGATGAGAAACACTACCAGACGGGCCAGGTTCTACAATGAAGCACTCCCAAAGCTGCTGCATTTTTTCATTCAAACCTTATTGACTCTGCGAGTGACAGAACATTACCTCAAAGCAGATATTTTCACCTTCCTTGTCGCAATCCAGCCACAGCACAATGTAGTCGATGCCTCTCCCCTCTACCTGCACAAGGTAGACACATCGGAGAACATCAATCACATCACTCAGTCACATTTATAATTTGGTCACTCAATCCACGACTGTTTGTGAGACACTGCTGTGCACAATTGGCTGCCGCATATTGCCCACAAAATATACAGTCAATTCACTTTACGGTGTATAAGACTTTAGTTTTTATTTCAGATTTCCACAATTTGCAGTTTTTTTTTTCACCCTGTGTTCAGTTTGGCGCTGGCTGATTACTGCTTGGGAGGAGGTAAACAGGGACTCCTTGGAGTTGAACTGGCTCCAACATGTCGCGCATGGCAATGTCTCGGGTCCGTAAACCTTGGCTATTGTCAGCCATGAGCATCTATTACTCTCCAGAATTAGGTAAGCAGGGTGCGTTCCTCCAAGGAGAGAGTGTGCATTCCATTCCAGACGTAGGGAAGTTTCCATGTTTAGGTGCCAAAAATGGAAGTCTCAGTCTGGTTCAGACACTCTTAAGCCAGTAATGAGTTTCCACATGTGTCACATGGCTGTCCAAATAGATCAATAAAAGAAATTGGGCTGTTAAGGACTGTACCTGTAGAAATCTGACCATGTTGAGTTTTGGGTTAGCTTCTTTCTTCTCTGTTGGTGCTTTGCTGAAAAGTTCTGCTGGATCAACCTTGTCCCAATTATTATATTTGCCTGAAAACAAAGACAAAGTGTTTAGCTTTTTCCCTTCTTTAAGGAACATGTGATAGTAGACTTAACAGCATATAAACAAAAAAAAGGCCATTCAGCTTCACCGGTTGTAGAGTCCTGTGTAGAGCACTCGCCTCGCAAGTGAGAGACCTGGGTTCGATTTCTGACAGGGCGAAATGTTGAGCAAGTTTCTTTAATCCACAAGCCTCTGTTTACCTAGGAACCCGGTTGTTAGTCGATTGGCGGATCGCTTTTCCGGGCGTAATAATTGCTTCAAAAAAAATAATTATTTGGTCACTCAATCCACGAATGATTGTGGGACACTGCTGTGCACAATGGCTTCCGCATTTCGCCTACAAAATATCAGTCAATTCACTTTACAGTATATCAAATGCAAGGATTATTCTTAATATTATTAATCATCGTTTTCTGCACTACCCCCAACAAAAAAAATCCCACCACTCTTTTTTTGCTGAATTAACTTATGCTTCAACTACCTCAGACTTAGTCTCATTCTATTTCATACCACAACAAACCTAAACATGATGTGCACATTCCTTAAGACTGCCTAGTTCACTCACTGAACTTGATAGAAAATCAAGTAAATTTATTTTTTTACATTCTATGCCCACCTTATACTAAAGTTGCATCAAATCATCACAAATAGCTTCCCTGATTATAGCTAATGAAACCCTGTGTAAAACTGAGGCCCCGAGGCTCTGGAACTTCCTTCCTCACTCCCTTCGTCTCGCTCCCTCCCTTCCCATTTTCAGGTCTCTGCTGAAGACCTTTCATTTCGACCGTGCCTTTGGTCACCGTCCCCCCCCTCCCCCCGGCTCGGCCCCGGGATCCAAAACTGTAAAGCGCTCTGAAACGCCGTCCGGCGTGGAGGGCGCTATATAAATCCAAGTTGTTGTTGTTGGTAGTACTGTTTAGATGAACTGTTTGTGATATCCTGAATGTTTCGTTGGCTGCAAACTGCAAACATTCAGATCATTCACCATAAGCACAGGCCTGTAACTCATGGGAAAGTGCAATAAAATAATATTGTCATTATAATCATAATAATCCTTGCATTTGATATAGCACCTTATCACATCTTTGAGACATCTCAAAACACTTCACAGGATATACTGTAAAGTGAATTGACTGTATTTTGTGGGAGAAACGCCGCAGCCAATTATGCACAGCAGCGTCCCACAAATAGTCGTGGATTGAGTGACTAATTTATTATTTTTTGTTGTTATGTTATTTGTTATGTTATTTGCACTTACAAGTTCATATTTACATTTTAATGTAATAATCTACCACAACACAGAACCATGCGACAATTATATCTTCAAAATTGAATTTATCTTTTTAACAGACTAATTTTAGATGGTTCTTCTTTGTAGAAGTTTGCAGCTCTAAACATATGTCTACTAGTCTAACACATTAAACTAACATTCCCTCTGCTCTCACAAACCAAACCAAGAGAAGCATCACATACCTATGAAATCTAGAGTCATGACATGACCGCAGACTGAAGTCACCTTGAAATGAACACTTTGCCCTTGGAATGTGCCAGTGTGCTCATGCACAGAGCACGCGCCATTCAACCCCTTCCGCGAAGACATGTTACCTAGAAGGCAGACAGACAGCAAGCATTGGTCATTTCAGCACGTATCTGCAACAAGGGATTTTTGGAGCCTTTGAGATATTAACTATCAGTCATAAAACCTTCATATTCATATATTCAATAAAAGTTAGATAAGTTAATAGTTAATACACCAGGTTTATAGTATCCATTAGCTGGAAGGCACTAATACTTTAAATGCTCTGACTGCACAGTACAACTTCAGCCAATTTGGGCAGCAGCAAAAAAATCATATTAATCCTTGCATTTGATAGGCGCTATCTCAAAACCAAGGATTATTATTATTCTGAAACTAGAAATTATCCAGATTACTGTAGCATTTTTTATGGTCAGCTGGGTGTCATCATAGTTAGAAGTACCCAAATAAGATACAGTTCCATATATTTATGCCACCAATGCATGGAGATTTCCCTGTGAGTGGAGGGACATATTCCACTTAACTAATGCCGGAATGCATTTATTAGGCAATTGACTGGTGAGAGGCAAGGCTCAAGGACCCCAGTGTTTGTGTGTGTTGGGGTATAGCTACAGATTAACCAGCTAAAACCATACAGCTTGTAAAGGACAGCACTGCCCGCCCATCTTCTTGCTGCCTGTCCAGCTAGGACCACTGTACCCAACGGGCCTTTGGCTTGCTGAGTTAACAAGAGCTGAATGGGAAGAATCCAATGGTATGCTTATCAGAAGGGAGAATGCTGCCAACTGGGCCACACTAATGATTGAGACTGCCACAGAAGATTAACCCAATTTCACCATTCCATTGTGAAGAACATTATCTTGGAGTCAATTCAGCTCCGAGGATTACTGCAGGAGATGGTTCAGGTGTCTAATATTGAATTCATAAGGTCAGATACTATGTCCATAAGCATTTGCATTGCAACACACATGGGACAGCAGAAACAGATTATGCTTTCACTACATACTACACATTCCATTGGTACAAACGATCCCAGTTATTTGCTAAGTTCAAATGAATTGGTTGCCCATCCCATTATGTTTTATGGGTCATTGCTGGCACAGATTAGCTGCCACGTTTACTTGTAATATGTCACTTCACTTCCAATCAATAATAGTTTGTAAAATGCCTCAAGACTTTTTTTTACGCACACACACACACGCGCGCACGAAAGCACTGTATAAATCCTAGTTATTATCATTAAAATCAGTGACTTGAATATCCCTAGCTCCTATACCACTAGTTTAGAACGTTCCACCATGTCCACTCTGGGCTGTGACATGGTGGACATTGGCTTGCTCAGTCAGTCAGTCGGAGGGTCGAGCTCTTAATCTGTGCAAAACACAAAATACTGCAGATGCTGGAAATCTGAAACAATTCCGACGAAGGCTCGTGGACCCGAAACGCTGACTCCCTTTCCTTTCTCCAGAGATGCTGCCCTGACCCGCCGAGCGATCCCAGCTCTCTCTGTTTTCTGCTTCTCTAACCGGCTCCGGCCTTTACCATCGGGACAACCTTTCCGTGGAAAGTCGCCCTCATTGGCTTCACATCTCTAAGCTGAGAGGGTGAGCTTTCCATCTCCCTGCCCCCACCCACCCCCTGCCCCCCCCACCCACCCACCCCCTGCCCCCCCCCACCCACCCACCCCCTGCCCCCCCACCCACCCACCCCCTGCCCTCCCCACCCACCCACCCCTGCCCCCACCCCCTGCCCCCCACCACCTCTGCCCTCCCCCATCCCGACCCTCAGCTCGGGTCCGAAACTCTTGTCTGTGCAGCGCCTTGGGACATCCTCCCGACGTGAAAGGCACTTTACAGGTGTAAGTTTGTTGTTGTTGTTGTTGAGCACAGACTCAGTCGGTGTGACGTACCCCGCGAAAGGATCTTGGCGATGGAATGAGCCAAAGAGGGCTTCTCGGCCACCATCAGCACCGTCTTCATCCTGCCGGCCTCTCCGTGCCCACGGCCCGCGGCTCCCAGTGAAGCGCCTCCGGCCTCACACACACACACACTCACTCCCGCCCACCGTTGCCCGGTAACCTCAGGGCGCCGCCATGACACTTCAGTCGCTTCCTGTCACGCGGTCCATCACTTCCGGCCGTTCCTCGCGCGCACCCCCCCCGCAAGGAGAGGCGGGGCCGGGGCGGGGCGGGGCCTGCAGTGCCAGGACCGTTCCCATGGTAACAGGTGATGGTGGAGCTATTTTTCGGGGGGAGGTCAGTCTGGTGTTTGACACACACACACACACTGTGGAGCGAGTCCTCAGTGGTTAGAGCCCTCACCTCGTAAGCCAGAGGCCCCGGGGGGTCAGGGCGAGACGTTAGCCAAGTCTCCTGACCCCACACGCACACACACAGCACACACAACACACAACACACACGCGCACACAGCACACACAACACACGCGCACACAGCACACACAACACACGCGCACACACAGCACACACAACACACAACACACACGCGCACACAGCACACACAACACACGCGCACACAGCACACACAACACACGCGCACACAACACACGCGCACACAGCACACAACACACGCGCACACAGCACACACAACACACACACAACACACAGCACATACAACACACACGCGCACACAACACACGCACGCACAACACGCACACACAACACACACGCGCACACAGCACACACAACACACACGCACACACAACACACGCACAACACGCACACAGCACACAACACACACGCGCACACAGCACACAACACACAGCACACACAACACACACGCGCACACAGCACACACAACACACACACAACACATGCACGCACAACACGCACACAGCACACAACACACACGCGCACAGCACACACAACACACACGCGCACACAACACACGCGCACACACGCACACAGCACACACAACACGCACACAGCACACACAACACACACGCGCACACAACACACACACGCACACAACACACACGCGCACACAGCACGCAACACAACACACGCGCACACAGCACACACAACACGCGCACACAGCACACACAACACACGCGCACACAGCACACACAACACACAGCACACACAACACGCACACAGCACACACAACACACGCGCACACAACACGCACGCAACACACACGCAACACACAAGCATACACACGACGCACACGATTACACACGCACGCACCACACACACGCGCACGCACCACACACACGCACGCGCCTCTGTTTACCTCACGGTAAGTAGGTTGTCTGTCGATCGGCGGATGGCTTTTCCTGGGGGTAATAATCCCATCAAAAAAAATATATGTATTAAAAAAGTAATAATCACTTCAATCCGCGACTGTTTGTGGGACGGTGCTGTGCGCAATCGGCTGCCGCGTTTCGCCCACAAGATATACAGTCAATTCACTTTACAGCATATTCTGTGAAGTGCTGTGAGAGGTCTCGATGGTGTGATGAGGCGCTGTATCAAATGCAAGGATTAGAGTGGTTTATTACAGAAAACCCATCACCGTGCCTAAGAGTATCCAAACCAACAACAACTTACATTTATACAGTGTCCTTCACAGGTGGGTTGTGTCTCTCGAACAAGACGGAGTTCCACATATATACACCACCGACACATGGAAATTTCCCTGTGTTTGGAATGTGCACTCTGTCCCTGGGAGTACAGACCTTGCATACCTAATTCTGGTGAGTATTGGGTGCAGGTTAGCAAGAAACAAGGCTTAGGATACCAGTGTGTGTATATTGGGGGTACTGCTGGAATTTAACCTGCAAATGGCTTCCCATTAAGAGTGCTGTTTAGTAAGCTTCCTGCTGCTACTTCAGCTCGGATCACCCTACACCAATAGGGACTTTGGCTTGCAGGGTTACCAGGAGCTAATTGGGAAGAATCCTTGACCCCTCCAAGTCCTGCTGATGAGCCATCAACTGTGTCCTGGAGTACAATGGACCTGCTATAGCTCAGGAACTGAGATAGCCACAGAGCACTGACTCGTTTCCAACATTCTGTTGCTAAAACATCCATTTCCTAGGAAACAGACTGACGGCTAGAACCGGCCAAAGCCTTGTTTGGAGCATGTTTCCATGGTAACAGTTGAGGGGGTCACTTCCGTTATCAGTGCATTGACCAGTTGGGACATTGTTTACACAAATAGGAATGACAACTGTTTGCAATTATATATTGCCCTTCACGTAAGACATTGTCTTAGAGCACTTCATAAAGACAAAGATGGAGATTGTCCAACGAAAGGGTGACCATATGTCCCCGATTTTTGAGAACAGATCCCAGAAGAGGTATTGTGTGCCTGGGGCCAAATTTGCCCTGGCTTGAGTTCAGCACCAAACTGAGCAAGAAGCATAGAATTCTAAAACAGATACACTCATCAGAGAAACACAGCCATTAATCCAAAAAACTTTTCCAGTATTGCCAGTACTTCCAACATCAGCAATTGTGGTCAGTTAAAAAATGTTTTATATGGGCCCCGGATTTGGTTTATAAAATATAGTCATCTTTTTGTAGGAACGGACAAAGAGGTAATAATAATAATAAAAATAATCCTTGCATTTGATATAGCGCTTTTCACGTCTTCTAGACGTCCCAAAGCGCTTCACAGAATATACTGTAAAGTGGTTGACTGTACATTTGTGGGCGAACGCGGCAGCCAATTGCGCACAGCAATGTCCCACAAACAGTCATGGATTGAAAATGACCAATTTAATATTGGTTTTTTTTGGAGGAATTATTATTAGGCGTGTAGAAACTTCCCAAGGTTTCGCCCTGCTGGGAATTGAACCCAGGTCTCACACAGGTTCAGCCCATTCTCATGGTAACAGGTGATGAGCAAGAAGGAGGGGTAGAAGGGAGGGAGTTCCTGTGTTTAGGGGTGTAATTCCTGAAAGCTCAGTCACTGATGATGGTGTGGAGCAGGCCTGAGCTAACCAAGCGACAACAACAAAATTACATTGTCGAGAGGACGTCCCATGACACTAAACAGTTGGAGATCAGGATCCGAGGGTGGGAGGCAGGGTTGGGATGAGAGACAGGCAGAGCGGTAGGAAGGCGGCTGAAGGCACGGTCGAAAAGGAGGTTCTTGAGTCGTGCCTTGGAGGAGGCAAGGGAGGGAACAAGGCGAAGAGATTGTGGGATGGAGTTCCAAAGGGTGGGGGCAGAGAGGCTGAAAGCCCGGCCGCCAATGGAGCAGGCTGGAGGGAGGGGCAGGTTGACGCAGGTCAGAGAGATAGGAGGGGGCAACGCTGTGGAGGGCCTTGAAAGTGAAGTAGAAGAGTAAGACAGCAGAAAATCACAGAAATAGGGAGGTGCTAGGGGAGGAATAGATTTACAAGAGAGGGTGAGCTCCTTGAAGTCAATCTTTTGGGAAGATTGAAACCTGGTGAGTTTGTTGCAGCTGAGGATGCGGCAGCAGAGTTTTGTATCAGGTGGAGCTTATGGATGGTAGACCAGGGGAGGCCGGAGAGAAGTGTGTTTAAGAAGTCAAGTCGAGACATGAACGGTAGCGTTCAATGTGAGACAGGGACAGAGGCAGGCAATGTGATAAAGGTGAAGAAAAGTGGACCCTCCAAGGTTTTGCCCTGCCCAGGAATCAAACCCAGGTCCTCTCGCTTGGGAGGTGAGTGCTCTAACCAATATACTACTGGACTCCACAATGTAGAGTAAAGCACTCTTTTCTCTGTCCAATTACATCCTTCCAGGTCAGGTAAGCAGTGGCCTCTTTGGATGTTTAATTTTCCACAATTTCCCTTTTTCATCTCCTTTATCATGGATTATGCTATGTATAAATGCAAGTTGCTATTGTACTAAACACAAGTTATGTCTCCTTTAACAACTCAGAATAACTGACTCCTTTGAAGTTCATGGCTGCAGTCTTCGCCATTCTGCTTCCTGACTACCTCATTAATGTTCACTTTTAATATTGTGAGACAATTATCCCAAAGTACTTTCCTGCTTTCTACTTTGTACATTTTTTGTGTTTTAGATGCATTGCTCATTCTGCCTTTTCCATGCCCCTTTTTCAAGTACTGTCGTTGGGCAAAATCTGATCCAAATCCTAATCACATTATCTGGGAATTGTTTGATGTATTCAGATGGAAGATATAGATTGAGTTGAATTTCAGTCATGGCACAGTCAGGAGTTTACTGTTAGAAGGATTTGTCCTGTGCCTATCCTGGTTTAAGATGTAGTGGTGCAGGGTTGCCGCAAGGTAGCAATATAAATGGCTAAACAGAATGCTTAATGTGACCTAAGTCTCACTGAATACAGCCTAACTCACAAATTCCCAAGAAAGCAAGCAAGGTTTCAGAGTCACACAATTACCATGTTTGTATTTTGTGGAGACCTGTAGCTCAGTGGTTAGAGCATTCGTCTCGCCAAGCGAGAGGATCTGGGTTCGATTCCTGGCAGGCCGAAACATTGGGCAAGTTACCTTACTCCACACTCCTCTGTTTACCTAGCAGTAAGTAGGAACCCAGTTGTTAGTTAATTGGCAGATTGTTTTTCTGGGGGTAATAATTCCTTCAAAACTTAACTAATAATAAATTGATTACTTAATCCACGACTGTTTGTGGGGACGCTGCTGTTGTGCACAATTGGCTGCCACGTTTCTCCGACGATATATACAATCAATTCACTTTCCAGTATATTTTGTGAAGAGCTTTGAGACGTCTCGAAGATGTGATAAGGAGCTGTATCAAATGCAAGGAATATTATTATCATTATCATTTGTATTGATTTAGTAGTTTATACAATTATAGGATAAAGTACAATACTTCAGAGTGGTTAGAGCACCTGGGTTCGATGCCCGGGCAGGGCGAAACCTTAGGCAAGTTTTCTTACTCCACGTGCCCCTGTTTACCGAGCAATAAGTACGAACCTGGTTGTTAGTCGATTTGAGGATCACATACAACAACAACAACAACAACAAGATTCCATTTATAGAGCGCCTTTCACGTCAGGAGGACGTCCCAAGGCGCAGCACAGTTGGGTCATGACCCGAGCAGGGGGGAAATGGTCAGGGTGAGGGGAGGAAGGGAGGGAGAGAGGAGGGGGAAATGGTCAGGGTGAGGGGAGGGAAGGAGGGAGCGAGGAGGAGGAGGAAGAGAGTCGAGAGGGAGCTGAAGGCACGGTCAAAGAGAAAGGCACGGCCTTGAAGGAGGAAAGGGAGGAGGCGGCGAAGGCACTGGGGATGGAGTTCCAGAGCCTCGGGGCTGAGAGGCTGAAGGCCCGACCACCGATAGTAGGGCGGTTGGGGCGGGGACGTGGAGCAGACCGGAGCCAGAGGAACGGAGGTTACGGGCAGGTAGGTAGGGGGATAGTAGGTTGGAGAGGTAGGAGGGAGCAAGGCCGTGAATGGCCTTGTAGGTGAGGATGAGGATCTTGAAATCAATCCTCTGGGGGATGGGGAGCCAGTGGAGGCGAGCGAGGGTAGGAGTGATGTGGTCCCGAAGCCTGGTGCGGGACAGTACACGAGCTGCAGAGTTCTGAATGACCTGCAGTGTGGAGGGAGGCCGGGAAGGCCGGCGAGGAGAGAGTTCCCATAGTCCAGCTTGAGGTGACAAAGGCGTGACCAGGGTTTCAGCCGCGTGAGGGGTGAGGTAGTGCCGTAGTCTGGCGATATTCCGGAGGTGATGGAAAGCGGTGCCAGTTGTGGTGCGGATGTGAGGGAGAAAGGACAGCTCAGGGTCGAACAAAACGCCGAGGTTCCTGACTGGCTTTGAGAGGTGGAGAGTGCAGCCTTGGATGCTGATGGTGTCAGCGCCTGAGGTAATAATAATAATTATAATAATAATTATATTAATATTATATTAATTATATTAATTATATTATATTATATTATAATATAAAATAATATAATAATATAATAATATAATAATATAATAATAATATAATATAATATAATATAATAATTATATTAATATTATATTAATTATATTAATTATATTATATTAATAATAATAATAACATAATAATAATTTGGTCACTCAATCGATGACTGTTTGTCGAACGCAATTGGCGGCTGCAATTAACCCACAACATACACAGTCACGACACTTTGCAATAGTCAACTCACATATACATAAACAGTCAATTCACTTTACAGTATATATCCTGTGAAGCGCTTTGAGACATCTCGAGGCACTAATAAGGCGCTATATCTAATGCAAAAATTATTATTAATATTATTATTAAGGTTAAGGTGAAGAAAGTTCTTCAGCCCATTTTCATCTCAAGTTTCCAGAACATCCATCCTCACAGCACTTCAGGCTGCCTTTTTTTTAATATCAGGACACATCTGAAAGTTACATCAGAATGCATCACAGAAACAGTTACTCCCATTTATGCAATCAACACCAGACACATTCTGTGAAGCCCCTGACTCAGGTTTGGCGAGTTATGTAATTTTAAATCACACAATTAATTTGATTACATTTATCCAATTCAGACTTTTAGTATTGGGGACACTTCTCATGCCTTGTATATTCTGCAAAAATAATTTGGAAAAAGGATCTGAAGGTTTTACTCAATTTGGGCCTCTTTAAATAGAAGAGAAGGGGGAGAGAGGGGGCAACACGGAGGGATTGAGGGAGAGTTTCCAGAGTCTCAGAGCTTAGTGGCTGAAAGCGCGACCTCTGATTGTGGGACAGAGGGTGCGAGGGACGAGCAGGAGGCCGGTGCCAGTCGAGTGGTGGCGCTGGGTGGTAGATTGGGGAGTGAATAGGTCAGAGAGGTAGGGAGGTGCCAGAGAGTGAAGGGATTTGAACACAAGTGAGAGAAAAACCCTTTCCTCTCATCCCACTCTCCCTTTTTAATAATAATCCTTGCATTTGATATAGTGCCTTATCACGTCTTTGAGACATCTCAAAGCGCTTCACAGAATAAACTGTAAAGTGAATTGACTATATTTTGTGGGCGAAACGCGGCAGCCAACAGTCACGGATCGAGTGACCAAATTTTTCTTTTTTTTGAGGGATTATTACCCCAGGAAAAGTGATCTGCCAATCGATAACAACTGGGTTCCTACTTACTGCTAAGAAAATAGAGATGTGTGGAGTAAGGAAACTTGTCCAATGTTTCGCTCTGCCGGGAATGGAACCCAGGTCCTCTCACTGTATTTAAGAACCATAAGAAATCCATGAGATGGAACAAGGTTGGGCAACAGTGGAGAAGTGAAACCAAGTATAATAATCCTGAATTTGATATAGCACCTGTCATAAAACTGATTGTCTGCCTTATCTCTATCACATGTCTTCAGTAGCCTCTTTCATTCTCACTCTCAATTTCGGCTGCACCCGGCTTCACTCCTTCGGAACCTCTTCAACGACAACTTGCATTTTCCAAATGTTTTCACTCTCAAATGTTAAAGAAAATAGTTTTAAATCTAGACCTGGAATTTCTGGCCCCAGATGAGAGCAGTATGTATGATGTATTATCAGTGGTTGCACAATCACACAACATCATTGACTTGGTTCATACATGAAGAATAGCCAATTAAGCATAGCCAGTGCCCGTGGAACCCTACCCCAGATAAGGTGCAGTCAATGAGATAGAATGTTTGGTGGGTTTTGAAAGCGGAGAGGTTCGGTGACAAGGTAGAGGGATTCATGAAGAGTTCCAGAGAACAGTCAAAGTGTTTTCTGATGGTAGGTTAGAAAGGGTGGGGATGGTGATGCAGGCCTGAGTCAGCAGACCTGGGAAATTATAACCATTGGAGGTTCTCTTAGAATGTGTTAAGGGAGTGGAGGCATTTCATAGAATCCTACACCACAGAAGGAGGCCATTCATCCCATCGTGCCTGTGCTGGATTTTTGAAAGAGCAATCCAATTAGTCCCATTCCCCGGCTCTTTCCCCATAGCCTTACAATTTTTTCTTGAAAGTTATTATTGAACTTGCTTCCATCAACTTTTCATGACATTCTGTCTGCCTGTGACCAGGGCTCTCTCTGTCTCCTCGTCCTTCCCGACCTCTTTGACGCTTATGATACCATCGACCACTCTTCTTCTCCACCACCTTTCCTCTCACCTCCACCTCAACATTTCTGTCTTTGCCTGGTTCCAATCTTACCTTTCCCATCTTCTGTACTTTGTGCCCACTAATGGCTTCTCCTTGAGCCTCCACACTGTCACATGCGGCGTCCCTCAGAGCTCTGTCCTCAGTCCCCTCCTTTTTAATCTATACATGCTCCCGCTCAGTGATGTCATCTGCAGGCATGGGGTCAATTTCCATGTGTATGCGGATGACACCCAACTCTATCTGACCGCCTTCACTCTCGACTCCTCACAAATTGTCAGACATCAAGTTTTGGAGGAGAGACAACTTCCTCCAGCTGAATGTTGGCAAGACAGGCCCTCCTGCTTGGCTCCCAGCAACACATCCTCACCTCAGCCACTGACATTATCACTATTAATGGCTGCTCTCTTCACCTCACCAATACAAAACCTTGGTGTCCTGTTCGACCCTCAGGTAACCTTCAAACATTTGTCCCATGACCCATTCCGCCTTTCCCCACCTCCACAACATTGACTCTCACCGCAAGCCGCTGTGACCCTTATCCACACTTTCATCATGTCCCGGCTTGACTACGCCAACTGCCTGCTCGCTGGACTTCCCAACTCCTCCCTCCACAAGCTGCAGATTATTCAGAACTCTGTTGCTCATGTCCTGTACCACATCAGGCTACGCAAACCGATCACCCCCATTCTTGCCCGACTTCACTGGTTCACCATCACTCAGAGAATAGAGTACAAATCTCTCATTTTCACTTTCAAAGCTTTCCCATGGTCTTGCTTCCCCCCTACCTCTGCGACCTCCTAACCCCATATCAGCCTGTCCTCTCCCTCCGCTCGGCAGACACCAGACTACTCCACGTCCCCTGCACTTCCTGCCCCCACCATTGGAGGTCGGGTATTCAGCATCTCTGCCTGCACACTCTGGAACTCTATCTCGCAATCCATGTGGCAGATGAAGTTTAATGTGGAGAAATGTAAAGTGATGCATTTTGTGAGGAAAATGAGAAGAGGCGATATAAGCTGATGGTATAATCTTAAAGGTGGTGAAGGAACAGAGAGACCTGGGGTTTATATAAGTAAATCTTTGAAGGTGACAGGACAGGTAGATAAAGCTGTTAAAAAAAGCATACGGAATACTAGGGTTTATAAATAGGGGCACAGAATACAAAAGTTTTAGAGTATAGAAGTTTTCAAAATGATGAGGGGATTCGATACAACAACAACAACAACATCAAGATTCCATTTATAGAGCGCCTTTCACGTCGGGAGGACGTCCCAAGGCGCTGTACCCGAGCATTGGGGGGAAATGGTCAGGGGGAGGGGAGGGAAGGGAGGGAGCAAGGAGGGGGAAATGGTCAGAGTGAGGGGAGGGAAGGGAGGGAGGAAGGAGGCGGTAGAGAGTCGAGAGTGGAGCTGAAGGCACGGTCAAAGAGGAAGGTCTTGAGACCGGCCTTGATGGAGGAAAGGGAGGAAGCAAGGCGAAGGCACTGGGGGATAGAGTTCCAGAGGCTCGGGGCTGAGAGGCCGGCCACCGATGGTAGGGTGGTTGGGGCGGGGGACATGGAGCAGACCGGAGCCAGAGGAACGGAGGGTACGGGCAGGTAGGCAGGGGGATAGAAGGTCAGAGAGGTAGCAGGGAGCAAGGCCGTGAATGGCCTTGTAGGTGAGGATGAGGAGCTTGAATTCGATCCTCTGGGGGATGGGGAGCCAGTGGAGGCGAGCGAGGGTGGGAGTGATGTGGTCACGGAGCCTGGTGCGGGACAGTACACGAGCTGCAGAGAACTTAATGACCTGCAGCTTGTGCAAGGAGGTGCCGGGAAGGCCGGCGAGGAGAGAGTTCCCATAGTCCAGGCTTGAGGTGATAAAGTTAACCCCATGTCTGCGGATGATGTCACCACAGGGGGAGCATATAAAGAATGAAGAGGAGGCGACCGAGGACAGAGCCCTGGGGGACACCGAACGAGACAGTGCGGGGCTGGAGGAAAAGCCATTCGTGGAAACATAGTGAAGACGGTGGGTGACGTACGACCTAAACCACTCAAGGACAAGGCTTTGAAGGTTGAGGTGGGAGGACAAGCGGTGGAGGAGGATAGCATGGTCGACCGTATCGAATGCTGCCGATAGGTCACAGATGGTCAGGATATCATTGGTGATCATGACCATGGCAGTTTCTGTGCTATGGGCAGCAAGGAAACCCGACTGAAGGGGTTCGAATAATGAATGGGTGGAGAGGATAGAGCGCAGCTGGGAGGCGACAACTCGTTCCAGGACCTTGGACAGGGAGGGGAGGCTGGAGATGGGCCGGTAGCTTGATAGCTGCGACACATCAAGGGAGGGTTTTTTCAAGGTGTGAGTGATGGTGGCAGTTTTTAAGGGAATGGGAACGGAGCCAGAGGAGAGTGACAGGTTGACGATGTCTGTGATATGTCGGGCAAGGAGATGGAGCTGGGAGATAAGGAGTGGAATGGGTTGGGGTCAAGGTAGCAGGTGGTGGGTTTCAGGGATAGGCTGAGTTTGGTGACCGAGGGTGGGGAAACGGGTACGAAAGTGTGTATGGGAGGATGGGTAGGAATCGGAGTGTGGGAGGGAGGGGGTGGGGGGTGGGTGGATGTTGGAGGGGAAGTGACGGCGGAGCGAATTCCTTTGATTTTGGATTCAAGGAAATCCAGCATCTCCTCGCAGTGAAGGTTGGAGGAGATGACCTGCGCGGGGTGGCGGGGGACGGAGGAGTCAGGATGTGGTAGAAAACAGTAGCCTGGGGTTGTTCTTCGCCTCCAGGATTATCCTGGAGTAGATGGACGACTTGGCCGAGGCTAGAGTGGAGCGGTAGATTTTGAGGAGGTCCAGACAGATTTATCGGTGGACTGTTAAGCCAGATTTGACGCAGGTGCGTTCAGCGGCCCACACCTGGCTTTTCAGTGAGCGGAGGTGGGTGGTGAACGAGGGGGAGGAGCGAGAGTAGGAGACAGTACGGGAGGCGATGGGGGCAAGAGTATCGATTGTGGAGGAGAGGGGGTTGCGGAGGAGGGTTAGAGGAGAAGAGGGGTCAGTGAGGGTTGAAGGCCAGAGGGAGAGGAGTTCAGAGGACGATAGGGTGAAGAAGGAGAAACTATTCCCACTGGCGGGTGGGTCGGTATCCCGAGGACACCAATTTAAAATAGTTGTTGAAAGAAACAGGGGGGAGGGGAGGAGAAATGTTTTCACACAGCAAGTTGTTGGGATCTGGAATGCATTGCCTGAAAGGCCGGTGGGAGCTGATTCGATAACATCTTTTAAGAGAGCAAATAATTATTTGAGGAGGACAAGTTTGCAGGGTAATGGGGAGAGAGCGGGGGAGTGGGGTTGATCAGGGCTATGGGGAGAGTGCGGGGGAGTGGGGTTGATCAGGGCTATGGGGAGAGCGCGGGGGAGTGGGGTTGATCAGGGCTATGGGGAGAGAGTGGGGGAGTGGGGTTGATCAGGGCTATGGGGAGAGAGCGGGGGAGTGGGGTTGAATTGGAAGCTCTTTTCAAAGAGCCGACACAGACACGATGGGCCAAGTGGCCTCCTTCTGTGCTGTGTAATGACTGTCTGTGACTCCTGTTGGATGAATGTGTGTTCTGAGATCGCGTGGGACTCTGAAATAGCTATGTGCAGACTTTGGATGGCCATGTGGACGAGTCTGGATCCATCCTGAGCATTAGTTCATTAGCCTTCAGGGGAGAAGCGGAGGTAGGGAAAGAAAGGTGTGCCAGCAGAACCCTCATGAGTTTATGATGTATGGCTGTTTGAATAAGTTTAGCTGATCTGCAATGGTCTGAATCATTAATGTCTTGAGGCAAGGCACCTGGAAGAGTGGGTTATTCACTATAGTGGATTGCCCTTGTGTTGGCTGAAGGCAAGTGGGGGTATGTAGGTATGTGGACTGGTTAGTTACTGCTCACACTTTCTCCATGTTTGATAAAATAAAAACAGTAATACCAAAACGATTTATCAAATCATGAAACAGATTGTCGCTAAATTTCATGAGAAAATATTAACCGTCCCACAAATTAAGAAGTGGCCTACTATTAGGATATACTGTGCTATTTACAGTTAAGTTGAAACACAATGTGAACTTCCAGAAACATGGGTTATGATAACAATTGCTATTATCTTTCTTCTCCAGCCCAATGGTGTTGAATCAGCCGAGATATTGACAGCGCGATAACTTAAGTGGTAGTGACAAGTTAAGCCAGGGCCGAGTATCTGGAGGTTACTGTAGTTCGATACCCTAAAATAATATTAAAAAGATTAAGCTAATTTTAAAAACCTTGGAAAGTGGAGTGACTGTGTATTTTATCCTGGTGTTGTGATTCAAAGATACAGGAGCAAGCCTAGCGAATGGGAACTGGAACATTGAACTGGAAACTGGCATTTGTGGAGCACTTTAACAGGTTGAAATACCAAAGCCTTCTTCAAGATTTAGAGTCAAATGCAGTGATGTGTTTTGTGGGCAAACACAGCAGCAGCTTTGCCCAAAGCAAGATCCCCCAAACAAGCATTAGGTGAACGATCAGTTTATCAGCCAGATAAACCTATTCCAACACAAGTGGAACTGGATTGCAGAGTCCAATGTCACACACTTCTAGTGAATGTCAGCAGCAGTTATGTATGATATGTAGCAAACGTAAATGCAAATTACTGGGTATTAAAACCCATTTCACGTGGAGTCCTGTAGCTCAGTGGTTAGAGCACTCGCCTCGCAAGTGGGAGGACCTGGGTTCAATTCCTGGGCAGGGCACAACATTGGGCACGTTTCCTTACCCCACACGCTTCCATTTAGCCAACAGTAAGTAGGAACCCGGTTGTTAGTCAATTGGCAGATCGCTTTTCCGTGGTTAATAACCCCTTCAAAAATAAAAATACTAATTTGGTCACTCAATCCACGACTGTTTGTGGGACGCTGCTGTGTGCAATTATCTGCTGCGTTTCTCCCACAAAATATACAGTCAATTCACTTTACAGTATATTCTGTGAAGCACGTTGAGACTTCTCGAAGACGTGATAAGGAGCTGTATCAAATACAAGGAATATTATTTTTATTTATTATGTGTTTCTCAATCCGTGAAAGATCAACGGACATTCTTCTGCCTTTCAGCAAAGTATTCTTTTAACATTGATGGGGATTGAGCTAGTGAAAAAGCTACATGTTTATCTGTGTTTCTGTGCACAAATGCCTTGGAGGTCTGAAATTCCACCTTGCCTTAACCTGTGACTTTGGTTGAAAATGTAAGATTGCACAGAATCAAGGAACAGTTCTTAAATTCAATCTTAATATGGACGTCCTGTTGTCCTTAAAAATAAATTCCAAATTGACTAAAGTTCAAGACTTTTTCCACAAGAAACATCTGCACAATCTTTGTGAAAAATAGTCTTACAGACCAAGACTGTGGGTAATAACCCCTTCCAAAAATAATAATAAATTGGTCACTCAATCCAGGACTGTTCATGGGACGCTGCTGTGTGCACTTGGCTGCCACGTTTCGCCCACAAAACATAGTCAATTCACTTTATAGTGCATTCTGTGAAATGCTTTGAGACGCCTCGAAGACATGATAAGGCATTATATCAAATGCAAGTATTATTACTATTATTATTAAGACTGGAGTCACACCCTCCCTACAGGTCAACAACAACAACAACTTGGATTTATATAGCCCCCTCCACGCCGGACGGAGTCTCAGGTCAATGCAGTTTCAGTGAAACTAAGAAGGTTGTGAGTTCAAGACTCACGGTCATTACATTTAAAAAAAGTCATTACAGTAAAAAAAACTTGTGAAACGCTTTTAAGACATCTTCCAGATATTGCTTCATTGCTTTCTGAGGATAGTGCCCAAGACCCATTAAGGGCATTATAAAACAACAACAACAAAATTACATTTGCATCGCGCCTTTCACGTCAGGAGGACGTTCCAAGGCGCTGGACACTCAGTGTTTCGGACAACAGTAATTTACATTTATATACCACGCTTCCCATGGGTAGCGCCTGGGAGTGCGATACAGGTGCAAGTTGTTGTAGATGTGATCAGGTGCTATATCAAATGAACGATTATTGTAATGACATAACAATTATATGATTACATTTAATAATATAACGTCCATTCATCACGTCGTTGAGACGTTCTGAAAGTGCTTCACAGAATATACTGTAAAGTGTATTTTGTGGACGAAACGCAGCAGTCAATTGCGTGCAGCTGGATCCCACAAACAGTCGTGGATTGAGTGACCACATTTTTATTTTTTTATAATTATTAATGATGGCCATGAAGAATCTTTGAGCAGAAAATAAGCTCAAAATTAAACGCAATGTTTCAGGGAAAAAGGGCGTAATGTCAGGAGGAGTGTAAAGAACCCCCTAATTACTAACCAGGGTATGATTCACTCTCACTGCGAACACGTGAGTGAGAATGTTCACAACTGACACACCCCCTTATTCACTGCAATGTGAATAGCAAAGGTGAGAGATTTGTATAAAAAGGGGCCACTTGTTCTCTTGCAGTCATGACCACCATCTCTCTCAACAAACTCACAAGGTGATTGATACTCTCTACCAGACTGAGGATGCCATTGAAGATTATGGTAAGGTTTCACATCGTGAATTTAAACCTTTGAAAATATTCTGGAACTGGTGTCAAAAGTTATTGCTATCTTTCTGGTTTGTAAGTTTTTGACCACAGTGAGTGCGCCCCTTATTGTCATTGTGAACGTTTCTAACAACGCGGGGAGATGAGTTAAATTTAATTGTTATCATTATTACTATATGAATATAATAATAATAATAATTCTTGCATTTGATATATCATGCCTTCTAGACGTCTCAAAGCGCTTCACAGAATATACTGTGAAGTGAATTGACTGTATATTTTGTGGGTGAAACGTGGCAGTCAATTGTGCACAGCCGTGGATTAAGTGACCAAATTATTATCATTATTTTTTTAAAAACATCTTTTAAGTAGCATAGAATTGGAGAAGGTTTAGAGAAGAGCTCGAAATGATGGGGCAAAGTTCCAAAAGATGAACTGTTTTCATTAGATACCAGTGACTTTAGGGAGAGAGAAAGATGATCAAAGTCTTTAAAAGCTGAATATTGATATATTGGATATTGAGATGAATATTGATATGGATGTGAGCAAAACCTAAAAAGGGCCAACTGGCTGAGACCATGAGCATAATAATCCTTGTGTTTGGTATAAAGCCTTATTCATGTCACCAAAATGTCTCAAAGTACTTCCCAGGATGTATTGTAAAATGTAGTGACTGTGTATTTGACGAACCAGACTGGTCACCACAGTGCAAATAATTTGTTCCTGTTTATGTTATAAAACCATTTCATAACTTAAAATAAATTCTATCAGATCACTGCTCTGATCCAGGGAAATGTTCCTCTAGTTGCTCCTCATAAGTAAAGTCTGGTATCCCCTGGTATCTTCCCAGTGAATCCTTCCTGCACTCTCTCTCACTGGACTCAGTGTCAACTAAACATTGTGTGGGTTTAGTCAGGTCAGGTGAGTGAGGTGGTACCTGTGCAGAGCTGTGCCCCAGGAAGCAGTGTAGATGAGTTGAGTCCATGGAACACTCAGCAGGTCACGCAGCATCTATGGAGAGAGGCGAGTTAAACGTTTCAGTGAGTTAACGTTTCAGGTCAGAGTGGACCTCATAGAGGTGCATAACATTTTAAATGGGATTGAAAAGCAAACCCAGATCAATACTTTAGGATGCATCAAGACAACATGGTTTAGAGTTGCAAAGGGCAATTTCAGGACAGATACAAGAAAGTTTTTTTTAAAACCCTGTAAAGTTGTTAGCTACCCTGTTAGACTAACTAATAACTGTAACGGGTTGGCAGGATGTGGGGTTGAGAACAGTACACCACTTGACGTACATCTCTGTTTCTTCCAGATTGCATTCTGCATCGCAGTGCTGCTGGCAATTCTTGGCAAAGGCTGTGTTGCTCAAGCGATGGAAGGAGCCACTGGTACCTCTTCAGATTTTCATCACAAACAGATCGAACACTGGATCAAGAAACTGAGCACACAGCCAGTAGGGCTTTCAAATGTGGAGAACAACAGTGTGGCCCAGTGGACATATCAGTAAGAGATACTTCTATTCATGTACTCGTGAGGTTCTCTGCTTCTGGGCACGAACCTCAAACACATTGTTGTCAAATGTTTTGGGATAATAGTATTTGTAATAAAGTATTCCATTGATGCCAATTCAGGAATTCCACAAATTACACCAATCATGCGGTGTTTTTAAGTTTGGCATTGTCAGAGTTGCCGTCCTTTGGATGAGATGTTTAAACCAAGGTCCTGTCTGCCTGGACGTTAATGATCCTGGAGTACTATTTGAAAAGAGAAAGGATTTTTTCGCGGGGTCCCGGCCAATAACCCCTCAGATAAAATTGGTCATTCACTTCATGGCTAATTGTTACGTATAAATTAGCTGCTGTGTTTGCGTACCAAATACACTTTACAATGGTCACCGGCCTGCTTCATGTTCCCTGTCATTGGTGGCCGAGTTTTCAGCCTGTCTGCGCCTTGGGACGTCCTCCCGACATGAAAGGCACGACACAAATGTAATTTTGTATTGTATTTGCCACTCGCTCTGTAACTCCATCCCAGAGACCTTCCTACTCATCTCCTCCCTCACCTTGTTCATGATCCATCTGAAGACCTACCTCTTTGACTGCCTTCAGTCATCTTGCCCCTTCCCTGCCCACCCCGCTCTGCTCCCACCCCCAGCTCGGGTGCTAAGTGAGGACTGTTAAACACCTTGTAAATTCATCCCAATGTGAAAGGCACGATATAACTATAAACACAAAGCTCCTTAATTCATCCTTTGCTATAGCGCCTTTAATTCATGAAAGACATTGCATCACATGCAAAGATTATTGTCATGTATTATTAAAATGAACAAAGGAATATGGGGGAGGGTGATATGTTTTTGGGGAAGGTCTCAACATATGACAATACTAAAGAGCACAGTCGAGCCACAGAGCATCACCAGTGCACCATTGAGGAGCTGCACTGCCTCCTGTCTTTACAATCCTAAACCCATGTCTTGCCTGTTTTATTTGAAGAATGGACATCAACAACAGGCGGATTCCGCGAGTGCTGGGTGTGGCGAGGTGCAGCCAGCCCTCCTGCCTGATCAACGGCACCTACAATCCTCACTACTCTGCCGTCAAGCTAACCATCAAGTTCCCAGTGCTCACCTACCAGGATGGAGGCTCCCTGATGCTGGACTACGAGAACGTTTCAGTCGCCTGTCTCTGCCTTCGCTCCAACATCATCAACTGAACCTTGCATCAGCGTTTTCTGGCTTCATGTCTTGGCACCACATCAGTGGTCACTGTAAATCCAATGTGCAACAGAAGCAGGGTAGGTTTTTTCAGGGACAGGAGACACTTGAAACTCACATATTTTAAATTGTCCAAATAAGCTACAATAATGTGAGGCTTTGTATTATTTTACATTAATATATTCATATTCTATATTAACAACATAAGAACATAAGAATTAGGAGCAAGACATTCGGCCCCTCGAGCCTGTGCCTCGTCATTTGATAAGATCATGGCTGATCTTCAGACCTAACTCTAATTACCTGCCCTATCCCCATATCCCCTAATCCCTCTATTTTTTTAAAAATCTATCAGTCTCAGCCTTGAAGATGTTCAAGGACTGAGCATCTACAGCCTTCCATAAATTCACTACCCTCTGAGTGAAGAAATGTTTCCTCAACTCTGTTCTAAAAGGCTGACCCTTAATTTTAAGACTGTGACCCCTGGTTATAGATTCTCCTCCCGGGGAATCAGACCCTCAGTGTCTACTTTATCAGCCCTTCAAGAATCTTATATGTTTCAATAAGATCCCCCTAATTCTTCTGTACTCGAGAGAATACAGCCCTAGTTTATTCAGCCTATCCTCATAGATCAGTCCCCTCATCCCAGGAACTAACCGAGTGAATCTACGCTGCACCCCCTCGAGGGCAAGTATGTCCTTTTTTAAATAAGGACCAAAACTGCACACAATACTCTCGGTGCGGTCTCACCAAAGCCCTATACAGTTGCAGCAAGACTTCCCTACTCTTGTACTCTAAACCTTTTGCAATGAACGCTAACTGCCGTTCGCCTTCTTAGTTGCTGCTGCACCTGCAAACTAACTTTTTGAGACTGGTGTACAAGGACACCCAAATCCCTCTGAACACTAACACTATCTAATCTCTCCCCCTTTAGAAAATAATCTGTTTTTCTATTTTTTCTTTCTACTTCATACTTCCCCACATTAAATTCCATCTGCCACCTACTCGCCCACTCCCCTCGCCTATCTATATCCCGTTGCAATCTTTTTGCATCATCCTCAGAACTTACTCTCCCACCGAGTTTAGTGTCATCCGCGAATTTAGATACGTTACATTCAATGTCCTCGTCGAGATCATTGATGTAAATTGTAAATAGCTGAGGTCCAAGCACTGATCCTTGTGGCACTCCACTAGTCACATCCTGCCAATTCGAGAATGACCTGTTTATCCCTACTCTCTGTTTTCTACCCGTTAGCCACTCTTCAGTCCATGCTAATATGTTCCCATTAATCCCGTGGCCTTAACCTTATGTAATAGCCTTTTGTGTGGCACTTTGTTAAATGCCTTTTTAAAATTAAATATACTACATCTACTGGTTCCCCCCTATCTAACCTGCAGATACATCTTCAAAAAACTCTAAAAGATTAGTTAAGTATGACTTCCCTAAATATTCAATATATTTTGCTCATTTATTCCAAATATTGTTATTGGTTATTTAACCTGTCAGCACTGAGAGGTCTGCAGAGATAACTGGGAATAAAGTTTCAATTACATAGAATCATAGAACAAGAAGATTACATTTGTATAGCGCCTTTCACATCTGGAGGATGTTCCAAGGACAGTGTACAGCATTTCAGACCCGAGCTGGGGTCAGGGAGGGAGAAGGGAGAGGAGGGGAAGGTGGGTGACCGATGGCATGGTCGAAGAGGATGGTTTTGAGGCGGGACTTGAAGGAGGCTAAGGAGGGGGCGAGGCGGAGTGACTGGGGGATGGAATTCCAGAGGTTGGGGGCAGAGTGGCTAAAAGCCCTCCCACCAATGGTGGGTCGGGGGACGTGGACAGCTCACAAGGGGGACTTTGGACCAATCGAATCTGCTCTGGCTTTCAGAGCAAACTGGCTATTCAATCCCACTGCCCTGCCCTCTGCTCTAACCCCTTATCCCACCACGCAGATCTATCTTAATTATATTAAGTTTAACACAATTCACTTTCCTTCATCCCATTTCTTTCCTGTCCCACAGTCCATTTTAAATGACAAGCAATTGTCAATTAATTGTAAGTTTCAATGATTTTTAAGAGGCTGAAAAGTGCTTCTAAAGGACAGGGCTTCTGGGTTTTCCAGCCGTTGACAACTCAGAATTAACAAAGGGATGTCAGTGGAACCAAGAGACAGATGTGCACCAGTCAATAAATCCCCTGGTGTAATTCAGTCTGATATAACTTTATATTGTTGGAATTGTCCTGCATTCACGGTCTGACTTATGTTGATTGTTTATTTATTATATACATTCTCAGCATTTCCTGTACTTTGTTACCATTTATTTATTTAAAAAATAAACAACGATGTTCCCTTCCATTGTGTTTCAAATGGTTTCATTATTTAAATAGGTGATTCAGTGCAGACATTGTACAATAGTTTTTGCAGTCAACTGCAGGGAACCTGTGCCAAATACTGCTTTGAATTCAGTCAGCAGGGGCTGAGTGAGGTTGCACTCCAAGGAGAGGGAAATTTCCAGGTGTAAGTGGTAAACACAGAGGGAACCCTCGGTCTGGTCTGGATTCTTCTAAGCATAATAATGGGTTTCCTTATGTGTCAGACACTCAGTCGATCACACAAAATAATCCTCAGTGAGTGTGAGGAATGCTGGTAAGTGGGTTAGACCAGATGTCAGATTGTCCTCTTCGTTTTCTTCACATTATTATCACTCCCTTGTTTTCAGTCTTCATCTCCTGAAGCCCTGACTCAGACTGGGTAGTGGGTACACAGTGACCAACCAATGAGAAATCCTTGGGGGTCAGGGCTGAGGTACGTTGTTGGTGAAGAGTTGAGGGCCGTTACACTGTATCTCTGGGATACTTCTGAGCTTTAAGCTCAACAATCAATAGAAATCGGGTGCCCTCAAATGTTCCATTGCCCACACTATCAACCCTCACCTTAACAAATATACATATACTTAAAAAAAACGTTTTTCTCACACTGCTTTCTGTCCGGTACAAATATCAGTTACACTTATTCAGCTTCTTACTAACACTTCCTTAAAGTTGATTAGTGTAATGAGCTTGGGAGTGCAGTTACTGTAGGTCAGCTGATCTCTGAAATTATATTTCTTGGAAAAAATCTTAAATACGCACAGTATAATTGCGTGCCACTGCATAGCAATGTGCTCAACACTGCCAGCTGGTGGTACAGAGCCACAAGTGAAAATAATAATAATAATAATCCTTGCATTTGATATAGCGCTTTTCACGTCTTCGAGATGTCTCAAAGCGCTTCACAGAATACACTGTAAAGTGAATTGACTGTATATTTGTGGGCGAACGCAGCAGCCAATTGCGCACAGCAATGTCCCACAAACAGTCGTGGATTGAAATGACCAATTTATTATTTTTTTTTCTTGAGGGTTTACTATCAGGTGTGTGGAGTAAGAAAACTTGTCACCCCCTCCGGGAATCAAACCCAGGTCTCTCGCTTGCCAGGCGAGTGCTCTAACCACTGAGCTATGGGACTCCACAAATGCCAACAAGCTTCAGTTCAGAAGGGACCTTTGTGGAAGTTTAATGGGTCATGGGATTGAAAATGTAAACCCAGAACAATACTTTAGGATGCACTGATTGCAGGATATGGGTTTAGAGGCAAAGGGCAATTTCATGACAGATATCAGGAAGATTTTCTTTTCCCAGAGGAACAGGTTGCCAAGGAAGGGTAGTTGAGGCAGGTCACTGGACCCATTAAAAAAAAGCTTGATTCTGTGATGGGAGGATGAGTAACTGAAAGGAGAACCCGGGTTCGATTCCCAGGCAGGGTGAAATGTTGGGCAAGTTTCCTTACTCCACGGACCTCTGTTTTCTTAGCAGTAAGTAGGAACCCAGTTGTTATCGATTGGCGGATCACTTTTCCTGGGGTAATAATCCCTTCAAAAGAAATAATTTGGTCACTCGATCCGTGACTGTTTGTGCAACACTGCTGTGCGCAATTTGCTGCCGCGATTCGCCCATAAAATACAGTCACTACACTTTACAGTAAATTCTGTGAAGACGTGATCAGGCGCTATATCGAATGCAAGGATTATTATTATACGGGCCAAAGGGACTTTAATCTAAACTACTCTTGAACCTATGTGTGGTGTTAAATTAGGACTCAAAATGAATAGTTGAAATTGAAAAAAAAACCTCCAACAAAGTGAGAATGAGACATCTGATCAATGCTAAACCACATTGCACCATCCAGTGGTGGTGAGAAAAGGTGCAAAATAGAGACAGGTTGTTTTATTTTTCTTTAAATACACCTAATTTTGATGCACACGTTCATGAAACATATACCTCTCTCTCCATTGTTTTAGAGCCATCCACGATACAAGAGACATTCTTGGACTTTTTCTTTTAAGATGAAGGTGTGAAGAACTTGGGAGACTTGGGAGAAAAATATTGTTCAACTGGTCTCTTACCTTCATATATGCCCTTCTTCATGGTCTCTTTCCTCACAGCTCTGTCAAGAGTTGGTGACCATCAGAGAGGATTATTTTTTCCCCTTCTTCCCCCGGGCTCGGCTACTGATGGGGGAGAGGAGGGCATGGGGGATGAACAGGCGGCCAGAACCGGCTGAGTGGAGGAGGCGAGTGGCGGAGTGGGGGGTAAGTAGGTCGGAGAGGTTACGGGGGAATTAGCCCCACATTCCAGCAAAGCCACTCCTCCAACAACCAAATCCTATGACAACTCAACCCGGTGACAACACTTACCCACCACAACAAACATCCAGACGGACCTCAATGTTGGTTTCAAGAATTTCAGACCATAACAGCTCACCTTCCCCCTCCCCCTCTTCTGTGACCATTACCACATCCTCTGCGTCCCAGACACAGCGTTTCTCTCTCTGCTCTGGCTGTTTTGTTACAATTCCCCACCCCACCACCTCCCTTTATTTTTTATTATTAACACCTCTTTAACCCATTATCCCACCCCCCACCCCATTTTCTCCTTTGTCTTCCTTGCCCTTCCTCCCCCCTCTCTGTTAAAAGCCTCTCCCTCCCAACATGCCCCAGTTCTAACGAAGGGTCGTGGACCCAAAACATTGACTCACTTTCCTCTCTCCATTGATGCTGCCTGACCTGCTGAGCGTTCCCAGTGACTTTTGTTTTTTGTATCCAGACTGATTGACGGAGAGAGAGCACATTCCATTCCAACAATCTCTCTGTGGGATTTCCATGTGAAGGTGGGATACATGGAAGCCTCAGCTTGGTTTGGATGCTCTTGAGCAACAGTGATAGGTTTCCACATGTCAGACACCCCACTGCCTAAAAATAAGAGGGAGGGGGGGAAAAGACTAATGATTTGACATGTATGGCAACCAATAGTAGAGTGACTTGAACTGTGATACACTGGGACCGTTGGCTACACGTCACTCAACCTCAATGGATCGTTCCAACAATAACTTGCATTTACCTCGTGCCAGTCACGCAGGTTAGCACCCCAGAGCGCTCGACAGTGGTGGAGCACGATGCTCCCTGGGCAATCGGTGGCTAGTTTTGTGACAAAGGGAGAAAAACGTGCCATTTCCCCCACAAGACAAAGTGACGGCAGCAATGGAGCTTCAGCAACACCCAGCAGCCAAACACACAAAGTTTTAATTAAAACTCGAATTGACAAAGGAGCAGCTCCAGCGATGCTCCTCAGCCTCAGGGAACTTGGTGGTGAAGCCAATGTTGTGGCTTAGCAAGCTATGGGGAGGAGTAATTGTTTTTTTCCCTTAGCTGAAGGAGGCTCGCTATGACAAAGTCTAGAGACATAGCTTGGTTCATGGGCTTAGTTCCTGTTTAGACTTTTGCCCAGATCCTAAAATAAGCTTCTGTCATTTCTGTAACTTCAGGCAGAAGACACTCCCATGTCAAAAGCTCCACAGCCAACTCTGTACATTTTGTTGCCTGACCAACATTTGTACTAGAATCCAAACTGGTGGTCAAGTTAATAGGGGTAGATTCTTGGTGATGGATTTTCACCCAGTGTTCTTCTGTGAAAGGTGATTTACAAAATAATGAAATGCTCGTACAGGGTTGTTGGGGTAAATGCAACAATGGCCGTTGGAGATCGGGGAATTTGACAAGCAAATGCAGAGGAAGAGCATTCAATGGCGCAAGGGAAAGAGCTGGAACTTGGCATTAGGATGGATGGCATCTTGGAGGCACAAACCCCAGCAATGGGCAGAATGTTCTCCCACTCTTGTCCATTTCAGAACTCTTATTGTTATACATTTCTTTGTCTCCAAAATACCAATAGATGTAATAAAGTGGAGAGAGAATAAAACAGTAACTGGGCGCAACACACCGGTACATTTCCCACTACTTTTCCAATTCAGACTCTCGTGCCTCTTGGAAGAGTTTTGCCCCAACACAAACAAGGATAGAGTCAAAGTCTTTCTAAGTCTCATTGATTTGCGAAGCAGATCAAACATGCCTTTAGTTCCAGCACGCCTGCCTGGAAACCACTTCCAGGGTTAATTCCAGGAAGCCTCCACTTACTTTGCCCTGGCTCAAAACACACGACAATTGTATAGCACCTTTCATGTCAGGAGGACATCCCAAAAAGGTATCCAAGGAAATGGCATGGGTGTACACAAACCATGCACATGACCAAAGGCGATTATATATAGATTCCCTATGTACGCAGGCACACACATTAACAAGCAGGCACACGATGCAAACACAGAGGGTAATACAGCAGGAATCAAAATACAAACGGTGCACAAATAAATCACATGTACGTCATGAGCTGTTTCTATAAGCGAATATTTATTTTTCTCAGCTGAACTCCTTTTTCCTTCAGTGGCTCCACAGGCTCTCACCACCTTCTGTAATTCGCCCAAGTGCCCATTATTTAGACATTTCTAGTTGAGTGTTGGAACGACCTTCAACCTGAGGCAGCACAGCTGAGACTGAACCAATTAATTCCTAACATCAGTAAATCTGGCTTTGTTCTTCCCCAGCCCTAATGGCAGGACATTCAGGTTAATTGCAGTGCCCTCCCTGATGCCAGTTGGATATCAGCTCACTTTGGCTCGCACTCGATTCGAACCTGGAATTTTCTCGTGTCTGTGGTTTAGCAATTGGCAGATATTTAAGTGTCAGACCAAAACCAGGCACATACACGAGCGAGAGGCATATATTGAAGCAGTGATGACAGGGGGAACATGCACACATAAGCTACATTCATACCTATACATACAAGCAGCACATGAAATACCAAAATACCAGGGCATCCTGTGGGAGGGGAGGAGAAAGAATAATATGCATAAAAGAGACTCTTTCTCACATAAAAAGATAAGCAGACAAGTCACTTAAACCACAAGTGTTGCATGCACATATTAAAAAAAAGCCTGCGTGCATAGCGAAATACAGAATGCTAAACAAAATCTGCTGTGCGCAATTGGCTGCCGCGTTTTGCGCACAAAACACAGTCAATTCACTTTACAGGATATTCTGTGAAGAGCTTTGAGGCGTCTCAAAAACGTGATAAGGCGCTGTATCAAATGAAAGGATTATTATTAATACGTGAGCAGGTTAGGTCGTCCTCACACACAACGCATTAGATGCAGAAATGAAGAAATGGGATAAAGTGTAAAAGACAAGTGCAATACATTCTCACCCAGAGTGGGAAGGAGCCAAATGCAGCTCTCAGGTCCATCCATACAAGACTCAAGCGCACGCTCACACAGACACACACACACAGACAGACACACACACACACACACAAGTATCATGCGAAAACAAACATAGACATACATAATTAGAATTTACACATTAGTAAATACATAAGACAGACAATCTTGAACGAACTAAATATGAAAGCACATGCACACATCGCGACTACTTGTGTAGAGTTTGTTACAAACAAAGCCAGAGATGGACACGCAAAGCTCATGTATATTCTACATGTACCTGATGTTCCCAGGCAAGCAAAGCACAGGCAGGAGTTGCAACAGAAGCACATAGGGAAAGCAAACATAAACAAGACATTTATGTGCACACGGACGTAGAAATACAAGGCATATGGGACATTAACAAGGAAAGCTCATGCTCGAAGCACATCGAGGAGACGCAAAAACAAGCAGAAGCACAAAATGAGTTACATACATACAGGGCACAAGATGGTGAGCATATACACCAATGGTGTGTAGATATACACAATCATGCAGACAAACCATCTCTTCATGAGAAATTCAAGGGGACGTGCCTTACACATACACAAGGTACACATGTAAGAGATGTACACGTACAGACAGCACATGCCTGACACACAAGGCACTTGGCAAACACTCACAACATTGCACTCAATGCACCACACTATACAATAAGTTCTTTGACACCATGGTTTTGAACAGTATATAATTACACATGGCGTATATACAATTGCCGTTAGCCTTCAGATACCAATCATTAAGATACACTCAAGTATAATAGATTCCACAATTAGTACTGTGTAAAATAGTGCTTTCCTTTGATGCCTGTGAATTCATGTCTAACCGCTCGCACACAAAAACCAGTTATTTAAGGATAAATTTTCAACTTAAAATTGTTTCAATAAATGCCCTTTTTTATCCCCTTAATAGCATTTAATGTGTTACCTTTGAAAAAAATATTCTAGGGATGAATTTTGTGCAGATCAAGGTGAGGCATTCCATATGGAAGGACACATTACCGCCTAGTTTTGACACCAGGGTCGGTATTCACGCCATTCACCTTCAGGGTAGGTATCGTACAGGTTAGATCATGTGCAAACCTTCTCGTACACAGCAGACACACGCCACAAGCCTCTGAACAGCACCTCCTCTTCCACTTGAGTGCAGTTTCCATTTTCCACACCGACCAAACTGGTTGGAGCACGACTGCGAATTCAATCTCAATTGGTTGTAAATGACCTGCAGTTTTGTGGCATGGACATGTGCTCAACAGGATCAGAATTTAGAGACAGCCAATGTAATGTCATTTGCAGCTTTCACCAGTAGCCGAGGGGAGACTCATCTCATCAGTGTGGACTAAATTTCAAATCAGGTTAAACAGATGAAGGCTCACCATAACACAAGATGCCATCCTGCCCCCCCCCCCCCCCCACCCTCGACAGAATCCTGTTTTAAGTGTAACGGCCCCTGGTGTAAAGTGCTCTGTGGCACGTGCATTTACTGTGCTGGAGGAAACTACTTTTATGCTGGCTTTAGTGACGGAACAAGTAAAACTGAAGTAAAATGGATTGCTTATTAAAACACTTCATTGTCCTTACCTTATTTCACATTTTATTTTGTTAATTTGTTTTTCCTATTTTTTCCCCCCCTCTAATTATGGTACAAGGTGAGCATGTTCCTACAGAAGAATAAATTGTTACCAGATCCCTGGACCCCAATTTTGGTATCAATAGCAGAGCAGTTAATGGATGGTAAAAACTCAGAAAAATCGACAAAATTTATTCCGTTCATAAAAATCTTTAGCCCAAATAGCAAACCCACCCTCTCTCCCTCTGTGAAGGTTAGCACTTTACGAGATTGCTTATACACAAACTATGAATCAGGTAAATGTCAATGGGAATCTAATACAGCAGACAGCAGTGCAAAATGAAGGGAGGAAGCGGCCACCAATGTGCCAACGTTAATTAGTCAGCAACTCGATTTAAGAAGGTTGTTTCATCAAAAAAAGGAAGAAAAGAAATGTGCTCTAAGTTCATGATTTCTTGGCATTTGAATGAATGTATTAGGCAAAGCGATGATGGAAGGGGAGAGACGTTAAAGCCGATAGCTGTACATTATGCACAGGTTTAAACTCAGGCGACACAGTCACTCGTTCTTCCTCTGTATATTCATACAGATAGCTGGAATGGGACAATCGAATCCAAATCGTGGCACTGAGCTCAGTCAGCACGGACATTTTCATTGGAAATCGGAAACTGAAATCTAGGAACAACAGCACTGAGCCAGCTAAATCCCACATTCTGTTTCAAACATCAACCTCCCAGGAAAAGGTTCTTTTTTGACTTCATGATACACATTCCAAGTGAAAGGGACTGTCCATTTCAAAGAAGTCCATTTTGTGCCTTGTTAGCAACACTTTTTCTTCTTTTTACTGTTTTTTGTAAGTTTGATGACGTCGTTTTGCTGCTGTTGCTGCTGTTTGGCTAAGTTCTCTTTCTTGGCTCTGAGGACCAGCTCCGTGATGCAGTTGAACATCTGACGAGACAAAAAAAAAAAGACGATAATACAACATTGCAAAATGCAGCACCAAAATGGTCCTGCTTAATTTCTTCATCAAATTGGATCAGTTAAGGAAAGCTTACCTCTTCCACATTGAGGTTCTCTTTTGCACTGGTTTCAAACAGCTGAATCCCCATCTGCTCTGCAAATTTCTGTGCATCGTTGGTCTCTACCACCTTGCGTGCTGGGTCATCATTCTTATTGCCAACTGAAAAAAAAGTATAATAATGATACCTGCATTTGATATAGCACCTTATCACGTCTTCTAGACGTCTCAAAGCGCTTCACAGAATATACTGTAAAGTGAATTGACTATATTTTGTGACCAAACGTCAATTAGACACAGCAATGTCCCACAAACAGTCGTGGATTGAGTGACCAAATTATTATAATATTTTTATTAAAAGGGATAATTATCCCCAGAAAAGAGATTTACCAATCGACTAACAACTGGGTCCCTACTCTCTGCTAGGTAAACAGAGGGCTGTGGAGTAAGGAAACTTGATCAACATTTCGCCCTACCCGCTTGCGAGCCGAGAGCTCTAACCACTAAGCTGCAGGACTCCTGTATGCACATTTTGTTAAATGGATGTAGAATGAATTGCTTTTAATGTGAAAGACAGTTCACGCTTTCCCCTAAACCCAAAATGATTGTTTTGGGAACGAAAAAAAAGCTCCATTGGAAACTCCAGAAGTAGAGCATTGATCCCTCAGCTGCTCAACAACAACAAGATTCCATTTATAAAGCGCCTTTCACGTCAGGAGGACGTCCCAAAGCGCTGCACAGTTGGGTCATGACCCGAGCAGGGGGGAAATGGTCAGGGTGAGGGGAGGGAAGGGAGGGAGCAAGGAGGGGGGAAATGGTCAGGGTGAGGGGAGGGAAGGGAGGGAGCGAGGAGGGGGAAGAGAGTCGAGAGGGGAGCTGAAGGCACGGTCAAAGAGAAAGGTTTTGAGACCGGCCTTGAAGGAGGAAAGGGAGGAAGCGGCGAAGGCACTGGGGATGGAGTTCCAGAGCCTGGGGGCTGAGAGGCTGAAGGCCCGACCACCGATGGTAGGGCGGTTGGGGCGGGGGACGTGGAGCAGACCAGAGCCAGAGGAACGGAGGGTACAGGCGGGTAGGTGGGGGGATAGTAGGTTGGAGAGGTAGGAGGGAGCGAGGCCGTGAATGGCCTTGTAGGTGAGGATGAGGATCTTGAAATCAATCCTCTGGGGGATGGGGAGCCAGTGGAGGCGAGCGAGGGTGGGAGTGATGTGGTCGCGGTGTCTGGCGCGGGACAGTACACGAGCTGCAGAGTTCTGAATGACCTGCAGTGTGGAGGGAGGGCCGGGAAGGCCGGCGAGGAGAGAGTTCCCATAGTCCAGCCTTGAGGTGACAAAGGGGTGGACCAGGGTTTCAGCCGCGTGAGGGGTGAGGTAGTGCCGTAGTCTGGCGATGTTCCGGAGGTGATGGAAGGCGGTGCCAGTTGTGGTGCAGATGTGAGGGAGAAAGGACAGCTCAGGGTCGAACAAAACGCCGAGGTTCCTGACTGGCTTTGAGAGGTGGAGAGTGCGGCCTTGGATGCTGATGGTGTCAGCGCCTGAGGTGCGGAGGCGCTGACGTGAGCCAATCAGGAGGGCCTCGGTTTTTCGCACGTTGAGCTGAAGAAAGTGCTCCTTGGTGAAGGAGTCACAAGTGGATGAGTGACACACTTACAGTGAGGATAGGGAATGGTAAGTAAAAACCTCAGGGAACCTGTACAAATAATTCTCAGACGAGCACAATAATAATGTTACACTCACCAAGTATCCGGCACACATCATCACAATTCTGGTTTATTTCATGTAGCCATCGCTTCACGTTTACAAAGGATTCTGCGCTGGTCACATCATATACTACTATGACCCCATGAGTGCCTCTGTAATACCTGTCAAAATAGAAGTACACAATTGGTTTGACTATTTTAGCTTTTCATCCACATCTTGAAATCCATAAATTATATATTCACACAGGAACACACCCTCCCCAAAGAAAAACTGTTGGTGACTTTTTTGCTTTGTAATAATGCCCTTCAATGCTATTTTTTGCACAAAGCCTTTTTATCATTAGAAATTGTATTACTGTGTATATGATAGAAGAGTGGGGGAGATGATCCAACTCTCTATATACGATCCCTAAGTGGGTATATTGAGCCCATCCCAGCCGACTTCACATTTCTACACAAACTCGCCTCTAAAAGTAGACACAGAACGCAAATGCACACAACACGTCAGAAACTACACCCCCCATCAGACAATATCCATGTGTAAATGGCATACATATGTGGAACTTGGTTTGGTTAGGATACTCATTAAGCACGGTGATGGGTTTCCACATGAATCAGACACCCGATTGACCAAAAAAAACACAGTACCCATAGCTTCCTATTTCAGCAGTTTACTACTTCCTCTTATCCAGAATTTCAGTTTCATTAACAGCCCTGAATACTGAATACTTGATCAGAAAATACAGTCACACCACTTTACAGTATATCTTGTAAAGCTCGAAATAAGACACTGTATCAAATGCAAGGATTATTATATTCACTACATCACCAATATCCACTAATTAATTACCTCTCTAATGGATTTCAATAAATTACAATTATCTGCTGATACATCTGTATCCCAGCAAAAAAAAAGCCTTCAGGGCGAGTAAAGTGAAACTAATTGCCTCCGTGTTCATTATATACCGATGAACATGCTCCCTTTATAACACACACTAGCAAGGCCTAGGATCATACATTGAAACATTACAATTTAATGAGTTACAAAGCCATAGCTTTTAAACTTCAAAACTAATTTTAAACCTTTCAGATTAAATTGTGAGACTTTGTAGAATTACTGTACTCTCTCACCATCATGGGAAATGAAGGTTTTGTTTTTTTTGAGGGGGGCAGCAGCCAGGTATCTATACACATGCAGAAACCCATCACTATGCTTAAGTGTATCCAAACCAGAGTTCCATACATCCCACCTCTGCATGGGAATTAGAGATATTTGTTGAAATGTGTACTCTCTCCCTGGAGGGAAGCATCCTGCTTACCTAATCCCGGAAAATATTACGCGCAGGTGGGGATGAGCCAAAACTTGGGAAAACTTGGAGTACTCCTGGAGTCTAACCAGCTAAAACCGTATAGCTTGCTATTTAGACGCCTGGCAAGCTTTTCCGTTGCTTATCCAGCTAGGGCTTCAGCTTGTTGGGTTAACGGAGCTGAGTGGAATAGTCTCTGTCCTCAAAGACTGCTGGTGAGCACGGCTGTGCTCTCATCAGCAGTGCCTGGAATACTGCCAATTCAGCTATGAGGAGATCCCCTAAGGAGGATAGTCACATGTAAGGATTAATTCAGTTGCTTGTTGAAGAATACAGTATAAACTGGAGGGTGTGTGAAACAGACACTTGAACATTTTACTGCAGGTATTCAACAAGATAGCAGTTTTACTAATTAAAATTCAGCCAATTGCAACAATAAAATTACATTTATACAGCGCCTTTCACGTTGGGCGGACGTCCCAAAGCCCTGGACAATCAGTGTTTTAGACCCGAGATCGTGGTCGGGATCGGGGAGGGTGACAGCAAGGGAGGGTGGGGGAAATGAGGGTGACCGAAGGCACAATCGAAGAGGAGGGTTTTGAGACAGGTCTTGAAGGAGGCAAGGGAGGGGGCGAGGTGGAGGGACTGCGGGATGGAGTTCCAGAGGGTGGGGGCAGAATGTCTGAAGGCCCGCCCGCCCGCCAATGGTGGGTCAGGCAAGGTGGGGATATGAAGCAGGCCGGAGCCTGCTAAGCGGAGGGAGCAGCCAGGTTGGTAGGAGGAAGCAAGGCCGTGGAGGGCTTTGAAGACGAGGACCAAGATTTTGAACTATATCCTCTGGGTGATGGGGAGCCAGTGGAGGATGGGGGTTGATAGGGTCGCGGAGCCTGGTGCGGGAGAGGACACGGGCTGCAGAGTTCTGGATGATCTGCAGCCTATGGAGGGAGGAGTTGGGGAGGCCGACAAGCAGGGAGTGTGTATAGTCAAGCCTCGACGTTATGAATGTGCATTTGAGGGTCTTGGCGGCCTGTGGTGTGGGACAGTGGCGGAGCCGGGCCATGTTGTGGAAGTGGGAGAAGGCAAAGCGGGACCAGGCATGGAAGTGGGGTACAGAGCATAGTTGAGGGTCAAACAAAACGCTAAGGTTTCGCCAAGGCAATTGCAAGATTAAAATGCTGGAAAGGATAGAATATGTGCAGATAGATCAGTGCTATTTAGGGTGGTTAATTTCATAATAATTTCCTAGGTAAACGTTTAGGTTTCTATATGATTTAACATTTCTTGTGTCAAAGGCTGGATTTTAGGGCAGCACTGTACAAGTTAAACGGGCAAAAGCCTTCTGTTTTACAACTGGTTGTCCAACAAAGTCCAGTTGCACAACCTTTCTAATACCTTAAATGAGTAAACTGAGTGGCCAATGGAAAAACAGGCAGCGTGATAACAGAAAACCATGCCCTAAAATGCACTGATAACAACAACTTGCAGTTACATAGCGCCCCCCTCGCAGGGTAGCGTCACAGAGCGCTCAACAGTGGCGGAGCCTGACTCCGAGCCGGGTTGCGAGGGGAGGTGGCCGTAAGCACGGTTGAAGAGGAAGGTTTTCAGTTGGGACTTGACAAAGGGGACACACTACCTTGGTTACTGCACTGAGAGCATCCCAGCTCTCATTGAGGACAGTTTCATCGGCATCATTTAAGAGTCTGATTAAACCAGCCATCAGATTCCTAACGTGGGGGAAATAGTCAGCCTTGGACTTGGAGCAGCACAGCCAAAGAGGAAAGTTTTCATGCGGAACTTGAAAGAGGGAGAGAGGGGACAAGAAGGAGGGATTGAGGGAGAGTGTTCCACAGTTTTGGGGCATAATGGCTGATGGTGAGGACCAGCATTTTGAACTATATCCTCTATGTGATGGTGGGGCGAAGGGTGCGAAGGACGAGCAAGAGGCCGGTGTCAGTCCAATGAAGGCGCCGGGTGGTGGATTGGAGAGGGAGGAGGTCAGAGAGGGAGGGAGGGAGGTGCCAGGGAGTGAATGGATTTGAACACAAGAGTGAGGATCTTGATCTTGAAGTCAATCCATTCAGTAATGCAGAGTCAGCGGAGCCTGTGGCCAGAAGTGGTGAGATATGGGTACGGAGTTTGGTTCGGGTCAGTATGTGGGCGGCAGAGTCTGACTGAGCTGATCTTGTGAATGGTGGAGCTGGGAAGACCGGCGAGGAGTGTGTTGGAGTAATCCAAGCGGGAGGTGACAAACGCATGCACAAGGGTTTGGGCTGCATTTGGGGTAAGGTACGGTCGGAGGCGGGCAATGTGGCGGAGGTGGAAGAAAGCGACCAGATGTGGGGGGGGTGAAGGACAATTAGCAGTTGAACCGAACGCCTACGTTGCGTCCTAGTTCGGTGAGTTTGAGGGAGAGCCCAGGAAGGTTGAGGAGTTTAGATATACAGGAGTGAAGACGTTGACGGGAGCCAAGGAATACGGCTTCCGTCTTGTCCATTTTCAGCTGATAAAGACAAAAGCATTTGGTGTCAGGGTAACTAGTAACTGTATGGTGCAACTCAGCAGGTCAGAGGCACACTGAAAAGTGAAACTACATTCAGTTATTTGTACATAAATAAAATGGAGGGTCAAATCACCAGAGTGAAAGAACTTCCCCTTGTGCTCACAAACTGCTCGTATCCATGATACCAGCACCTCCTGGATGTAGAAGTGGTTTGGTGGCCCCTCCTTCCCCAACTGGAGCCTTCAACAACTTGATTGATACATCTGATTTATGGTTAAATTTGTGCATTAATCTGCTGTGGCTAGGATGGGTTCAATTGTAAATGAGGGGCTGGGAACATGAACTCATTATAAACCAGTAATAGAAGTACTTGCATATGATTTACATCTCGTCACATCTTCTAAATGTCTCAAAGCGTTTCACTGGATTACTGTAAAATGTAATGACTGTATAGCTTGTGGGCAAAATGTGACCACCAATTGCGCACAGCAGTGTCCCACAAACGGTTGTGGATTGAGTAACCATTTTTTTATATATAAAGGTATTATTACACCCGGAAAAGTGTTCCATCAATCGACAAACAACCAGGTTTCTACTTACTCCACATGTCTCTGTTTACCCAGCAGTAAGGAAACTTGCCCAATATTTTGCACAGCCGGGAATCAAACGCAGGTCCTCTCGCTTGTGAGGTGAGTGTTCTAACCACTAAGCTACAGGACTCCTCAAGTGGAGCAATACGCTAAATATTCCCCACCCACCGAAAAAAATATCACTGAGGAAAGATAAGGCAACGGGCTTATGAGAGACTGTGGGCGGTAATGACTATAATTAGACAGAAGTGTCAAATGTCTCTGTGTACATCTTTTAAAAAGCACCAAACAGACAATTGAAAAGCCAAACCGGATAACTAACCAAGTATGAAGTGACACCTCGAATAAATTCAGAGGAATTGTGTGTTTTTTTTTCTATAAATTTCAATCGAGCCTTGTAAGGTGGTTTCCACTCTGACAAAAGAAACCGATCTCATTAAGGAAACCACAATGTCTTGCTGTTCAAATATATACATCACGAATCTCCAATCTGACAATTAGCAATCCTTACAGCAAAACTAATATCTGTCCTTGCACCCGACCACATGCACAACTGTGCACAACAGCATATAAATATGTTAGCATTCAGTGTTTATCCTATTTCAACCCTATCTGTGGATAGCATGGCTGGCAATGCAGTTATGGCAGACGTCCATTGGAGAACAGAACTGTGCTGTCGACACACAGGCACCACCAGAAACCTCATTAGTCGGTTCATTTGAGGATCCCAATACTAAAGGGAGGTGAGACTATGAATATACACAGTCATCTTCACTAAATATGGCTAAAATATTTGAGTAAAATCTATGCATTGGAAACGATTGCAATGTCGATGGCAATAAAATGCTTGCAGTTTGAGCAGACCTTAGATCTGGGTTTTTAATGGCCGAGTTGCTAAAGCCACTGTCGACACTGAACTACAGACAAAAGACCAGGTTTGATCCCAAGCCTACGTTTTGTTAGCTTCTTAGGTGGTTCACATTAAAACACGCAGCCTTCTCTCCCTCGCATAAGGCTGCCGAGAAAACCAGTCAATCACATTACTACTCCAGACACTTGCTGCAAAAGGCATGTGTACACGTTGGTTGACGGCAGAATCAGGCTTGGGTGTGACTACCTGAATAGAATCCAACAGAATCCCCACTCACTGTGTCAGCTTCATACCAGGCTTCTCAGATTATGGAAATGCATCTCAGCAAAAGTCAGTAACTTACTGTGCAAGCCCCCCCAAAAACAAACTGTGGGGGTCAGTCTGGCTCAGTTGGTGTTCTCACGTCTGAAAGATAATTACTTTTGCATATGACACCAATGTGTGTGTGTGTGTGGGAGGGGAGTGGGGGGGTGGAGTGCGTGGCAAGATTATGGATCTGACAAAGTGCTCGACGGGTTAATCGCATGGTCTGATAACTAGCCAATGAAGTTTGAATCAGAAGGTTGATAATTCAAGCGCCATAAAGGCTCACTTGGCTTGAATGCAGTGCTGCGGAGTTTATGCTGTCTGAGGTGCTGTCCTTCAGATAAGACATTAATAACAGAAACTAAGGCTCACCTGCCTGTTCCCTAAAGATCCCACAGCACTATTCAAAAAGAGGGAGGTTTTTCCCAGTATCCTGGCCAACAATCCTCCGAATAGAAAAAAAATCATTCACTTCATGGCTGGCAAAGCAGTTATGGCAAAAGTCCATTGGAGAACAGAACTGTGCTGTCTACATACAGGCACCACCACATGGCTGTTTATGGGATACGGTTGTATAGAAACTGGCTTTCATCTACAAATAACCAGTCATTAACCTTTACAGTAATCGTGTGAAGCACTGCGAGTCATTTTGATGATGTGATATGCTCTCTCAAATGGAAGGATCATCATCCTCAATTTGGACCTGGAGTAATTGAGAGAGATCAGCAATTCCATTTTCCTTGAACATCCATGTACATTGTTTCGTGCTGCGATCTGCCTTCACCGAAACTAGCAGCTCAATGCCTCCTACACTTCGATCTCCTATTGCTGCTTTCAGTTACTGAATCTTCAGTAAACTGCAAATACCAATTGCATCAGGAAGAGATAGTTTTACATGAATATGGACCTTGACTGCAGGAAAATAATGACAGTCTGGTGGCAGCAGATCTGGTTAGGCTGATCTGAGGCAACAATCCCCAAAAGGGAGCCGCCCAAGAAAGCAAAGAACTCCTCCCAGGAGTATACTCCATTGAAGGGCGTTAGCAGCTGGATCAGAGCGCTCTCATTAAAAAGATATGTACAACCCCCACCCTCCCATTATAATCATCCTTGCATTTGATAAAGCGCCTTATCACTTGTTATGCTTCACAGGATATTTACTGTAAAGTGTTGTGATCTCACATAAAGTCACAACCCACAGCTAATTTGTACACAGGAATGTCCCACAAACAATGTCTAATAGTACCATGGGATCTTTAATGTCCACCTGAACAGGCAGACAGAACCTTGACTTAATGTCTCAGAGCACAAGCTTAAAGTCCTTACCCAAGGCTTGAACTCCAAATGGTTTGACTCAGAGGCAAGAGTGCTAACAACTGAGCGAGGCTGACACCATTGGGAAGGTGAAAAGAGTGATTTGAACAGCAAGTTGTCCCCTTACATGTGAATTTCCCACTTAGTAGAGCAGGTACACAGTGCACATTATGCAGACAGTACGAGAAGTGAAACAAAAGAATGCTTCTATACAAGATCGCTTAGGTTGTTGTTGCAACACCTATGAGATTAACACGAATCTCAGGGGACCCAACACAAAACGGATTAAGGTTACATAAGAACATAAGAAATGCTGGACGATAAAAAGACCAAAGTCCATCTAGTTCACCTTCCTGGCAGTCGCATGCACATACGCCCCATAACGTTATTTCCTAAAAGAAAACTATCTAATCTGTTTGAAGGAATCAACATTTCAGAGGTTTGTTTAGTCTTCTCAACAATTTTTTTTAAAAAAAGGCAAAGGTCCAGAGCAAAATTATGCTCAGAGGCTGCTCTTGTTTGCTAACTAACCTCACAGGTCACTCGACAGAAACAATTGTTCTTAATGGAATAGCAACCTTCTGACCCCATCTTCCGAAACAATGAGAGTTTCAATTCTACAAGTTGGCAGGCGCGACTGTTGGCAGCACAGAAGCTGTGAAGTGGGAGTACATCCAGTTTCATTTTAAAACTTGCCCACATGCCACAGAGTCCAGCTACCATGTAGCTTTCTCTTTATATCTGACAGAGCTGAGACAAATTTAATGCAATATGAACTGGTGTCAGGCTGCTTACCGTTGGCTGAGGAAATAACTCACATTTTATACAGTGGGTGGAAATGTTATAGGTCAACGGCCTGAAGTGTGAAGTAACCATCAACAACGCCAAAAAAACACTATTTTTGGATTATTTGACCCAAATAATTGTTATGTTAAACACTATGAGTTGTGTATACAATAATAATCATCATCAATAACAATCGAAAAATCCACGACTGCTTGTGGGACACTGCTGTGCGCAACTGGCTGCTGTATTTCGCCTACAAATATACAGTAAATTCACTTTATAGTGTATTCTGTGAAGCGCTTTGAGATGTCTTTGAAGACATTCAAAGCGCTATATCAAATGCAAGATTTATTATTATGTTCAGTTGTGAACAGATTCCGTAGCTGCAATAATAATAATCCTTGCATTGGATACAGTGCCTTATAACGTCGCTGCAACATCTCGAAGCGCTTCAAAGAATATACTGTAAAGTGGAGCGACTCTACAGTATTTTGTGGGCGAAACACAGCAGCTAAATGCGCACAGCAGCGTTTTGAAAAATTCGCTCCACACATTTCAAGAGTCACAAAATGGGGAATTTTATCATTTTTGCTATATCCATGTAGTCCTCTCAAAACTATACTGAACTCCAAATAATTCAAAAGACAGAATTATCAGCATTGCTCCTTATTTTTAACAGAATTATTTCAACAGCTTTGGGGACCTTCCTGGGGTTGGCCATCCAGAAATGGGCTACTGCAAAGGGAGCACTTTATCAACAAGATCCTCTTAGAAGAACTATAAGCTGACAAGATCCGCTTAGAAATTTATAGCAGTAGAGGCCATTCAGCACATCATACTGACTGCATGAAAGAGCTCTGTTCAGTTCCATTCTTGACAAGTCGCCTGATTGCCAGAATTTTAAAATTCTAGCATCGAATATTGAGCCTTTCATGTTGGGAGGATGTTTCAAAGTGATCAAATCATTTGAATTTACTGTGAAGTGTATTGATTCTGTAGCTTGTAGGCAAACAGGTAATGTTCCACAAACAGCTGCAAAAGGAATGAACACATTTTAACAGGGGGAATGGTCAGCCAGGACTCCTGGTAAAGCTCCATTCTCTTAGGACTTTGGTTCAAGGCTCTTATCTGAAGGATGGCACCCCTGACAGTGCAGCACTCCTTCAGCAATGCACTAAGTATCAGCGTGCCAATCAAAGTCCCAGTATGGGAATATTCGCAAAATAAAGTGATAATGAAAAATAATGCGTGCATCTGACATGGCACCTTATCCCATCACTGAGACGTCTCAAAGAGCTTCACAGGATTTTACTGTGAAGTGTAGTAATTATTTGCAAGTAAACAGCAACCAATTGGTGCGCAGCAATGTCCCGTGACATGAAGTGAATGACCAATTTGAACGGCCATATGAGACCTTGGCTTAAAGTGGTATCTGAAGGATAAAAATGTTAATAATAAGGAAATTAACTCTAAACCCACTTCACCTGCATCTGAAAAAAGGTGCCACTCAAATAATTAAACCAAGCTAAACTCAGCTCATATCCCCCTAATTAACAGGCTCTTTATAGTACACTGTCACAACCAAACACAGCGACTACCGACACCCAACTCAAGCTGAGCAAAGTTGCTAAAAATAATTCCATTCTATGTTCGACAGTTTCGTTCTGTGCTCCTGCCCCACACACCAGATTTATGAAAAACTGAAAATAAAATCTAACCGATTAAGCTTATATTTCGACTGACTGGAGTGTCAACAGAATGTACCTCAACGCAGACCAAATTTCCTGTCAACTCAGAAATATGGCTTTCATCAGCGGATGTCTACAAGCGCAAGCGTATTCAAGCCCATTGTGAGAAACTGCCCAGATATCTGATAATAGCAAGTGCTGAAAAGCTGCTCTCAAAACATTCCATGAAGAATGAACCCCCTCAGAGGGAGAACAGGTAATGAGCAGTGAGTGCATTTTTCTTGGACCATTGTGTAAGGTTTAATTGCAACTTTTCATAAATCCTGCACCTTTTACAAATCCACATCACAATTTATATTTCCTCACACAGATTGAGTGTACAGAATTAATCACCACAGGATTGATGGTATAATAATATTAATCCTTGCATTTGATGTTCAAATGTAATTTTGTTGTTGATATAGCACCTTATCATGTCTTTGAGATCTCTCAAAGTGCTTCACAGAATATACTGTAAAGTTTTGTGGGTGAAGTGTATCAGCCAAAAATGGAAGAAATTGCCTGTACCGAATTCCCTTACTCTGATAACTAGATTCAAATTCAACACCCTAAACTGTTGGGCTGGACGTACCCAACATTATTTTCTAGATATTCTGTTCAAGTTAAATGAGGAATCACATTAAATGCTTTGTGGAATAAAGTATCTAATCTATGAGCAATGATATAAAAGAAACCTTCCTCAGATCAATCTGATTCAGAAGGACTTCAAGGACAAAATGCACAGTCACTACGCTTTACAGTATATTGTGTGAAGCTCTTTGAGACGTCTCAAAGACGTGATAAGGCGCTATATCAAATGTAAGGATTATTATTATGTTATGTACTGGTTATAGGACTGTTTTATTGGTGGTGTGGAGAGAAAGGGGGCAAGAAATGTTAGAGGCAGTTAGAGAACAGTATTAGAGCTATGGATCATTAAGAGGCACACATTGCTAATAAAGATTCTAGGTGTCTGGTTAAAAAAAAGTAGCCCATTTCCTGTATGCGGTTCTGAGCTAGACTACTGCTGGAAGTGATGTCAAAGACAGGAAGCCTAGCCACAACAGGTCATATCATAACCAAACCCTGGCTACTCGTGCTCAGTAATGCAGCAGATCAACTAGCTCACATCAGGCACCTAAAACATTGATCACGATCACTAACATAGTCTTAGAACAAAACAGTAAACTGAGATTTTCTTCTGCAATAAAACAGCCACAATTAGAATACAATTGACAGAGATTTCACAAATAACAAAAATAAGAGACTGACAAATTACAGAAGTGATAATTAAAAACATGTGAACTATTTCTCATTCTACAAAGAGCTCAACAACAACTTGCATTTATGTAGCACCCTTCATCCCAGGTAGTGTCCTGGAGAGCTTGAAGCTCAAAGCTGACACGAGGATCAAATTGCATCGAATCAGACCCTGAAAACAATCCACAAATGTATCCACCCCTAAAATGACAGAGAGCGTGTGGCTAGGTAGAAGGGCGAGAGATAATCCTGGATGATAAACTGCTGGACACTGTTTACTTTATCATATCCTTTATCCTTGATGACTATCAAAACCATTCTTTCACTTGCCAGCACACAGGAGTAGGGACGAATCAACTAGCTCACAAGCTTGTTTGGCAATTGTATACATACAAAACATTACCTAGTGTTTAATTTGGCTCACTCTACAGCAGAAAGACAAGCCTACCTGCAAATGGCTTTGGGAATAAATTGCTCCCATGCATTTACTATTACTTGGCTTTGACATTACAAGCCATCAACTGACCATGCAATGATAACCAAAATACACACTCAATTATAACAGCCCCGAGTTTATTATGTCTGATTTTTAGGGACACAAAGTTCATACTCACGTGGATGTGATGGTTCGAAACCGCTCCTGACCAGCCGTGTCCCAGATCTGCAATTTTACTTTCTCGCCATTGATTTCCACAGTCCGAATTTTAAAATCTACTCCTATTGTAGTAATGTAGCTACCTGTGGAGATTAGAAACAGAGTGCTCACTGACAGAAGCCATCCCAGCAAGTACAAACAATAAACTCAGGATTAATCTGAATAGTTAGAACTGGAGAGGCGAAATTCATATTGGATCTACACAAATAATAATTTATTAGTAATCTTTGATATAGCACCTCATCATGACTCTGAGATGTCTCAAAGCACTTCACAGAATATACTGTAAAGTGAATTGACTGTACATTTTAAGGGTAAAACGGAGCAGCCAATTACATACGGCAGTGTCCCACAAACAGTCGTGGATTGAATGACCAAATTTTTTTTTTTTTTTTTGAAGGGATTATTACTCCCCGGAAAAGCGATCTGCCAATTGACTAACAACCGGGTCCCTACACTACTGTGGAGTAAGGAAACTTGCCCAAATGCAAAGAAGTATGACAAGATCACATTTAGAGTACTACGTAAGTTTTTTGGTCTCCATTTTAGAAAAGCTATCTAATTATTGGAGGAGTGATAAGGAGTTGACATGTCTGGACGTTAAGACTGTTTCGGCACACATATCTTCCACTTTGAACTTTCACTTTGAAAATCAATGATGTAAGAGATTGGGTAGTGCAGTGGGTTAGATGCATGGTTTCACTTCTGGGAACTGGGTTTGAATCCAGCCAAGGAGGATATAATCATTTGCTCTTTGTCAACTGTAAGGGGCCAAAGAGAGTTACTTTAGACCATTCCTACTACGTGCAAAGTGCAGCATAGTATTAGATTGGGCCAGTAGTTGAAGAATCCACTGATATGATAGTAAAATCTTCAATTGTATCTTATATGCCTTGTGGTATACAGGAGGTGGGTTTGTAGAAACCTATACAAACAGCTTCCTGTGTGTGGGAGCACATTTGAGCAAGCACGCAATAGTGCTGCGCTGTTAGCTTGAGCTGGTCGCTGCAGTGTGCTGAGGAATGGTAAAGATCTACATTTTAAAATCTTTGCAACTCAGAGGACACCAATCAATTACCCCTACTGTGCAATTCTTATAATAATAATGCTTAAGAGTATTCAGGAACTAGACTACCACAGCTATCGCAGAGAGAGAATGATTTGTTTCTGATATTCCTTTGCCAAACATAAAATAATAATAATAGTCCTTGCACTTGATAGCGTCTTTGAGACGTCTCAAGGCGCTTCACAGAATAAACTGTAAAGTGAATTAATTGTATATTTTGTGGGTGAAATGGCGGCTAATTGAGTGACCAAATTCTTCTTCTTCACGGTCAACCAAGAACAAACAAAAATTAGAAACAACAACTTGCATTTACATAGCACCCTTCAGGCAGGGTAGCGTCATAGAGCACTGAACAGAAGGTGGGTTGGACCGAGAAAGGGAGATGGGGCAGACCGAGAAAGTACCAGAGGCATAAGGTACTGACTCAATCATCGGCAAACATTGTTCATATAGGGATGACTTCACTCAACTGTAGTGGAGACTTGAAAACAGCAGGAAAATGAAGGACTCAATCTCTGATCTTATCTTTGGTATGGTACCAGAAAGGTGGCCGTTTGTCTGACGTCGCTTACAGTACTTTTTTTAAAAAACATTTTTTTTACAAAATGTCCTGATCTGGTCCAATTTTGAATGGCACGCAATTTTGGAATGAAATGCACAAAGAGCAATCATTTTAATGCACCTCTGGTATAGATCTAGAGGGGAGGTGTCAATCTTGTGCTTTGCTAGAACTCAAGTTTTATTTCCAGAGATTCCAATTGGTGGAACTGACAGCATACATGAGATTTACAGCTTGATCCCACTCCTCCAGATTATCTGGTTTTGGCCGCTCACTACAGAGAACATAATGATTCCACAATACAGTTGTTCAGAATAGCTCATCATCCAGTAAGTAGTGTCCTGTCACTGTGTGAGCAGAAACAATATAATTCTGGAGCTGGATGAATCAGACAGGAACTGGGGGGGAGGAACACTTCATTTAGCTCATACACATAACGAAAGATAATGTAATAGAATAACTTCAAATCGTACAAGCACACTTACCTGAAAAAGTGTTATCTGCGAATCGCAGTAAAAGACTGCTTTTCCCCACACCTGCAAAACAAATTTAGAACCATCAAGAGAACTATCAAGAGAAATATCAAAGTCCACTTAATACAATGCAAACCTTCGTACCAACAGAGTTAATTGTCTTTTAAACAGTCATTCACTCCCACACCCAAATGTTAAAATGAAAGTACAACTTGATAAGGCAGAGTCAAGAGTAAATGTTCAACAAGCATCAGAACCAAGCACCCGGGAACAGAAACTAAAACAAGGAGCAGAACACCTATAGTCTTTTGCTATGAATCTACTACAATGCAGGAAGCAAAACAACTAGAGGGGAGATGAGAATTTTTTAAATTCTTAATATATAGAGAGAGTTGTCACGGTCTGGAATGCACTGCCTGAAAGGGTGGAAACAGATTCAACAACAACTTTCAAAAGGGAATTGGATAGGTACTTGAAAAGGAAAAAATTGCCAGGATATCGGTGAATGCGACTGATTGGGTGGCTCTTCCAATGAGCCAGCACAGGCACGACGGGCCGAATGGCCTCCGCTGTGATGTAATATTCTATGATTCTATATCAGGAGGGATGGCTGAGTACAGTTGAAGTAGTAAATTTAAAAAAATATATTACTGGTTTGCAAGAGTTTTTTCTGCTATAAGATGAGGGCTGCTACCAACTAAAATGTTTCTGCATCTGGCAACCTCTGCGAGCGCTAAACAGGACCAGAAAAATTATAGCATATTCTTGCTATAATTCTTATTGATTCCTTCCACCCTCCTCCATCAACCGCTTACAGTGCAGCGTGGGATATATTTTGCATAGATTCTTTAGAATTCAACTGATATGATGCCTCAACTCAAGCTATGAAGAGTACCCCCTAACAGAGTAATGCCGTACTTCTAATTCCCCACAACAAGCATCCTTGTGGCCTTTTGAGTGAGATCGCCAATTGTTAATGACTTGAGCACGGGTCGTTTTGTATTGTTGATTTACATTTATAAGGAATTGAGAAGAGCCTGCCCCAAACTCTGACTCCTTCAGCTAACACACAAAAATGAATGTTTTATCCTATTAATGCGGAATGAACTTGAACGCAAATTCAAGAATTAAATTTACCAGTTTCCAACGGAATGAATAGCAAAACATTACACTGAGCAATTCAACCACTGCAGTAATAACAGGCAAAACAAGAGATGACTTGCAGATCACAAAGCACAATGTGCTATTCCAAGGCCATGAGTGTAAGTGGATGCGAGTCGTGATGTTGGGAATAATTTCATTTGAGGCTGGCAACTACCAATACTGCAAATACACAGCCACGTGGACTAGTCATGCGTTACTGTGTAGTGACCGCCAACTTTTAATTTAGATGCCATTATTTTCTAGCCATTCAAAGTGCAAACTGGTCCTGACTACTGATGTGTGCAAATATAAATAAACTTTGCTCAAGTTAAATAAGTATGCTCTCTGTCAGAATTACTGTACACATACAAAACAATCACTACATGTCACAGCAAAAACTCTGTGAAACTCTTAAAGACATTTCTGCTCACACTGAACGCCTTCGCTCAGCTGGCACGTCTGCTGCACGTTCCTAAACCCTTCCGCTCCACAACTGGCGGATGCACTTTCAGCCACTATGTCCTGAATCTCCGGAACTCTTTGCCTTAATTCCTCAGTCTTGCCCATCTTCAATCACCTGAAGATTTTCCTCTACATCCGTGCCTTCAGTCACCTCCCTCCTTTCCAGTTCATTGTCGAGCCACACCCGCTGTTAAACACTCCGAGATGCCACCCACGTGAAGGGTGCTGTATAAATGCAAATAGTTGTGTTGACAAAACGCTAAGACACTATATAAAATGCAAGGATGATGATTATTAAGTTACAAGTATTTTAGGGGTCATCTTAGGAAAAAGGGGACTACCTGAGATTATTCCATGGAGAGGAGGAAGTGGGAGGGTGGGGAGAAGAAAGCAAAAGAGGCTTAAGAGAGACAATATACAGTACTAAGAGAAAGGGTATGTATCATCAAGCCCTTCCAAGGAAGAGATTATGCAAGGTTTGTGTCAAATTGTTTACTCCATTTCTGCTGGCAAAAATTTTAAAAGGCTACTTTATATAGCCTGAAATTTACAATAATTCCAGACATTAGAACAACAAATATCCTCTTTATTCAGTTTAGGGAAGTATATTCTACTGCAGAGTCACTGTCACGTTAAGTTTAGATAAGGTACATATATGGCTTTCCTCATTTTCAAAATTATTTTTAAAAAATTTGCCTAAATATATACAATATGTTCAATCACTTCTGCGATCTACTTTGAGGAGTCCTCCTGACATGAAAGAAGCTATATCAAATGCAAGGATTATTATTTTAATTAACCTCCACATGCACAAACATCCCACTGAAACTGGGGTGGGAGGGGGGGAAAATACCCTTTAATAAGGTCCCTATAAACAGCTTTAGACCACTAAGCACTTTGAGATGTCTCAATGACGTGACAAGGCGCTAGATCAAAAAGCAAGGAATATTTTTTTTACACAATTAACACCAACAAAGTTTGCACTTTACAGCAAAATAAACTGAAGGTCCAAGAGTTCAAAGTGTCTTCACCCACACCTATCCCACTTCGTGACAAACAGGTGAGCGGCCAGTAGGCCACAAACAGGGTTCTCAGGTCCCTGCTGGCCACGCTGCCCTCCCCATTAGGAAGGCGGCACGTGAGAAAATCAAAACCATAAGCCCACATCAAAACAATTCATCACCCAAGTTGGTCCAGGGCCAAACAGAAGTTGTGCTCCTCACCCTGCATAAAACAAAAGCACATTTTCCAGCAGGGCTCAGCAAACACTCTGCTGATTTTTTGTTTTTTTGTGTAAAAAAAGGAACAGTAATAATTTGGCTATTCAATCCACAACTGTTTGTGGGTCACCGCTGTGTGCAATTGGCTGCCGCGTTTCGACTACAAAATATGCTGTCAATTAATTTTATAGTATATTCTGTGAAGCACTTTGAAACGTCTCAAATACATAATGAGTCACTATTTCAAATGCAAGGATTATTATTATCTCCTGTAATGTAGAGGTTATGAATTGAATACACTTGCTCCAAACATTCCACTTTCAGCCTCTCTAATGCACTGAAACAAGCAACGATCTTCCTCCTCTCACCTGTGTTACACGTCAAGACAAACAGCAGTCCTGGCTGAATTCTATAAAATACTTTAGAAAGATCCGAATCAAAATGTGAATTAAAAGCACTAATAGTTATCGTTCCCCAACCAAAGTTATTTCTCACAGTCATTTAATTTTAATTCCTGGAATGAAACCCATTATTACTCTAGGTTTTAATCAGCGATACACAATTGGAGCTCATCAGATACAGCTTCTAGAATTTAGAAAGAGGAATTCCTTATCCGTCATAGTTGAGACTGATTGTTTCCTGCTACCAGGTACACAGTTTAGCCTATGGGTTGCACCCTCCCTGGTTTTGGATGGACCAAGATATCATGGGATACAAAACAAATCATTATTTGAAATAAATGAGCAATAATAAAAAGTATTCCATTTCATTAACTTGCCTTTCTCACGAGTAACATCTCAGAGCACTTAAAACAATTTCAACACCATGTTTCAGAGAAGCTGCAGTTCTGCCGAATTCAGAGAAAGCAGCTCATTTAAAAACATGGAACAGGATTTCCTGTACTGCACCATGTCATCAAAGCCCTTTTAAGTTCCATAACTCTGTCCTCAAAGGACTAAAGGAAAAGAAATTCCTTGTCCTGTAATCTAGCAATCTAACATTCTTTGTAGCTACCACTGGTGTGATGGCATTCTTCATCAGATAATCTCTCGCAAGAGTCAAAAATGTCTCAAAGCAGCAAGTAATATCATGTTTTGAACCATACTTTTGTCACAAACACACCCCAGTGGCATAGGTTTCTGCACAATCACAACCATGTCCGATTAAACTGGCTTTGGCGCCATGCCGCATTTCGTCCACAAAGTATACAGTCAATTCACTTGACAGTATATCCTGTGAAGCACTTTGAGACGTCTCGAAGACATGACAAAGCAGGCGCTATGTTAAATGCAAGCATTGTTATTATTATTATAACCAACTTCATCACTTAAATAACTGTACAAACATAATATATATATAAAAAAACATAGTAACTGGGCAAAAGTCACCGTCAAACCACACAAAATGTGCGAAAAACATTACGACAAAAACCTTGCAGCGTTGATCCTCTACGTGTACAGTATAGTAAGTACCACCTCACTTCAACTCTCAGCCTCAGTCAGTGACCAGGCAACGCACTGACGTATTGTTGTACTTTCCCTTCGCTGCTCCTTGAGCTCCCCCCCCGCCCCAACACCCCTCCCCACCCCCACATCCCCCCCCAACCCCACACCCATCCCCACGTCCCCCAAACACCCATTCCCGTCCCCCCCCAAACACCCATCCCCGTCCCCCCCAAACACCCATCCCCGTCCCCCCCCAAACACCCATCCCCACCGACCCCCCCAAAACACCCATCCCCACCGACCCCCAAACACCCATCCCCACCGACCCCCAAACACCCATCCCCACCGACCCCCAAACACCCATCCCCACCGACCCCCAAACACCCATCCCCACCGACCCCCAAACACCCATCCCCACCGACCCCCAAACACCCATCCCCACCGACCCCCAAACACCCATCCCCACCGACCCCCAAACACCCATCCCCACCGACCCCCCAAACACCCATCCCCACCGACCCCCAAACACCCATCCCCACCGACCCCCAAACACCCATCCCCACCGACCCCCAAACACCCATCCCCACAGACCCCCAAACACCCATCCCCACCGACCCCCAAACACCCATCCCCACCGACCCCCCAAACACCCATCCCCACCGACCCCCAAACACCCATCCCCACCGACCCCCAAACACCCATCCCCACCGACCCCCAAACACCCATCCCCACCGACCCCCAAACACCCACCCCCCAAACACCCATCCCCACCGACCCCCAAACACCCACCCCCCCCCCAAACACCCATCCCCACCGACCCCCAAACACCCATCCCCCCAAACACCCCACCCCCCCAAACACCCATCCCCACCGACCCCCAAACACCCATCCCCACAGACCCCCAAACACCCATCCCCACCGACCCCCAAACACCCACCCCCCCCCAAACATCCATCCCCACCGACCCCCAAACACCCATCCCCACAGACCCCCAAACATCCATCCCCACCGACCCCCAAACACCCATCCCCACAGACCCCCAAACACCCATCCCCACCGACCCCCAAACACCCATCCCCACCGACCCCCAAACACCCATCCCCACCCCCTTCCCGGAACTCTTCCTCAATGCCTTCCCCTCACCCCCCCCTGTACCCGGGAGCTCATCCTCACCCCCTCTCTCTCCCCTGAGGGGACCTCACCCCTACCCGAGGCCTTCACCCTCACCTCACCCTCTCTCTCTCTCCCGCCGCCGCCTCTGAGCTGACACTCACCCCTCAGCCCCAGTGAGTCTCCATTTTAATTACAAACCGTCGCCCGACCTCATTTACTCGTCTAAGAAGCAGGAAACGCGCTGCTCAGTCAGACAGGCGGCCGCTCCGCTCCGCTCCACCCCTCCCTCCCTCCCTTTGCTCCCGCTAACCCTGAGGGAACACCCGGCCTTGCTTCAACTCCAGCGCCGGGGCCTCGGCCTGTTTCCTGCCGCCGCCGCCCGGCTCCCTCCTCCCTCCCTCCCGGCCGTCGCTCCGCAGCTCCTTACCGCTGTCCCCGATGATGAGTAGTTTAAAGAGATGGTCGTAATCCCGGGCCATGACGGCGAAGCGAATGGGGGGAACGGCAGCAACGCTGAGCTTCTCAGCTCTGTCGGTGTGTGTCGGTGCTCAGCCCTTCTCTCAGGAGTATCTGCACAGGGCGGGCGGGCGGCTGCGTCTGTCCGCGTCCCGCTGGGCTCGGCCCTTTCCGTACACGTTCGTTCATTTCCGACGCCGGTCCGCTCCCAGGCTGTCTCCGGCTCGGCTATTTCCGGCAACGCTCGGCTCTTTCCGGCTTCGCTTGTCCAATCTCACCGGGCTCGCTCGGGTATTTCCGGAAACTCTCGGCTCTTTCCGGCCTCGCCTGTTCCCGACATCTAACCGGGTTCATTCGGCTATTTCCGGAAACGCTCGGAGCCACCTGTGTTTCCACCCCACTGCCCTGTCTGTCAGTCAGTCTGTCTGTCCCCAGACCTCTTCAAGCCTCTCCATCCAACCTCTGTGGAATTAGTTACAAGGGCAAGTTCTCCTTACTCACCCCTTCTGAATTGATGACTTGAAAACTTAACAACTCGTCAGAACATAAATAATAATAATAATCCTTGCACTAGATCCTATATTTTCACCCACAAAATACAGTCAATTCACTTTACAGTATATTTCTGTGAAGCGTTTGGAGACGTCTCGAAGACGTGATAAGGCGCTGTATCAAATACAAGGATTATTATTATTATTGATATAAAGCCTTATTACATCTGCGAGACGTCTCAAAGTGCTCCACAGAATATACTGTAAAGTGGAGTGACTATATTTTGGGGGCAAAACGCGGCAGCCAATTGCGCAAAGTAGTATCCCCAATTGAGTGACCAAATTATTATTAAATTATGTTATGAAGCTCCTTATATTAACATGGATAACAACAACAAAATTACATTTGTAAACTGCCTTTCATGTCGGGAGGATGTCCCAAAGCGCTGAACAGTTGGGGATCAGGACCCAAGCGTGAGGAGGCAGGGTTGGGATGAGGGAGGGCAAAGCGGTAGGAGGGTACAGCTGAAGGCACAGTCGAAAAGGAGGGTCTTGAGTTATGCCTTGAAGGAGACAATGCAAAGGGATTGTCATGACCCAACTGTGCAGCGCCTTGGGACGTCCTCCTGACGTGAAAGGCGCTTTATAAATGGAATCTTGTTGTTGTTGATTGTGGGATGGAGTTCCAAAGGGTGGGGGCAGAGAGGCTGAAAGCCCGGCCGCCAATGGTAAGGCAGGTCGGGCAGGAGACATGGAACAGGCTGGAGCCTGCTGAACGGAGGAAGCGGACAGATTGATAGGGGGTCAGAGGGGGCAAGCCCTTGGAGGGTCTCGAAAGTGAGGACGAGGATTTTGAATTCTATCCTCTGAAGGACGGGGAGTGAGTGGAGCCGGGCAAAGGTGGGCTGATGGGGTCTCAGAGCCTGGTGCAGGAAAGGACACGAGCTGCAGAGTTCTGCATGGTCTGCAGCTTGTGGAGGGAAGAGTTGGGGGCCGACAAGGAGGGAGTTTCCGTAGTCAAGCCTTGAGGTGCTGAATGCATGAATGAGGGTTTTGGGGCCTGAGAGGTGAAACGGTGGGCGAGTCGGGCACTGTTGCAAAGGTGGGGGAAAGCAGAGTAGGTCATGGCATGGATATGGGATAGAAAGGACAGTTGAGGGTTTAACAAGATTCCCAGGTTCCTGACTGGCTTGGTGAGGTGGAGCGTGCATCGTGGATGCTGATGCTGCCAGTGCCTGAGGTGCGGAGGCACTGGTGCGAGCCAATGAGGGCCTCAGTCATGCTAACATTCAGTGTAGAAAGTTGGCTCTTATTCAGGATTTGATGTCAGACAGACAGTCTGTCAGGACGTCAGTTGTCTTGGAATCGAGGGTGGAGGCAGATAGAGTTGGGTGTCATCCGCGTACATGTGGACATTGACCCCATGTCTGTGGATGATGTCACCAAGGGGGAGCTTGTAGAGGTTGAAGAGGAGGGGATTGAGGACAAAGCCCTGAGGAACACCACACAAGACTTTGCGGGGGCTGGAAACCATTGGCGGAGACAAATTAGAAATGGTGTGAGAGATAAAGACCTGACCCATCCAACCTTGAAGGTTGCGGTGGAGGAGAATGGAGTGGTCCACGGTATTGAAGTCAGCAGAGGACGAGGAGGCAGAGGGAGCCCTGGTCACAGATGGGCAGGATGTCGTTTGTGACCTTGACCAGAGCAGTTCTGTGCTCTGCGCACTGGAGCTGGGGGTTGGATGATAGGGGGAGTGGGGGTGGGAGTGCGGTTGAAGGCACGCATAGTTAAAAGATTTCACAAGATGCGGATATAGAAAGCCCTTTGGCACATCTAATCTCATACCCTTCCTGAATGCCCAGCGCACCCAACCCACATCATAGCATCAAATTGGTTTTTTTAAACAAACCCAGTGTCTTGGTCTCCACCACCTTTCCTGTCACCCTGTTCCAGTCTTTAATTATCCTCTGAGCAAAGAGTTTCCTGGTGCCTGTCCTGAAATTGCCCTTTACAACTCTCAACCTATGTCCTCATTCTACTGTCTTGGTGCATCCTAAAGTATTGTTCTGGGCTTACGTTTTCAATCCCATTTCAAATGTTAGAAATCTCCATAAGATCCCCTCGGAGTCGTCATCTCTCAACACTGAATTGTTTTGATCAACCTGTGGAAAGCTCCTGCTGTGCAACCTGGAGCTGGCAGGTACAGCATTTCCCTCTGCCAATTCCGATGAGACTGAAGAACACGTACAAGACCCTGAAAAAGGCTGGTCAAAATTTGGATCATTAAAGTGCCGAGAGCCACAGAGCATATAGATATTAGTTAACTATTTGACTCAGATCATGAAAACAGAAAGAGGGAACAGGGAAGTACTCATGATACGCCCGAGTCCTGAATCATGAACCGGAAGCTAAATGGTTTGGCTAAAACAGGGGAAAAGCATTGCTACACTAATACACTTGCTACAGAAATGTTAAAACAAACATTAAAAAAGGGGAACAGAATCTTATTATAATAATAATTTGGTCATTCAATCCACGACTGTTTGTGGGACACTGTTGTGCGCAATTGGCTGCCATGTTTCCCCCACAAAATATAGTTACTTCACTTTACAGTATGTCCTGTGAAGCGCTTTGAGACGGCTCGATGATGCGATAAGGCGCTATATCAAATGCAAGGATTATTTATTATATGAATCAAAGCCATAATTGCCATCAATAACAGGAGAAAAACAACGGTTCCAGAACATCTCTAGGTGTATGACTGAGTGCGTCGATGTGGAAATACTGAATTCTGTGAGAGGGTTAGCACTGTGTGACCGTTCCTGCTCTATTCAAATTTGCCTCCTGGTTAGTGCACAAAGGATATGCGTTTACTCTGGGAACATTCTGTAGTTTCCTACTCTATTGATCATAGACACTGTGTGTGTGTGTGTACAAAACAAGCTAATATTGGAACAGAGATTGAACGCACAACGTAAAGTTCACAGATTTTTGACTTATTTAAGTCTTTATTAAACGATTACTTTTTTGAAAGTCTGTGTACTTCGCCACTCTCTGGCCCATTGAATCGAGGTCCCTGTACTGCTGTTAATGTGATCACAGGCAGTCATTTCTTCATTACATCACAAACACCACGATTCACTCTCCACACAAACCCAATTTCAGCACAGGATGCTGCAGAAACAATCAAGGAGGTCCTGTCCAATGGCAACAGCATTTTCAAACAAAATTAAACAAACTTTTGACATGAAGCTGATGCTAGAGGCTTTGGGATTCTTTCCCGTCATGTTAGGATGGTGTCATCGATGTGTTCTGTTGACTCTGGCTGGCTGGCAAGTTTCTTCAGAGATCGCCGGTAGCTCTCAGCTAGTAAATCCAGACTAGCGGTATCAAGAATTTTGGACACATTCTGGAGAGGAAGGGAAAGAGTTCACATGACTTTTGTTTCTATTTTACTCATATCAAACTGTACCATCTAGTGATAAGAGCTGGAAACCTCAGTAATTACAACAAAATTCATACAAAAATCAAGTATACATCACAAGTTAAAGGTTTGAAAAAAATGTAAATCACGGCTTCTTAGGTTTTTACATTTTCTGAAATTTCAATGGATGGTCATGTTTGCCACTCTCACTTTCACTATAGACCTATTTCTGTATCTGCACCTGAGCTCTTCTGAAAGCAAGCAGCAGACTGACATAACGAGGAATAACAAATAGTGAACTCTAAACTCACTAGGTTAAGAAGAGGTCAATAATAATAATATTATTAATAATAATCCCTCCAAAACTAAAAACAATTAAATTGGTCATGTTCAATCTACGACTGTTTGTGGGACATTGCTGTGCGCAATTGGCTGCCGCGTTCGCCCACAAATATACAGTCAATTCACTTTACAGTGTGTTCTGTGAAGCGCTTTGGGACGTCCTCCCGACGTGAAAAGCGCTATATCAAATGCAAGGATTATTATTATTATTAATCTAGGAAAAAATTTGAGGAGATTGAATAACAGAGTTCCATATCTGGCACGTCATGTTACGAACCATGCCTCAGCGGAATCTGAACGGGTTGATCAATACTGAATTCGGGCAGGTTGGAGAATCACGGTTTCTTCAGCCAATATAGAGATACCAGAAGTGTTGTTTCAATCCACATGTTGTGATTAATACATTGTATGAGAGGAAACAATGTGTGAACCATTCCTCCCCTCATCCCCATGACACTGAAATACATCTGATGTCATGACTCGATTCTCAAAATTCCTAAAAAGAATCTTTGGCTGCCTTTCCTTTGGAAATCTGCCATGTTTCTCTTACAGCATTTTGCCTGTCAAATGTCAAACAAGGTGTCACATGGCCAAGGTTAATGAATAAAGGTGGCTCTGGATTGAATTGAAACAAGCAACAATAACAAAATTACATTAAACTTCATGGAGACCTTTTGATATCATTATAAAAGGCATTTACAAAGTGCCAATGGGAAAATAGAGGTTGGTATTTCATCCAGAACAAATAATAATAATCCTTGCATTTGATATAGCACCTTTTCACGTCTTCAAGATGTCTCAAAGTGCTTCACAGAACACACTGTAAAGTGAATTGACTGTATATTTTGTGGCCGAAAGTGTTCAGATGGGGCGGTGAGGAAGAAGGTTCAACTTACTTGGTTCTTGGGTGGTATCAAACTCCTGAATCTAATGTTCCTGGTTATTTCTGTACATTTCATAACGGGTGAATGAAGAGAAGGAGGAATAACTAATATAAGTGGACATTCACATACCTGATAAATCTCTTCACCTTCTCGTAACCTGAGCAAGCTGACAATTGCCTGTTCACTGTACGCTCTCACGCTGGTGTTTTTGTCCTTTGTATTGTCCAGTAAGGCTTTCAGAATTGGCTTGATGGTCTGAATTTCAAGAGGCTGTAAATTGTCTTTGTTCACCAACCAGATCATTTTCTCTGCTATGAGTTTCAGATCGCTGGCTGAGTTCTGCAAGCTCTGCATGGTTAAGTGAGAAGCGTCAAGAAACTGGAGCACAGAGACAGAACATTTTATCCATACAAATAATATTTTTTTAAAAATCCTTGCATTTGATATAGTGAGACGTCTCAAAGCGCTTCACAGAATATATTGTAAAGTGAGTTGACTGTATATTTTGTGGCTGAAATGCAGCAGCACAGCAGTGACAGTCGTGGATTGTGTGACCAAATATCTTATCTGGGCACATTTTGTTTTCCAAGTCACCACCTCAAATCCAATTTCTGCATTGGATACATATCCAAGGAACAGAAGAATCCCAGGGGCCCATAATCCACACCCAGATAATACCCCATTCCATATCCCACCCACTGCTTTTACTGCCTCTCTCTAAATGTCAGCCACCCAGGTCTTCCGACTCCCAGCGATGAACCGAATTCCTCCCCTTCCAGAGGAGGGCCGTTCAAGCACTCAGCATGAGGTTCCACCTAAACATTTCTATTTTTCAACACAAAAATTTTCAATTCTTTAAATAAACGCATCGATAATCTTTGCATAATCCAGCGTCTTAGAACGTCCTCTCGACATGAAAGGCGCTACACAAATGTAATGTTGTATTGTATTATATATTCCACACATTACGTCAAAACATCTCAAAGCCCTTCAGTGTTCTGAAATGCATTTGTAGGTGAATGCCGCAGCCAATATTATACAGGAATGTCCCAAAAGCAGCCATGAAGTGATTGACCAATTTTACCAGGAGGACTGGTGACCAGGACACTGGGAGAAACTCCCTTCTTGATCAGTGCCACAGGATTGTCAACATCGATGTACATGTAGCTGGAACGTCGATTTAACACCTCAATCCAAAACGTCTCTGACAATGCAGTGCTGCCGCAGTCTAGATGATGAGATCAAAGTCCTGACATGAACCCACAACTTTCTGATTGAGAGGTGACATGTGCTACCCAAATGAGTGAAACTAACACCTTTTAACATGACGACGACACTGCTGTCAGGGGAAAGGTCCTTGTAATTGAATATGCAAATCTTACCTTTACGAGTAGAGAGAGAAGTTTGGGGGATACTGACTCATCCTTTAACTGCATTTGATGTTTCAGCAGGAAACCCATGGCTCGGATTCCACTCATGGCAATAGGAATCTGCATTATAAAACAGAGAGCAAATAAAAGGTCAACTTCTGAGTGAGTTGGATGAATTCTCCATCTCTTAATCAGGGTTTCTGTTCACATCAGACCAGCAGTGTCTCCCAGAATTAAAGCAGAAAGTTAAAGCTGTGTTAACTTCATACCAGGATCTCACCAAAGTAAAATGCTATTGTTGTGTGTTTTATTTACATGGTATGGAGAAGTGTGCCACATCTGAAACATTTACTACGGAAGAGAGAAAACTAAACAATAACTGTTGCAATGAATAAATTCAATGTTTGGAATAAATTCCACGTTTGGCAATTGGGTAAAACTGCACCATCACAAAAACACATTTGTCTCCTGGGTAATATTTGTTGACATGGGTCTGGACCCTTATCATTTTAATCAATACAGGTTCCAGATCAGATACTACAAAATAACTGAGTTGAACACATCTGTGAGAACAAGGGCTGCAGCAAAAGAAAAACAATACATGCAACAACTTTTCCTGTGTGGGCGATTTACTCAGTTAAGTTTAGATCCTTGCATGTCATTCTCAGGTTGTACATTGCTGTGGTCAGATGCGTCTTGATAACTGCATACAGTTCTGATCACAAGAAAATAAGGGGGCTGCCATGGCCCTAGATTCCCCAGTGCAGAGGAGAGCAATGAGGATGATTCCCCAGTGTTAGAGGAATGCGTTATGAGCCATGGTTAGACAAGCTAGTCTTGAAAGGAGGTGGTTTAGTGGGGACCTCATACTAATACTGAAAGAAGTAAACCAAACCCAGATCAACCTTTAGGATGCATCTTGACAGTGGAACAAGAGGACAACAACAATAAGATTCCATTTATAGAGCGACTTTCATGTCGGGAGGATGTCCCAAAGCGCTGTACAGTTGGGTCAGGACCCGAGCAGGGGGGAAATGGTCAGGGTGAGGGAAGGGAGGGGGCAGAGAGTTGAGAGGGGAGCTGAAGGCATGGTCAAAGAGAAAGGCCTTGAGACCGGCTTTGAAGGAGGAAAGGGAGGAGGCGGCAAAGGCACTGGCGGATAGAGCTCCAGAGCCTCGGGGCTGAGAGGCTGAAGGCCCGACCACCGATGGTAGGGCGGTTGGGAAGGGGGATGTGGAGCAGACCGGAGCCAGAGGAACAGAGGGTACGGGCAGGTAGATAGGGGGATAGTAGGTCGGAGAGGTAGGAGGGAGCGAGGCCGTGAATGGCCTTGTAGGCGAGGATGAGGACATAGGTTTAGAGCTGTAAAGGGAAATTTCAGTACAGATACCAGGAAGCTTTTCTTTACGTAGAGGGTAAAGAACTGGAACAAGTTGCCAGGAAAGGTAATTAGAGGCCAAGACACTGGATCTGTTTAAAAAGCAATGGGCAGAAATGGGCTGCCCATGAACATGGAGGTGAACTAATGAGAAAGCTTGGAGCATCAGAGCCAATAACACAGCTGGTAATAGTAACAAATAATAATAATCATTGCGTTTGATACAGCACCTCATCACATCGAGAAATCTCAAAGCACTTCACAGGACACATAACCCTGCCTCCCATTACAATACAAGTGTAGTAACTGTGGGCGAAGTGCGGCAGCCAATCGCGCACAGCGACGTCTCACAAACAGTCATGGATTGAGTGACCAAATTATTACATTTATTTTGAAGGGATTATTACCTCTGGAAAGTGATCCGCCAAATGACTAAAAAGCGGGTTCCTAGTTATTGCTGGCAAACAGAGATCCGTTTGTGTGTGTGTGTGTGTGTGTGTGTGTGTGGAGTAAGGAAACTTGCCTAAGGTTTCACCCTTAGACAAGTTTAGTAAACCCGTTCTTTACCCTGTCTGCTGTAGCACTGGCGATGATCATGTCCAGCACCGTGCTGTTGTACTCAGGTGTGCAAAGCCGTCCGGGAGCTGCTTTCATTGCCACAGAGAGGCTATACTCCGTCCATGTCTCACCATCCAGTCAATACCAGATACATCAGCTGGGGATAAAGGGACAGATTTAAAGTCAGTAGCTGTATTACTGAAATCTAAAATTTTAAACCATAACATTAATCAATAAGTTGCTAGAGATACAGACTCTGTAATACAGATAAACTCTGGGCCAGTTCCGAGCAAACTTGGGCTCTTAACTACATAACTGCCTGACTTCAGCACTGAATTTGTTCTCCCAAAAGAAGGGCCCACTGGATGACTGTGCTTCTTGAGAAGAGCTGAAGGGTCACAGTGCAGGTCACGCCAAGATTACAAAGAGCAGAAACAAGAAAAGCAGTAACGTGACAACAAGCTTGAGTTTAAAAGATTCTATGAGGAAGGGAAGAGGAAGGGAGGTGTTGTCTTGAAATCAATGCAAGAAATAAGAGCAGGAATCAAGGTAATGGGTTTTGATTTGAACAGCGAGGATATTCTGCCAAATGCATTTTGTACAATATTCATCTACGATAACACAGAAAAAGAGAGGAGTGTGAGGACTATGTTTTGATAGAGGAGTATCAAACACTAAAAAGACAGGAGATATTGTACCAGAGACAGGATGGAAGTCAGAAAAATAGAAAATGTTCCAACAATATGCGTCTGGGCTCAAATCTCAGTCTCATTGCTGGGCAGAGTAACTCTTTGTCTTTTGTACGTTATTACCTGACCTGGGTCCTAAATAATAATAATCCTTGCAATTGATATAGCGCCTTATCACATAGAATCATACAATACAGAAGGAGACCATTCTGCCCACCGTGTCTGTGCCGGTTCTTTTAAAAGAGCTTCCAAATCAATCCCACCGCACCCGCGCTGTGGGTCTGTTCTCTTAACTTACCCAAAAGATGCTGTTGTAGAATTGTATTGAGTTCATCATCTGATATGAATGCACACAGCTCCCCGAGACACCCGGCTGAGGCCATGCGAGTGGCATCCTGGTAGAAGAGACAACCATTAACACACGTTATAATAAAATGCAACATCACAGATATTTTCTTATCTTTTGAGGGGTTTAACCAGGTGCCAAACACATGTCGAAACCGGTATCCAACCAGACCGAATATATCTCCACAGGGAAATCTGTGCCATGACTCGCTCTGCCTTCCCCCATCTCCGCAACATTGCCCGACTGCCTCACCCCTCAGACCGCTGAAACCCTCATGCATGTCTCCATTACATCTAGGCTCGACTATGCCAATGCCCTGTTTGTCGGCCTTCCCAACTCTTCCCTCCACAAGCTGCAGATCCTCCAGAACTCTGCAGCCCGTGTCCTCTCCCACACCAGGCTCCGTGACCCCATCAGCCCCACCCTCGCCCGGCTCCACTGGCTCCCCATCCCTCAGAGGATTGAGTTCAAAATCCTCATCCTCACCTTCAAGGCCCTCCACAGCCTTGGCCCCTCCTACCTCTCCAACTTGCTAAACAACCTGCGCACTTCCTCCGCTCAGCAGGCTCGGGTCTGCTCCATGTCTCCCGCCCGGCCCCACCATCGGCGGTCGGGCCTTCAGCTCCTCTGCCCCCACCCTCTGGAACTCCATCCCACATTCCCTTCGCCTCCTAATTCGTGACTATTCAGCGCCTTGGGACGTCCTCCCGATGTGAAAGGAGCTTTACAAACGTAATTTTGTATTGTATTGACCTTTGTCTGAAATGAAAGGCGCACTCTCTCTCTAGATTGCTGAATCCCTCCCTCCCTCCCTCCTTTCCTCCGTGGAATTGCTTCCCCTTTTCGCTAGAAATGCCCTCACTGTCCAGATTGCCATGGATGGACCACAGCGCCTGCTGTGTGACCAGGAGTTTGGAACCATGAAGGAGAACGGTTTGGACATCCGAAGCTTACCCTGCACTGTGACCTAGTCGTGGGAGGGCAGACTGTCTCTCAAACCTATCAACTGCCTCAAAAAATATATAACTTCAGTGGAGGATTGAGCACCATCTTCAGTGTGATGAGCTGAGAAACCTTCTACAGTGCTGCAATCTCTATGGTAGCTTTGGTTTCTGATGGTAACAAGCCATGGAGTCCGCAACTGTCAAATCCACCCCAGTTCTTGCCGTACCTCATCATGTCCGAGCATTCCTAACAACATCGTGGTGATGTTTTTGCGGATGGTTCCATCAACCTTGGCCCCGGCCCCCTGTGTTACAAAGCGGAGTGCCTGAAGCAATGTCTCTCTGAAAGAGAATTGAATAGATCTGTAGCAATGCAGAGCAATTACATGCACATTCCTGAGTAATGTCTTTAATATACACCCATCCCCTGCAACCCTGCAGGTTTTCCAACTGTAGCTTGTGGAGTTAAAACTACAAATACCCTTGAACAACCAAAGATAAGCGTCTAGAGTGGAGAACTTACTGCGAGTACGATCACTTACAAGTGGGAACTTTAATATCAGCCAAAGAATTCCAGAGATTAATTGTACTGCAGATTAGTTACGATCAACACTCAACCAGATCAGTGACCAGATCCCTCATGGCTCAGTGCCACATTATTGCATTTACCCACTAAGTTGTCAGTAATAATAATAATAATCCTTCCATTTGATATGACACCTTATCACATCTTTGAGACGTCTCAAAGCGCTTCATATAATATACTGTAAAGTGAATTGACTGTATAGTTTGTGGTCGAAACGCAGCAGCCAATTGCGCACAGCAGTGTCCCACAAACAGTCGTGGATTGAAGTAACCAAATTATTTTTTGAAGATATTATTACTTAGGAAAAAGCGATCCGCCAATTGACTAACAACCTGGTTTCTACTTAATGCTAGGTAAACAGAGGATGTGGAGTAAGGAAACTTGCCTAACTTTTCGCCGTGTCCTTACAATGGTGTAAGGAGACAAGCTAAAATGAAGACGTGTAATCCAGGGATCAAATGAAACTGAAAATCATAGCTTGGACTATATTCTTCCATTTCTATAGAACCTCTACCTTCCCTCATTGCTTGTTCATTTCTATTCAATCACCTCAGACTTGACCAGCTCCACTGGGTTCCCATTCCCCTAGTGGATTGAGTTCAAGATCCTTGTCCTAATCTTTAAATCCTCACCCCCCACTACATGATTTTGTCCCATCCTACCTCTGTGACCTCCTCAAACCTTAACAAACCCGGTTGGTCCCTCTGCTCAGCGGGCACTAGCCTGCCTCATGTATCTCACTCCACCATTGGTGGGTGGACTTTCAACACATCTGCCTCCACTCTCCAGAAATTCATCCCTCCCCGCACCTTGTCCAAGGTCCACCTCCAGGTCTTCCTCTTTGACTCTGCTTTCAGCCATCTTTCTCCCCCTCAGACTTCACCCCCAGACCGGGTGCAAACTCTGGACTGTCCAGCTCATTGGGGCGTCCTCCTGACATGCAAGGCGCTACATTTGTATTGAATTGAATTTATGCGGAAGTTGTCAAATTATAAAGAACCTGCTATGAGTTAATTGCCCAGTGATGTTGTTGACATAACCAAAGATCTTCCAGCAGAGACAACTCTCCACCTCTCCAATATACAACCCCCACATACCTTACGCTGGAGTCCTCTGCGTTTCGAATAAGGTTTAATAGTTCTGTAAACAGCGGATCCACCTTGGTGTGAATGACAATCAGATTCCCCAGTGCTTCTGCGGCTTTCAGGCGGACAGCACGGTTTGCGTCAGACAAGGCTTTTGTAAACGTGGTTTGAAGTTGAGGAAGGAAGGGCTTCAGGGCAATCCCTACCTGTACGTTTACAGAAACACGAGGAGAAGCAGCAATTAACTGAAAGCTGTTATTGACTCTTGGAAGTGTAGTCCTGTACACCCGTCTGGAACAATCTCTGTGTGGGGACCACAATGTATCCGTATTGAATCCTATTTTATTGTCTATTTTAGATATCAAATTATGCTGGAGATTGACGGCTGGACCTACCACAAGGTGACTGTAACCTTTGAAGAATACGTTTTATGTAGTTGTAATGGATTCTATATGGAATTTGAATAAAAAGCGATAGAATACATTTCACGGTCGAAGGCTTTGCTCTTACCTTGCCGAGCAGCAAGCTGAGGGTGTCCAGCAGAGCCACCTTCACGTTCCAGCTGAACCGATCGCCCAAGATGCGGATCAGAGGTCCAGTGATGTTGATCACAGACGGTTTCAGGGCTTCTGCTGAAGTCAATTTGATAACGAGTCCGAGAGCTTTGGCAGCTTCCTCCTTCTGCTCAGGGCTCCCGGTCAGAACACCCTCTCGCAGAACTGGCAGGATTGACGTAACCCCCTAAAATAGGTGATTAGGGACATTTTCAGCTCAAGACGTCTTCTAGATATACGGTAAAGTGAACTGCCTGTATATTTGTGGGCGAAACGTGGCAGCCAATTGCGCACAGCAGCATCCCACAAACAGTTGTGGATTGAGTGACCAAATTATTATGATTAGTTTTTTTTCTTGAGGGATTATTATCAGATGTGTGGAGTAGGGAAACTTGCCTTAGGTTTTGCCCTGCCGGGAATCAAACCCAGGTCTCTCTTGCGAGGCGAGTGGTCTAACCACTGAGCTACAGGACTCCATGATGAAGCACAGAACTACCGGTGCTCAGACACTCAATGCTCTTACCTTTTTAGGAATACAGAACCCTGGCAGATGTTCTCCTTTTGCGTCCGCAGCTGCTGCACGGATATCTTTGTGCAGATCATCAATCAAGGACAGCTGGCCGCCAGAATCCAACTTCTAATTGAGGAAAATTGAAGATAGTCAAGAGATTTGAGGGTTTTCAAACACGGAATGAACTACAAGCTACAAATAAGAAAAAAAGGTGTTTAGGAGGGAGATAGACAATTGTAAAGTAAGAGTCTATTCAGGGTCATGGAGTAAGAGCAGCGATGTAAAATTCAAAACCTAAAGAGCGTGATTGAATAAAAATTGACAGACTGAATGAACTAATCCTGTTCCTACATTCATAATATAAATTGAGCTCACATACTAATTTGAGGTGTAATGAGGTGTACTTGCAATATCAATCTCCCCCCCGGAACATTTTGGAATACATAAAGTTAGTTTCTTCCCTCATCGTTTTTGGTTCTAGATCCGAGTCCATGATCTTAAGTCCAATTAAGAAAAATCTCAGTATAAGTCAGTACCCACTGCCAAACTGAGACGCACAACAACAACTTGCACTTACATAGCGCCCTCCACCAGGGTAGCGTCACAGAGCGCTTAACAGTGGCGGAGCCTGACTCCGAGCCGGGTTGCGAGGGGAGGTGGCCGTAAGCAAGGTCGAAGAGGAAGGTTTTCAGGTGGGACTTGACAAAGGGGACACACTACCTTGGTTACTGCACTGAGAGCATCCCAGCTCTCATTGAGGACAGTTTCATCGGCATCATTGAAGAGTCTGATTAAACCAGCCATCAGATTCCTAACGTGGGGGAAATAGTCAGCCTTGGACTTGGAGCAGTAAGTGTTGATGATGGTTGCTGCAGCTTTGCGCATTCCAACATCCGGGTTCTTCGTGGCCTCCAGAAGATCCTCCAGAATTATTCTTTGACCAACTTCATCCACCACAGAAAGAATGACTGTATGACAGTTTGCCAGCTCCTGTAAGAGACATCTCGATTAGGACAACATAGGTGATGTCATTTGCATTGAAAGCACGCAGCTGTTGTACGTAAAAGTTGGCAAAAAGAGAGACAATGCACTAGAACAGGAGGAGGCCATTCAGCCCCTCAAGCTTGTTCCGCTATTCTATAAGATCAGAGCTGATCTGTACCTCAACTACAATTACCCACCCTTGCCCTGTATCCTTTAGTACCCTGACCTAACAAATATCTGTCCACCTCAGTCTTGAAGATGTGAATGGATCCAGGATCCAGCCTTTTTGGGGAGAGAGTTCCAGATTTCCACTACCCTTTGGGTGAAAAACTATCTCCTAATTTCACTCCTAAATGGTCTGGCTCTAATTTTAAGATGATGCCCCCTTGTTCTGGATTCCCTGACCAGAGGAAATAGTTTCTGTGTATATACCCTATCAAACCCCTTTATTATGTTAAAAAACATTCAGATCAGCCCTCAACCTTCTAAACCCAAGAGAATACAGACCAAGTTTATGCAACATGTCCTCATAATTTAACCCTTTAAGCCCTGGTATCATTGTGGTGAAACTGTGCTGCACCCCCTCCAGAGCCAATATATCCTTCCTGAGGTATGATGCCCAAAGCTAAATGCAGTCTCCAGATGGGGTCTGACCAAGGCTCCATACAGTCAAAGAATAATCTCCTCTCCTTTATATCTCAGCTTCCTTGAGGAAAAAGGCCAACACCCCATTAGCCTTGTTGATAACTTTTTGTACCTGTGAGCTTGTTTTTAGTGAGTTGTGTATGTGGACACTCAAATCCCTTTGCTCCTCCACAATTCTTAGTTTCTCACAATTTAGAAAATATTCTGTTTTGCTATTTTTAGATCTACAGTGGATGACCTCACACTTCCCCACATTGAATTCCACCTGACATTTTACTCACTCAATCTGTCAAAGTTCCTTTGTCACTTCCTGCTCCTATCTACACAATTTACTGTGCCTCCTAACTTTGTGTCATCTGCAAGTTTTGATATAAAACTCTCTATTCCTTCATCCAAGTCATTTATATACACGGTGAATAGCTAAGGGCCCAGTACAGACCCCTGGGGGTTCTCTGCTAACTGAAATGCCATTTGTAGTTAAAAAGAATTCAATGTGTTATGAAGCTAATTAGAAAGCAACAAAAAACCTGATCAATCACGGCCTAACAGAAATTTCTTAAGACACTTAAAAGGAGAAATGTTGAGCTAGCCAAGCACCTGCCATAGAAATTGGTGATTTCTTAATCATAGAATGTTACAGCACAGTAGGAGGCCATTCGGCAAATCGGGACTCTGTCTGCTCTTTGGAAGAGCTAACCAATCATTCCCACTCCCCCGCTCTTTCCCCATATCCTTGCAAATTATTGCTTTTCAAGTACCTGTCCATTTCCCTTTTCAAAGTTATTATTGAATCTGTTTCCACCGACCCTTTCAGGCCGTGCATTCCAGACCTTAACAACTCTTTATGTAAAACAAAATTTCTCCTTCTCTCCTCTCTGGTTCTTTTGTTAATCAACTTGAATAATAATAATAACCCTTGCATTTGATAGAGAGCTTTTCACGTCGGGAGGACGTCCCAAAGCGCTTCACAGAACACACTGTAAAGTGAATTGACTGTATATTTGTGGGCGAACGCGGCAGCCAATTGCGCACAGCAATGTCCCACAAACAGTCGTAGATTGAAAATGACCAATTTTTTTTATTATTGTTTTTGGTTTTGGAGGGATTATTATTAGGCTCTGTGTGGAGTAAGGAAACTTGCCCAAGGTTTCGCCCTCTGCCTGGAGTTGAACTCAGGTCTCTCACTTGCAAAGCGAGTGCTCTAACCACTGAGCTACAGGACTCCAGCTCAGCTGAATCTCTGTCCTCTGGTTACCAACCCACCCGCCAGTGGAAACAGTTTCCCCCTATCTACGCTATCAGAACCCCTCATAATTTTGAACACCTCTATCAAATCTCCCTTTAACCTCCTCTGCTCTAAGGAGAACAATCCCCACATTTCACAGTGGGAAATATGATACCATGCGAGAGTTAAATCCAAACCAATCCAAACTAGCCACGAACAATAAGAACCACCTTCCAGCACTCACTCTTAATGGTGAGATAACATTAAGGTCACAAATACTTACCTCTTGTCCTTCGCTGGTTCCCATCTTGTCCTTCAGTGCAGTCATCAGAGCAGGCAGTATCACACTGAGGTGTCGTGTCAATGCATCTCCTGCTACAGAAGACAGGAATGCGAGCACCCGTGTGTTCACCGGGGGAGCGGTAAGCTGGAGAGAACAAGGAAAGCAAAAAATGGAGGGGATGTGTTTTGAAAGGCCCTTTTTGGTGCGTGACCTCTCAGGTCGAATTATTGAGATCTCCTTGTGGAATGTGAAATCCACAGGAAGAGATCATTGGGGTGTTTACACACCGCTATCTCACGCATTCAGCATTTTCTTCTCTGCTGCACCATTCCCAGACTCCCCCGCTATTTATCCTGATCTATTTCAAATTTTAGTGGCAAGATCGCCGGATATGAATCACAATTGTCTGTTCATAAACAGCTGCATTTCTTTATATAAACAATAATAATCCTTGGATTTAATATCGCGCCTTATCACAGCTTCAAAACGTCTCAAAGCGCTTCACAGAATACACTGTAAAGTGAATTGACTGTATTTTGCGGGCGAAATGCGGCAGCCAATTGCGCACAGCAGCGTCCCAAAAAGAGTTGTAAATTGAGGGACCAAATTATTATTATTTTTTTGAAGGGATTACTGCTCCCGGAAAAGAGATCCGCCAATCGACTAACAACCCGGTTTCTACTTACTGCTGGGTAAACAGAGGCATGAGGATTAAGGAAACTTGTTCAAAGTTACACCTTGCCTGGGAATTGAACCCAGGTCCTCTCGGTTGTGAGGCGAGTGCTCTAACCACTAAGCTACAGGATTTAACAATGTTAAATCTTCAGGCAGGTCTATATTTTTTGAATGCTGTTTCATCAACAGACCAGTTAAACCAGTCTCTTCTTGCCCGAGGTTTCCTATGTTACATACCTTTGGCACGAGATAAGGGAGAACAACACGACTCTTTACTGCCATCACTTGCTTCAGTCCATCCAGAGCAAATTCTGACATTTCTTCATCATCCTGCCAGACACAATAATCAGCTGATCTCAATCCAACATAACACAGACACAGACATAATAATTGTTGCAACTTAATTTCAAATTCATCTCTCACACATTGCTAATAGTAACAGGCAGAACTGTTCCTTTATGACTCGGATATAACACTTAAGGCAGCAATAGCCAAAGTCTCAATGAGGCGACAAATAATAATTCACAACAGAAGAATAAGGCGGCAGACGTATCTGGGTGATAACTCTGTCCCATTCTCACTCACAAGCTGTTGTAGCAAGGATGGCAGGATGTCTTCTAGGGCCTGGTACCCGATTGTTGAGTGTAGTTGCTCAAATGTTTTGGACGCTGCCTCTCGGACTTCTTCCAAAGGATCACAAAGGGCCTTCCGCACGGTGGGAACCAGAGACTCAGAGAAGACAAGAACCTAGCACAGAGAAGGATCGGATGACAATCACAGAATGATAAGAACATTTGTGCACAGAAATAGGCCATTTGACCCATCAAGTCTAATCTGTGCTGTCTTTTTGATCTGCTTTTCTACACGCGAGTCACACAATCTATTCCCACTCTCTTGCTCCCTCCCCGATACCCTTTAATATTTCTAACTTTCACATATCTATCCACTTTCTCTTCTGAAAGAATTTACAGGATAAACTGGTTTGTCAGCAATACTGATGGCCTCATCGCTTGCTTCAGTCCATCCAGAGCAAATTCTGACATTTCCTCAGAAAGGAGCTCAGGGATTCTTTGCTGAGATTCCTGTAGAATCTGAGTTAACTAATTTAACGGTCAGGCTGAGAGGCGGCACTGCTGAGCTGACACGCCAAAGTGGTGAAAGTAAACCAAGCGGAACATAACGGGTTAACAGTTACTTACTGCGTCTCTGCTGGTGGATTTCATGATCTCACTGAGGCCAATGCAGACGCCCTGCCTCTCATCGCTCTTCTCTGATCTCAATCCCTCCTCCAGGATAGGAATGATGTCTGGCAGGATCTTTTCTCCGAGCTTCCGCACAAGATCACCCAGTGTCCTGGCAGCAATCTACAAGTTCATAACGTCAACCATGGCTAGCACGCGATTCATTTCAACTTCTGTGACCATCTGCGGTCAGGCCTTCAGCTGCACTGCCCCCACCGTTTCACTGCCCCCACCGTTTCACTGCCCTCACTGTTTGAAACCCTTTGCCTCGCTCTTTCTCTTTGCCTCCAAGATTCTCCTCTTCGACCGCGCCTTCAGTCACTCTCCTACCCCTACCCCCTCTGCCCTCCACCCTACTTCCCTCCCCCAATCCCAACTCCCAGCTCGGGTCCAAATCCCTGACTGTCCAGCGCCTTGGGTTGTCCTACTGACGCGAAGGCGCTTGACAAATGTAATTTGTTGTTGTTGTCGTTGTGAGTTGCCTGATCTAAAAACAACCCTACATCTTAAAACTGGAAATCCTTATCTCAGAACAGTAAAATGACACCATCACACAAAGAAGATTACTGACTGACTCATACAGAAAGCTACACCAGAGAGAGATGTCCAAACCATGATCAATCCATCAGAGACAACTGACCGCAACAAAAAATAGCCACCAAAGTCTAAGGTTCTATGCAGATGGGATGTTGATGGTTTCTTTTCAGTTTCAGTGGTACAATTATCATACTGATTCACAGGTCACATGAACTGCATCTCTGACAGACAGTCACTGTATTCAACAGAGCAGGGCTGGCACTGTCTATGGTTCACTTGTCCTAATGATTTTTGTGTTTGAATACTTAACATATTTGATCCAATTACATTATTATGAATTATGTGTTTGCGATACCCAGCTGTGTGCAAGCAGCAAATCTATCACCAGACCCAGATCTTGCATTCAACGACAACAACTTGTATTTATATGAAGCCCTTCATGCAGGGTAGCGTCCCAGAGCGCTTGACAGTAGCCGAGCGAACACGACGATAGCTAAGACAGGAGCTCAGGGATTCTTTGCTGAGATTCCTGTAGAATCTGGGTTAACTAGTTCACAAGCTAGTATACTTCAGTCCTATGTAGAGCCCAGCAAGCACACGGTATACTAATCAACTCAGCTGTAAAATTTGGCTGTAAAATAAAGGGAGATTAAGACGATACCATGTGGATCCTGGTCTGATTCCACATGTAAATAATGAGCAGACCCCAAAGGACAACATTACTGTTCAAGACATAAGTGCCTGTCTGATTGTGTCCGCTAGTGGTTTAAATATAGTATCACAGGAGAACTGTGTGATAAACGAGAGCGTTAAAAACTGAGAGGCTACCCTGCGTGGAGGGTGCTACGTAAGTGCAAGTCGTTCTTGAACCAGTATGGTGTTATATCCACCCGGTTAATTCGTATTTTCTTGTTTATTAGCCCTGAATAGATTGGACTACAAGAGAAGGTCTTTTTGTAAATGTGAAATCCTCCTCTGAAAATAATTCCCCGGAGACTGAGCCTTGCTCAGGCTTCAACAACAACAACAACTTACATTTATATAGCTCCCCTCACGCGGGGTAGCCTCACGGGAGGGCCTCACTCTCCAACAGCTCAGAACCAAACCGTGTCAGCCCATAAGACTGTCAGATACCATCAGTCTGAGAGGGTTCAGACTCACCGTTCTCTTGTCTGCACACGTGCTCGCCAAGAAACCCAGTAACAAGCCAAAGAGGGTCGGCAGGACCTCCCGCAGTGTCCGCGGTGTGTTGGACACAACGATCTTCCAGACGTGGAGCGAGGCCTGACGCACGACCAGCTGTGTATCAGAACGGCCCATGTAGAGCCCAGCAAGCACCCGGTTTCGCCTGTCCTCACCAAGAGCATTAATGATAGCCTGAAAGGAGAGACGGGGGGGGGGGGGGGAGATGGGAGATGTTATACTATATTATATTCTCACAAAACATTTCATAATTCAACTGACATTCACTCAGTCACAAAGCAAACTACTTCTTGGCACTTCAGTGACAAGTCCAGGATGACAACCGATGGCAGTTGCAGAAATAACAACAAAGTACAGCGCCTTTCGCGTCAGGAGGACGTCCCAAGGCGCTGGACAGTCAGGGAGCCGCACCTGAGCTGGTGGTTGGGATCAGGAGGGCGGGGAGGTTAGGGGTAGGAGGGTGAGCGAAGGCACGGTCAAATAGGAGGGTCTTGAGACAGGTCATGAAGGAGGCAAGAGAGGTGGGGAGGCGGAGGGACTGTGGGATGGAGTTCCAGAGAGTGGGGGCAAAGTGGGTGGGGCAGAGAGGCTGAAGGCTTGCCCACCAATGATGTCCCTAATGTGTGTTCCTCACCTTATTAGACTGAGCTGTGCCAAAGTTGTCATCTTCTGAGGCAGTCTCTGTGGTCATCTTTCCTGTCACACCCGACACATGGAAAAGTAGGTCTCCCAGCAGCTGCACTGAGCTGAACCTAAAGTCCAAAGTGCAAAATCAAGGTTATTTTACTATATTTAACGTGAATGTGTTCTAAACCATTTGGCCGTCCCATCAAAAATGAAATATACGTGACTCAATGCACTTGGATTATTGCCTCCAGAGAGGAACCGGTAGCTCAACCAATGATTGTTCAGGCAATCATTGGACAGGACCGAGTGAGCTATCGCCTGAGGCAGGTCAGCATTGGCAGAACAGGGAGTGAGGGCAAACATGACTGGGGTAGTAGCTGGTAAAGAGAACAGGATATGGGAGGATTCCTTAACAACCAAGCTTCATATTTTTGTATGCAAGAAAATAAGGATTTGCTGGCGAAAGAAGGCCTAGGTCCATCTAGTTTCCCTTCCACCATCCTGAATTGCTTGACGTGTCTTGTCTCAACCTATATACTGTATCCCCAGATATCATTTTCTAGCCAAAATCTATCTAATTTGTTCTCAAAACATACATTTTCTGCTTCCATCGTCTGTCTCCCTGGGAGCCTGTTTCATAAGTTTACTACTCGCTCACTGAAGTCGTGTTTCCGAAGATTTGTTCTCAATTTACCCCCTTCAAATCTTAGAATTTGTAAACCTTTTGAAAAGTCTGCAGAGACTGCTCTCTCTTCCTTGTAAATATTTGGTATTTTTAATTTGAATGCCCTCTCGAGGATTTGCAGAACCCCACCGTTTTCTGGGTGGCTGGAGCTGGGCTGGGAAGGGCTGGATACTGGGAGAAACCAGGGTAGGCACACGGTGACTGTGTACTTGTCGGCTTGGAATCACCAGCTAATAGACACTAATTACAACAAAATACATAAGAATTGTTACAACCACATTTCATTCAAGGTTTCCCTCGCCCAGCCCACCATCAGCAGTCGGGCCTTCAGCCTCTCTGCCCCCACCCTCTCAAACTCCACCCCACATTCCCTTTGTCTCGCTCCATCCTTTATCTCCTTCAAGGCATTTCTGAAGACCCTCCTCTTCAACCGCGCCTTTGGCCACCCTCCACCCTCTCAGCTCCCAAAACACCCCCCACCCGCCCCAGGTCCAAATCCCTGAGTGTCCAGTGCCTCGGAACATCCTCCCAGCTTGAAAGGTGCCAAACAATGTAATTTTGTATTGTGTTGTATCGTACCTGATTCTCCAGTTGTCATCAAACAGTCCTTGTTCCAGTTCTGGCAGCAGGAGGGCGATGGCGGTCTCAGCGTACATGCTGATGATTCGCTGTCCAGCGCGGAGCGCAGTGTCACGCACAAATTCATTCTCGTCCGCCAGAGCCTACACACAAAACCCAGACCCGCGTGTTAGATTGCAATATGTTTCGCTATCTCTTGTTATTCACAGCCACTACCTGCCCCTTGCCACACACAATCTGGAAGCACTTTCACTGTATGTCACTGTCATTTTGCCTTACACTCAGCGTACAACTAGCGAGGCAACATGTACGTGGAGACGAACCATGTTTCACCAGACAGTGTTTCTTGTGCTGCGGCTGAGCCTGAAAGACTAGGAAAAGCCAGGAGCTGCATACACGAGGAAGAAACAACAACAACTTGCATTTATAGAGCACCCCTCGCACAGGGCAGCGCCCCAGAGCCCTTGACAATGGCGGAGCACGACCCCGAGCTGCAGCGAGGGGGAGGTGGCCATAGGCACGGTCAAATAGGAAGGTCTTCAGGCGCGACATGAAGATGGGGAAAAAACCTGAAGAAAGATTACAAAATGTAAACCGACCTCTCAGGGACTCGGGGGTTTTATGCAGAACTATTACTGAAGGGCCTGTGCTGTGGCATGGATTGTGCTGTATGCATACGGTCTGTGAAAGGAGTCGCCAATGTGACTGACGTCAGGAAAAATGGGAGTTAGGTGTGGCGAAAAGTGTTAAAGAGAGGCCCCTGGGCAGATGGGCATTGGAGACAACAACAACAACTTGTATTTATATAGCGCCCTTCACGAAGGGTAGTGTCCTGGAGCGCTTGACAATGGCGCGGTCTGACCCTGAGCCAGAGGAAGAGGGGAGAGAAGAAAAAGTAAGAACAAAAGTGATTACATGTAACATTGATTAATCAGATGTAACAGGGAGCACAGGGTACGTATAGAGTACGTATAGAGTACGTATAGAGCTCTCTATACGTGTACGTATAGAGAGCAGCCAAAGTAGGCAAAGGAGAGGAGTTCATCGAGCGTGAAGAGGAAGAGGGAAGCAATGGCTAAAGGCAATGACAACGAGGGTGTGGGGTTGGTGTGAGGAACAGACCATCAATGCTGCAGCTCTTCTCGTCATGTACCAGGGAGAGAAATCGAGTTGTAACTGGGATCTTACCTTCAGAATGCAGGGTATAATGGCTCCCACGTATGCAGTGAACTTGTCTCCGAAGGTGACGGGCAGGTAGATGAACATCATCATATAGCCGTCACGGACATGAGGTGCGATCTCCACCTTACTGGCAGTGGCCACGATGTCTGGCATGAGCTTTTCTAGTTTTTCGACTCCCAGTCCAGCCATCACCTCAGCCATGCCTGAAACACAGGAAAAAGAATTAAAAACTGTGACACTTTTCCAAACACTGAATAGGCTCTTCAAGTAGTAGGATATTTGGCTAATTCTATGAGCAGTTTAATAACAATAATCCTTGCATTTGATATGGTGCCTTATGACGTCTTTGAAACGTCTCAAAGCTCTTCACAGGATATACTGCAAAGTGAATTGACTGTGTATTTTGTGGGTGAAACCCGGAAGCCAATTGTGCACAGCAGCGTCCCACAAACAGTTAGGGATTGATTGACCACATTTGAAAAAAATGTTGTTTTTTTTTGAAGGTGACAAAACACTTTTAGTCGCGGTACAAATAGGAATTAAAACTTACAGACCCCATTTTTAACATTAGTTAATTACATTACGTGGAGTCCTGTAGCTCAGTGGTTAGAGCACTCGCTTTGCAAGTGAGAGACCTGAGTTCAATTCCAGGCAGAGGGCGAAACCTTGGGCAAGTTTCCTTACTCCACACAGAGCCTAATAATAATCCCTCCAAAAAAACTAAAAACAATAATTAAATTGGTCATTTTCAATCTACGACTGTTTGTGGGACATTGCTGTGCGCAATTGGCTGCCGCGTTCGCCCACAAATATACAGTCAATTCACTTTACAGTGTGTTCTGTGAAGCGCTTTGGGACGTCCTCCCGACGTGAAAAGCGCTATATCAAATGCAAGGATTATTATTGTTATTACATTTACATAATCTTTTTTTCTTTCAATGTACCAAAATTCATCTCCCCCCATATGCCCCAGGCAAACAGTGAGCTTGAATATTGTTCCTTTTCAGAATATTTCACAGCCCTTCCCAGACCTCGCTGAAAATAGGCGATTGTTCCGCAAACTTCAATTCACGAGAGGTTTGGATGAAGAGGCCCTTAGATCTCATCCTTCCAGAATATCAACTCTACCGTCTTCCCATGAGAACATCAAGCTGTTTTTAAATAAATTCTCGATAAGACGCGATAGTCCCCGTAACCATGTCTGGTTGTTATTCTCTGCAAAGAAATACTTTCTGTCCTAAAATTGCCCTTCACACTCCGGAATCTGACGTCTTGTTCCTTTAGTCACTAATCTTCATTCTTACTCTTCACTGTCAGTTTATAAAGGAGTCTCTCATGAAGTATTTTGCCCAAAACCTTTTGGAAGTCTAGCTACACTACAGCATATGGCTTATTTGGTATGTAATCTCCTCACAAAATCCAATAAGTTGCTCAGACAAAATTTGTCCCTAATGAAGCCTTGTTAGCTGTTATTTACTGGGCTATTTTCATACAGGCATTCTTCTCTTTTGCTTCTGACGATTGATTCTGTTTATTTTCTGTTCATTGAGGTTAGGCAAATATAATTGGGAGTGTCAGCCTGTGAGCTCAAAGTCCTGACTTGGGCTTGAACCCACAGCTTTCTGACTCAGAGGCGAGAGAGAGCGCTACTAACTACGCCAGGCTGACACCTAAAGGTTAAGGAAGGAACAAGAATTTTAACAGGAGTGGTGTGTCACTGACTAGTCAGCTGTTTATATTGCGTACATTTTCTTTGCAGGATCTGCTACCTCCTCACCTTGTGCTGCTCCGGATCGATCGACGGAACTCTGCTCCGAAGCCAACATCTCCATCAGCCAAGGTAACAGGTCATCGAAACACGACTCACCCATTCCCTTCACCATCGCTCCCAGTGCCTTCGCCGACACAGTACGAACCTTGTGAACAAGAAGAGAAAAACATGATTACAAATTAAAGAAACAATTGCAAGTCAATATAGAGACGACAACGACAAATTACATTTGTACAGCCCAAGGAGCTAGTGGTTGGGATCAGGAAGGGTGGATAGCAGGGGAGGGTAGGAGTAGGATCATTACCGAAGGCACGGTCGAAGAGGAGGGTCTTGAGAGATCTTGAATGAGGCAAGGGAGTGGGCGAGGCGGAGGGACTGTGGGATGGAGTTCCAGAGGGCTGAGGCAGAGAGGCTGAAAGCCCAGCCACCAATGGTGGGGTGGGCAAGGCGGGGGACGTGAAGCAGGTTGGAGCCCACTTAGTGGAGGGAGCAGACGGTTTGTAGGGGCTTAGGAGGTTGCAGGGGTAGGGGGGAGCAAGGCCATGGAGGGCTTTGAAGGTGAGGAATGTATTTTTCTTAGACAGACTATTTTCTCAACTTCAAGCAACCTGACCATTCCTGTCTCTACTAGTCCTGCAGTCATCGCATCTGTCAATGCCATTCTCCAAAAATGCGTTACACTGCCAGTTTAAGATTATTTTAAAAATTTTCCAATAGATATTATTTATTTTGTTCTGGAAGTTTTGACTTTTAGCAATCTTTTCAACCACAAATATCTTAAAAAAAAGTAAAGTAACCAATAATAATTTTTGGTGTTGAAAAAAGTGGGGAAAAAAGGTGTTTTAAAAAAGCGATTTTAAGAATAAGAGTTCATTGGAAAGCCCTATGAATACCAAATTTACTGATTAAAATCAGAACAAGCCTACAGAGTTCATGACAGTCATCAAGAGTTGTTGACAGTCTGCAGATTTTCTAGGCGAGATCAAGCAAAAAAGAAATCTCAATTATAGCTCAAACCACGAGGGCTCAAACAATGTTGTTCAAGGCTGGTAACAATAATAATAAACCTTGCATTTGATATAGTGCCTTATAATATCTTGAGACATCTCAAAGCGTTTCACAGAATTGACTATAAAGTGTAGTGACTGTGTGTTTTGTGGACGAAACGGGGCAGCCAATTGCGCACAACAGTCGCGAATTGAATGACTTTTTTTAAGGCTGACACAGAAATCTCATCAACGATAATTATGTTCTTCTCTGTGGAAGAGGCATGTCAATTGAATCCTTGCGTCTCCAGACAGGTAAAGAGTAACCACGGACTTGGCTCACTGTATTCTCTTACCTCTGGAACAGGATCCAGCAAAGACAGCTTCAGACCTGGCATGACACTGGGCAGGTACGGTGCAAGATCCTGTAAACGCAGCAATAAAAAGCAATGAACTCATTTATAACCAGAGAAATTTACAGAACCCGAGAGAAAACAACGTTTTTTTAAAGAATCAATTTTAAACAATGCAAATTAATTCCTTTTAATTGGGGGAAAATTGGAAAACCCAACAAAAATTCAAATTTTTACTGATTGAAATCAGAGCAAACCTATTTATAGTACAGGAGGTCAAACAAGTTATCACTCCTGATGACTGTTGACAGTCTGCAGATTCATAGACATTTTAGGAACTTTTGTTACAACATTCACCTCACTTCCCATCAATCTTGTTGTTAATACTGGCCGGATGCTCACACCGTAAATTTCAGGCAGGAGTAGAACAATGGTCCAGCCAACATCCCAAAAATACAGAAAGACTCGGATGAAATATTTAGCATTAATCTTTATAAGTGGCTCATATTTATCTATGTAAGAACATAGATACATGTAAAGAACATTTCCATTCAAACCCTGTATTGGTTGCAGGTACAAAATACGACCACCTCTTTTCTGCATCACAGATACAATCAGTTTAGTGTAAGGATCTAAGTAGGTATTTAACTTTAAATAACTGAGTGAGGTTTACCTTCTGGTCTGTAAGGGAATACATGTTGCCTATGATCTGAGCAGCCATTTTACGAGTATCTGTGGATCGGTCCTGGAATGCTCTCTGTACTATGGGCATGATCAGTGCCAGAGACGGAGCATCAATAAAGTGAACAAATTTAGTATCGAGCAGTGTCTGGAGGCACAGCTGGGTCCTCCTGGACGGGTCTGTCAAGGCGTCCAGTAAAACGGGAGTGATTGCTGCACAAGAAAACCATTTGGTTGATTAACACAAAGCCAGAAACTAACACGTTCAATGCATCATTCCAGCGTCAACACTAGTAACAAGTTAGAGTTGCTCTACCTCAGAAGCCAAATAAAAAATTAATTAATACCTCTGTTAATAATGTAACTTATCAAAAAACTGGCAACTCCACTACATTGACAAAAGAACATTTCTGAATTCACTTAAACAATTCAGCTAGGGTAATTCCAGATTCTATGGAAGTGGCCTTTGCTCAAGGCAATATCCCTAGGAAAACACAGTGACGAAAGGATTTTATGAACTGTTTAAAAAGCAACTTCCTTAACAAAAACAGATAAAGAGATAGAACTGCAACTTGCACTTACATTACAGGCTTATTACTTCCCCGAAGACATGACGCACAGTTCAAACTCACCTAAGATCTCAGGGTTCCTGATAACAGATCCAATCTGCCGCAGGGCTTGTTGTCCGGCTTTCTGCACTTTCACGTGGGAGTCTGTTAATACTTCGGTCAATTTGGGCACAATATTTGGCAAACAGGACGACAGCTGCTTGGGAGCACAGTATGCCATGGCGCCCAGTAATTCAACTGAACCTAGAGACACAAGAACATGAATGTTCAGTCCAAGGGAGAGAGAACCGTGTAATTTCTTTCTCTTCCTCCCACCAATTATTGCTTGCTGGCCGAATTATTATTGAAGGCGTTTGACAATTTAATTGAATAAAAACCCTTGCATTTGATATAGCACCTTATCATGTCTTCGCGACGTCTCAAGGCGCTTCACAGAATATACTGTAAATTGTATTGACTGTATATTTTGTAGGGGAAACGCAGCAGCCAATTGCGCTCACAATTTTCCCCTGGTACTAGAGTTTCACGACCCTGCAATAACTCATCTATGTGGCCATTATCTGGCTCTACGCCTTGTCATTGAAGGTCAGCCATTTCATTGGGAAAAATAGCTGATGAGTTTGATCCTTTCCACATCTGACCCCACTTCCTAGCAGTGGCTTCTGGATAGTGATGACCAGCTAATTCTCCACTCACTAACGGGTACGATGGCTGAGTGGGAGTTCCCAGTTGCTACAGTGGCTGAGATCAGCTAACTCTGAACAGAAAGGGATTCAAACATATATCTTTATGAGGCGGATTGTGCGCTGATGAGTTCTGACGAAAAGTCATCGACCTGCCTGAAACATTAACTCGCTTTCCTCTGTCCATAGATGCTGCCTGACCTGCTTTTATTTCATATATCTGTATGGCTGTTCCTTTACCCTCTGGATAATTGAGGGACCTCACCACGAGCAACTAAACTTACTGACGTAACCCATCCTGATCACTGTCTGCGCTTTGCCAGGTTGACACCCCAATTAGACTGATTTGGGGTCCTTATCTCATCTCGATTTACACTCCCTCCCTCCCCCTCTCTCTCTCTCTCTCTGGCACATCTCAAAACAAATCCTTCCCCTCCCCAAAAACACACGTTTTGTTAAGTGTTTTGAGAGGTCCTCCTGATGTGGGGAGAGCTATATAAATGTAATTTATATTGTGTTTATATAATATCATTTCAAATGATGAAGGCAGTGAGTCCTCAATAAATCTCTACCCAAGTGTCAGGGAATAACTGGGTAAATCCCTAACACAAGTGCTGTGAGTTGTGATGCTTTGGGAAGTACCTGCTTTAGTTCTCCAGGACTCCTCTTCCAGAGCAACAAGCAGTGATGGCAGAACCAGTTTCACACCGTGTGCGCTCAGGTTACGCATCACAGCCTTTGCGGTGTCATCAGATGCCTGTGAATAAATGAACAAATCAGAGGCCTGCATGGATGATGTTTAATTACACCCGAGAGCTGCGGCCTGGAGAGAAACAGAGCAACTGGGCTTATAATCAGTCAAAACAAGAAAAGATACAACTGCCCCCTGAAAAATACATACAGGTAACAAGTACCCAACACAATTTTTGTGAGCTTGACCTGGGCCATGAAAGATCATGTAACGACAAGCAAAAGTCTGTGCCAAGGAAGTTCCCTCCTGAATCCTGAGCAGATATCTATTGGGGAGTTCAGTCCAGCAGCAGATTGCATCTCCTTAAGATTGTGTCCCAGTACAATGGGCAGGACAAGTTTGCAGGGCTGTGGGGAGAGAGCGGGGGAGTAGGATTGATTTGGAAGCTCTTTTCGAAGAGTCGGTACAGACACGATGTACCGAATGGCCTCCGTCTGTGCTGTATAATTCTATGAATTGTATGAGACATGAAGCACATGGCCACTCAGTTGAGGGGCTGTTTTGCCCGAGGGGGCTAACCTATGCAGAGTTACAGTTTCCCGAGTCCTTTGGTAACTCATTTTGATCGGCCATTTTTCACAGTAGGACTGAACAGTGAGTAGCACAGTTGAGCTCGATCTGGTTCTCAGCTGATATCCTGTGTACACTTCCCAGCTTACCAGCAGTGCTTTTCTGAATGGTGTCCAGGAGCCAGAATCCTGGCCTTCCCCAGGGCGCTAAGAAATAATTGTAGCACTCAGCTGCTGCCCGCATCAGATTAGCTAAATCTGATGAAAGGTCATCGACCTGAAACGTTACCTCACTTTCCTCTCTGCATAGATGCTGCCTGACCCGCTGTGTGTTCCCAGCCACTTCTGTTTTTATTTTAGATTTCCAGCATCTGCAGTATTTTCCTTCGCCTCCTTCAAGACCCTCCTCTTCGACCGTACCATCAGTCACCCTCCTACCCCACCTGCCCTCCACCCCTCCTGATCCCAACCACCAGCTCGGGTGCGGATCGCTGACTGTCCAGAGTCTTATAATAATAATAATAATCCTTGCATTTGATATAGCGCTTTTCACGTCGGGAGGACGTCCCAAAGCGCTTCACAGAACACTGTAAAGTGAATTGACTGTATATTTGTGGGCGAACGCGGCAGCCAATTGCACACAGCAATGCCCCACAAACAGTCGTAGATTGAAAATGACCAATTTTATTATTGTTTTTGGTTTTTTTTGGAGGGATTATTATTAGGCTCTGTGTGGAGTAAGGAAACTTGCCCAAGGTTTGGCCCTCTGCCTGGAATTGAACTCAGGTCTCTCGCTTGCAAAGCGAGTGCTCTAACCACTGAGCTACAGGACTCCACGACTAGTCTTGGGATGTCCTCCTGACGTGAAAGGCGCTACACAAATGTTTTTTCTGTTGTTTTGAGATTAGCTAAATCAGCACAGACCAGGATTCGACCATCTGCTCAATACAGCATAGAGTTATACTGAAGCAGCCGTATTTGTGTTGAGTGTGAGATTGAGTGTGAGTGGCACTAACCTCTCGCACGTACTGGTTTCCATCACCAAAACACAGCAGCAGGTGAGGGAGCACATGGACTACGTACGGCTCAAAGAGTTTCCCCAGCATATTGCACAGCATCTCAAAGGCAAACAGAGCACCTGAGAAACAAATCACATCAACACCTTAGAACACGGATACCATATGCAACAGGGAGAACATCACAGCACAGTGCCAAAAAGGTCAAAAATAGCAATATGCACATGACCTCAAATACTGTTTCACAATGCAGGGAGAGGTTAAGTGCAACAATAACAACTTGACAGCATTTATGGAGTGCCCTTCGTGCGGGGTAGAGTTCCGAAGCGCTTGAAGTACAGGACGGGCTCACTATAATCTGGTACTTTGAGTCCACTTTTTTTCTCAGTGAGTTCACGACAGAATGCTGTGACCGACTGGAGGAAAAGAACTGAGCTGTACGTCTGGAATGAGACTTTTGTTTTGGTCAACCGGGTGTCTGTCACACGTGGAAATCCATCGCCGTGCTTAAACCAAACTGAGATTTCCATGCATCCCACCTACACATGCAAATCCCAGAGATAGATTGTTGGAATAGAATGCGCTCTCTCTCTCTCTCCCTGGAAGGACACATCCTGCTTACCTAATTCCAGAAAGTGTTAGGCGCAGGTAGGCAAGAGCCAAGGTTTGGGGTACCCAGAGTGTACTAATGGAATGGGAAGTTCTAGATATACAATGTGGTGCCACACACATTAAAGGAACATCATCTCAGCGGTTTACTTTGAGCACTTTGAGATGTCCTGCAGATGTGATAAGTCGCTGTATCAAATGCAAGGTTAATTATTATTATTATTATTTACGTGGTCTCTAGATGATGATCCTTTCATTAATTTCTGCAGATTGAACATAAGGATTAAATATTTGGATTTAAACAAAAACAGCTCTTCTGCCTGGAATAGGAAATGGATTTTGTCATCGTGTCTATACCTCTGCATCATCAGGCGATTTATACTTTAAGAAGAGGGAGCACTCAGTAAGCAGGCGCCCATCTCACCTTCTCGTCTCCTGAAGTTTTTCTTGTCCTGAATGGCTTCTGTTAACGTTCCCATTATTTCCTGCTGTTTCAGTGAGAGGATGCCCAGCCCCTTCACCAGGCCGGCCAGGCCATACGCTGCCCCTTTCCTCTCGGCGTATTTATCCGACTCCAGCAGCAGCTGGAGCAGCTTCCGAACCATCCCAGCTGCATCATCTTTAATGGCAGGAACCAGGGGAGGCAGACAGCTGGCCACTGACTCCTGAACCTACAGCACAGATGTGAATTGCATCGATTCAGTAAACACATAACAGCAGAATGTTCTATAAAATTCCTGCGCTGAAGCTTCTATCCTGAGACTGCACAATTGATGAATATATATATATATACACACACACCCACATACACACAAGTGCCCAAATGTGTCTGGGACATATTGGCTCTGGAGGGGGTGCAGCGCAGGTTCACCAGAATGTTACCAGCGCTAAAGGAGTTATATTATAAGGACAGGTTGCATCAACTTGGTCTGTATTCCCTCGAGTTGAGAAGGTTGAGGGCTGATCTGATTCTTTTTTTTAAAATGATAAAGGGATTCGACAATACACAAACATCTGCTACAAAGTCAACCATCTGAGCCATCAGAAGTCTTTGTGCAAATAAATGTACAAATATTAATAATAATCCTTGCATTTGATATAGCACCTTATCAGGTCGTCAAGACATCTCAAAGCGCTTCACAAGATAGACTGTAAAGTGTAGTGACTGTGTTTTGTGGGCGAAACGCGGCAGGCAATTGCGCACAGCGACATCCAAACAAATATCCAGGAGAATCAGTTTTATAAAACTATTCGCCTGCAAATAAAAAGCCACTGGACTTTACAGTAAATCCTGTGAAGCGCTTTAAAACATCCTCCTGACGTGAAAGGCGCAACACCAAATGCAAGGATTATTATTTTATTCATCAAACAATGTAAATAAGTGTATTAGTAACTAGCCCAGGAGAATCAGCTGTATAAGAAGATTTGCATAGATCACCCGCCTATGTCAGTTCCTTCTCATAATAACTGTCTCGAAGCAGTTCTGTATTTAGAAACAATTTCATTCTTAAAAAAAAACTTAGGACATCACTTAAGCACTGTAGTTGCTTCAAAATATTGATTTTCTCTGTACATTTCTGGGAGTCTTTCTGTGCACAGAGCCTTAAGTGCTCCGAGACGCTGTCCAGTGTGAAGGGCGCTATATAAATGCAAGTTGTTGTTCTTGTAGATTCGCTACATACCTGCTGGGATGGTGTGGAGAGGGCAGTGATGAGCTTGGCTACGATGGGTTTGACTTTAGGATCACTCTTGTCCAAATGTTTGGCCAGTGAACCCATAAGGATTACCACGCTCTGTCTGACAGCATCGTAGCTGGCATCGTTGGGAGCATTGCGCAGGAACTCTTCAAACACCGGCAGCAGAGAATTCACATTGTCCTGGAGAGAAATGGTGGTTCAGAATTACTACAGGTGAAAAAAACCTGGCAAAACATTCCTTTTCATGTGAAATCAGAGGCAGTTTTTCACCCAAAACGTGGAGCAAATCTGGAACTCTCCACCAAAAGGCTGTGGATACTAGAGCCACTGTGATTTGCTGCAATACAAGTGACATCGCAGCACAAGAAAAATCTTGAGTTTGAACTATAAAAATCTGCTTCTGTAAACATCCGCACAATCAATCACTGGGTTACCTTTCCGTGGGTGTTGAGGGCTGACAAAGCTGCATCCAGCATACACTTCCTGACCTCAGCATGCCGGTCATTCAAGGCTTCAGGTACAAAGAACTGGAAGAGAAGCTTCACCTGGGATCCATCAAGGTACTCAGAGAGTTTATTCAAAGCTAAGGCAATCCCACACCTTCAGAAAGAGAAAAGCTTTCAATGAGAAACTGATAATAATAATCCTTGCATTTGATATAACGCCTTATCATGTCTACGAGATGTCTCAAAGCGCTTCACAGGATATACTGTAAAGTGAATTGACTGTATATTGTGTGGGCAAAACGCGGCAGCCAATTGCGTACAGCGTCCCACAAACAGTCGTGGATTGAGTGACCAATTTTTTTTATGAAGGAATTATTACTCCCAGAAAAGTGACCCGCCAATTGACTAAAAACCGGATTCCTACTTACTGCTGGTAAACAGAGGTGTGCGGAGTAAGGAAACTTGCCCAACATTTCGCCCTGCCCTGGAATCGAACCCAGGTCCTCTCGCTTGCGAGGCAAGTGCTCTAACCACTGAGCTACAGGACTCCAAAACTAGACTGCACTTTCTCCTCGTACATTCCTACAACTGTAATGCTGGAAATTGTATTGTCCCCAGTGGTCAGTTGGAGAATATTTTGAGCAGCCTGCACTTTCATCACATTTCATTCAACACCTCTATCAGTACCTGGCTTCCCACTGGTCAGGTGGAGATTCAGAGATAACTCGACCAAGTGCGTCCAACACCGGAGGTGGCCTCTATAGAAAATGAAATGACACAATTTGATTGACATAACGGCATCTAATATAATAATAATAAATAATCCTTGCTTGTGATACAGCACCTTATCAAGTCTTCTAGACGTCTCAAAGCCCTTCACAGAATATACTGTAAAGTGAATTGACTATGTTTTGGGCGAAATCTGCAACTGAATCAACACAAGGGCGTTTCTACAAATACATGTTCACTACATTCAACGGGGACAGTATTTTTGTGGTAATGTTACTGAACTGGCAACCCAAGTCCTGGGTGTTGAATCCAGTCGTGGGAATAATCACGACAGAAAGCTTAAAATGCTAAATGGCATTGACTGGAATGCAGACAGCTGGTTGTTTGCTATCCATTGATTTTCCACTTTATTTTCTGGAGCGAGACATTGTCTTTGCAAAACGAGTTCCCACAACCTGTGTCCCAGATTAGAACATGCAGTAATGTACCTTTACGTTTCTTAAACATAAGTTATACAGCGACACAAAATGAATGTATCCAGAACATGATTGAATAGTGATAAATTCAGAACAAATCTGCGGAATCGCTACTTCCGTGAGTGAGTAGTAAATGTATGGAACAGGCTCCCGAGGGAGACAGACGGTGAAAGAGGAAAGGTTGTTTGTCTCAAGAACAAATTCGATAGATTTCTGCTAGAAAACAATATTTGGGGGATACAGTATATAGTTTGGGGCACGACATGTCAAGTGACTGCCAGGTTGGTGGAAGGCGACTTTTGCCTCGCAAAGATGGATAAATTTGACTGCCTTTATGTTCCTCGACCCTCACTGCCTGTTCTCTAAAAGCAGAACTTACAAAGAGCTTCTCCTGGTAAATCTCTATCAGTTTGGTCATCACTTGTGCAGCCTGCGACTGATACTGTGCTACAGCATTTGATAGTGCTTCTGCCCCCGCATGTCGTATTGCTTCCTCGTGGTATATCACATCCTTAATGAGCAAGGAGCAAAGATCTGGCTGGAGCTCCAGTCCCATGGTATCCCATAACCTTAAGAAACAAAGCAGCACAGTCAGACATGAAGACATCAAGCTTTGAGCTACACTCACTGGTATAGTTTTATAATACAGAATTTAGACATAGGTACCAATAAAAGTTATATAAGTTGGTGCATACATCTCTGGAACATAGTCGGTGTATTACACTAACACATTAATACTATTAATAATAATCTTTGATTTGATTTAGCCCTTTATCACGTGATTGAGACGTCTCAAAGCCCATCACAGAATATATTGTAGAGTGGATTGACTGTGTATTTTGTGGGCGAAATGCTGCAGCCAGTTGCTTCGTATAGAATGTAATAATTACTTCATACAGAATGTAAATTTATAAACCAAGTGAGTTTGAGGTCAGGTGATGAGCATGACTTGATTCAGGTGAGTTTTTCAAAATTCAGCCTTGTAATCATTCCAGTTATAGTCAATTTAGCTGTGGCTACCACAGATATCCCAGCAGGGAATGTACTTATTGTGACGATACTGCACTGCAAAGCCCGATTATTCTCCTATATGTTTGATCCAACAAAAGTGATCCTGCAGAAAAGCATTGGCAGCCGCCAATTGTATACATTACCAATTAACTTATGGCTTCTTACTTCTTAGCTTGCAGTCTGCTTTCCTCGTCCACGTCAAACTGTGAAACCCACAGTCTGCGTAACAGGTTCAATCCATTTTTCTCATCACTGTCTGGGGTGGGCAGCACCATGTTCATCTCCAACAATCCCTGCAAAACAGCCAGGAACATAAGAATATCTTCTTTAAGTTTGGCACCCGGCATTCAAAGGAGAGGTGACTAAGACTAAAAATGTACACATTGGAGAAAAACTCAAAATTATATTGAATATTTATAAAATAGAATCATAGAATATTACAGCACAGGAGGAGGCCATTCGGTCCATTGTGCCTGTGTTGGCTCTTTGGAAGAGACACCCAATCAGTCCCACTCCCCCACTCCTTCCTCATATCCTTGCAAGTTTTGCCTTTTCAAGTACCTGTCCAATTCCCTTTTGAAATCTGTCTTAAAAGGTATAAATAAGCTGAACCCTAATAATATGTTTAACAGTCAACAAAGTTGACACAGACTCAAGTTCAGAAGAGGGAAGGATAGCAGACAGTTTAGATTTAAATGCAAACAAACTTTTTTTTTAAAAAAAACAGGAAGTAGAGGAATACATGAATGGACTAACCAAAGATTGAACAGGAGCAAATGCAAGTGGAAAATTAGGTTGTTACAGTAATTAGCGATGATTAAGGGTTATAGGAGATGAACGTTGAGTGATTTATTTTTAACTTTAGGGCTGGCCAGGACTGTCTGTAAATGACTTTTCCAGCCTGAACATTCTATATAACATCAGAATCAAATTGCAATATTCCTGAGTAACACACAAACTGGCAGTGAGGGGCTCTCAAGCACAAAAGTACTGAAATATGCATTGCCTTGATATGTCAACCTCAATCAAATCCACCCCCCAAAAATAAAAATAACCCTTGCATTTGATATAGCGCCTTATTGCGTCTTCTCGGCATCTCAAAGCGCTTCACAGAATATACTGTAAAGTGAATTGACTGTATATTTTGTAGGTGAAAAGCGGCAGCCAATTGCACACAGCAGCGTCCCACAGACAGTCGTGGATTTACTCACTGATTCCCTATATAACAGCAACTAAACGTTTCGAAACATTTTGATCTGATAATAAATAGCAAGGTCCCAAGCAACATCAAGAGCATTGAAAACAGACAGCAGGACAACCCACGTTTGGTCAGCAGCCAGAATGATAGAGTAAGTATGTGGACAATGAATTGTTTCCAAGGGTTTGGGATAACCAAATCAATGGTAATCAATATTCTTATTTATTTGATGGCTGTATTCATTCATTTTCATTATATAAAATAGCGCAACAGGAAAAACCTGGCAGTGGGATTATGTTCCTGCTGAAGTGCTTCTTGTCAGGACAGTCCTGTACTTCATATTCTCTATCTGTCCACCCCTCCCCATAGCTTAGTCAGGATCTCTAGTAATTGACATGAACCATGTTACGGACATACCCTGAGCGCGGCATCTCGTACTGAAGAGCACGGTGATAGCAAGGCCTGCAACAGGACATCAATCTCCTCCTGTTCAGCGTAGGCACAGCCTTCCTCTCCACTGCTACTGGCACACAGCGATGTCAGCGTATTGGATGCCAGGACCTGGAACGCACAGAGCAAAATAACTTACATTCATCACAAATAACCAGGTAGCGGCCTCTTTCGGGCTTTTATTGAAGAGTATCTATTCCAATCGGTGTCCTTGCTTCTTCTGCGCAGCTAATTAGTACTGAGGTTCTCAAATAAGATACTTGTTAAAATAATCGTTGCATTTGATACATCGCCTTATCATGTCTACGAGACGTCTCAAAGCGCTTCACAGAATATACTTTAAAGTGAATTGACTGTATATCTTGTGGGCGAAACGCCGCATCCAATTGGATACTGGTAGTAACTCTGTGGTGGTTTGAAATAAGTTATTCATGTTACCTAAGATCAAAGATAAAACTTGGAACCAACTGACAGTCCTACCTGTTCCTACAATAGATAATCAAAAACAGCAAAAACAGAGCTCAAGTATCTATTTTGAGACCTTTTCAGAAGCAGACAAATATCAAACAGTTTATTCAGATTCAGAGGAATCTGATTTTTCTCAAATGAGAGCTGTCCAAGTGAAACGGGTTTTGCCAGTTTGCCAGATGGAGTGTTAAACACTATCGCAGACTGACAGCAGAAGCTCCTCATGCCCAATGATGATGTGGAAGCCAGAAATAGCATGAGGGAGATGATTTTCAAGCCGTGAAACAAAGCGAGGGCGTAGCAAGAGCAGTCAGTGTGCTCTAATTTTGTTCATAACAGATGGAGAGCGAAGGCAAATGGAATGACGTGCAGACCAGGAATTAACACACCACTCAGACCACGAGAAAGAGTAAACAGAACATTAGCTGCTTGACGAAGGCTCGGAGTAGAACAAAAGGAATGCTGATTGCTAGTGTGTGGTGATGAAGCGTTGATTGGTGTTGCTCAGCACCGGGAGGCATGGCTCAGTTCTCTTTATAAAACTGTGCACTTCACCCCATTTTAAGCGAGATGAGAAACACCAAGTGGCAATACAACAACAACACAAATACAAGGAGTGCATGCAGAGAAAGCAAACAAGTTAGAGTGTCACATGAGGTTATGGAGAGAAGCTGGGGAGACAGCATAGGAAATGCTGATTGAAAGAGCTAAGGCAATATCAGAGAAGCCTGTACAGGGTTACTACAGTGCAAAGTATTACCGGGATCACTCCCTTCGTGATTTTCATGCAGCAGAAACAGGCCAATCCATAATAATAATCCTTGCATTTGATATAGCACCTTATCACGTCTTTGAGACGTCTCAAAGCGTAGAATAAACAAGTGAATGAGAGAATAGATTAATATAATGCATGACACTGAACGTCAATGCTCAGGGGGACAGAGCTGGGCAACTTTCAGCTAGTTTTTTTAAAAAAAGGGGAGACTGAAAGGTCACAGACATGAGTACGTAAGGCTGTAGGACAATAGACTGTGGTATTCTAGATGATAAACAAGAGGGAAGAGTGGAAGGGGCACAGGTACTTGTGCATTTCGTGTCAGGGGAGAAAAACTTATTACAAATTCTTCCTTATCCTTCGGAGCGGATTACACAGTTTTGAACAAAATATTAGAATAGACCATTTCTGTAGATACCGATCTTCCTCATCCCCACCAAAGGAGAGCCTCGGGTGTGCAACTGCGGCTCCTTGACATCAGCTGGGAGCTCTCTGGCAACGAGCTAATGTCAAGGATGAGTCAGTGTTAGATGCGTCACTGGGGATTATGGGCTCAGTCTCAATCCAACATAAACTATACAGACCTTCGTTTGTAAAGAGCACAGACTTTATCGAGACCTCAAATAAAATAATAATAATCCTGGCATTTGATACAGCACCTTATCACTTTTTCGAGATGTCTCAAAGTGCTTCACAGGATATACTGTGAAGTGAATTGACTGTGTATTCTGCGGGTGAAATGCGGCAGCCAATTGAGCATAGCAGCATCCCACAGACAGTCGTGGATTGAGTGGCCAAATTATTATTATTAATTATTTTTAAAGGGATTATTACCCCCAGAAAAGTGATCCGCCAATCGACTAACAACCGGGTTCCTACTTACTGCTGGTAAACAGAGGCGTGTGGAGTAAGGAAACTTGCCCAAGGTTTCGCCCTCTGCCAGGAATCGAACCCAGGTCTCTCACTTGCGAAGCGAGTGCTCTAACCACTGAGCTACAGGACATAATCACTGAACAGATTGGACAAGCCTCTCCCTGCACCTCACTGGAGCCAGAGGGTATATTTACCTGCAGTCGGGGTGAGCTTGTACCCATGACTCTCGTTAGCAGCAACAGCATCTCCGTCCGTGGCAGCAGCTCAGGGCCGTTCTGTCAAAATACAGTCACAACCACAGCTAACTTTCAATTGCAAATGAGTGATTTATTATTGTAAGGTTTTGTTCACTGAATTGCTGGTCAGTTTTGAAGGGGAACCTCTGTGTTTGATAATTTATCTTCAGAGGGAATAGAATTCACAGTGGGCTTGAATACTGTCCTTTTCACATCTGGGGCTTGGGTTTGAGACTTGACAGAATGAATGTCTCGTCTGTTGCCCGTAAAGCTCCCAACCTCACAGCCCACAGGGGAAACTGGTTTGAATGCAGCACAAACTGCCCGTCCACACAAGTGCAATGGGTTGCTCCTCTGAGACCCATTGATAAGAGCAAAGGGCACTTCAAAGAATGATGTGAAGTCACTTGGCACCAAATTGTACCAGTCATCAGAAAGAAACCACACTGGGTGGTAAGACTAACTCTCAGTAGCAGTTTGGAGTGAAACCAATAATGATCCAACTCAAAGTTGACTAGTTCACTAACCAAAACCAAATCATTCAACAAACTGAGAATAAATTGAGTAAATTAATTTTAAAATCAGATGGTTGTATATTCCTATATGGAAGAGAGTAACTGCTGGCATTGAGAAAAACAAGACCTAAGGAATAGATGACACTGAGGCTTTACACACAGCCTGTGTAAGGGAGAAGACAGACTTCTGGTTTGCAAACTCTTAAAGGGCAGGGTTCAAAATGTTCCCTCTCCATGCTAATTTGCAGGCTGATGATTAACTTGTGGAGTTTAAACTGAAAAATCTTGTGATTAATCACCGACTAAAGGTTATTACACATTCTCTGATGCTGCAGGTTCACATTTACTAAACAGTAACACCCGTACCTCATCGATTAGCTCATCCACATCGTCACCAGCTGATCGCAGCTGAGAATGCTCACTGATTACTTGAAGTGCCTGAATTAGCATCCCTTCCTTCTCTTCAGTGTCATTTACAGTGTCCGTCAATACCACCTTGAGCAGGGGGAAGCAATACGCAAATGCCGGTGCTGCGAGGGGTTTCACGTCTGTGAGAAAGATGGTACAGTAAAGATATTCTGAGCAACAGGACTCAAACTAGGTCTATAGTCATCCATTTCCTCACACTGTGTCAACCTCAAATATGTCCTAACTGTGGACAACAGCAAAGCAAACAGAATTAACTGTTCATGAAAACAGTAGCAAAGGTGACGCAAAGCAATAGCTCGCTTATAAAAAAAAAGCAAAACGACAAAGAAATACCTCCCGAAACTTAACAGAAATAACCCATCGTCAAAATATTGTCAGAGTATGTAAATAAATCATTTCAAAAGGATGTGAGAAAAGTTGGGAGGATGAGCAGAAACCACTAACTCTCCCATCAGGACATACAATTGTATTTTTAAATAATCTTAATTATTTTTTGGTAGATTATTACCAATATTTATCATTCTTTTGAGTAAATGTTTTTCCCTGATATCTATTCTAAATTTCCCTCCCACAATTATCCATTTATACATTATCCTAAAACATCCGTTCCAATCGCAGTGTTCCATTAAGAATAAAAATCATTACAAAAAAAGTTTATCCTTACATTTTAAGCATATTCAGGACAATAAAGACATTTGAATGCAATGTATTCAGAATCTAAAGTGAAAGCCGATTCATTTCACTATCTTGGGAGTGATGCACATTACAGTAACAAAATGATCTCAAGCTCATTTAAATTTGCTTGACTCAAAACACACACCTGACTCAACCTTGCCACTGCGGCTGGGGACAGTGCGTGAACGCAGCATACACACGGCACGGGCGGTGGACGTCAACACATCTTCCTGACCCCAAGCTTCATCCAAGCAGCACTCAGGCTTCAGCACCCGAAGGGTCACGTGTCCGATTAGGGAACCTATTCAACACAAGAGACAACGGATGCTTCAGATTGCCCACGTTCGACCCCAGCCTGGGGCACAGAATGAGCCAAATGACTGATGCATGTGAGAAGCCACATTAAGACAGCAACGATAAGACGCTGGATAATACTCTATCTGCTGTGCGCAATTGGCTGCCGCGTTTTGGCCACAAAATATATAGCCACCCGAAGTGGTGGTTGGGATCAGGAGGGCAGGGGTTGAAAGGTAACTGAAGGCTCGCAGCCAGTAACCATTATTTGGTTCAGACATTGAAGTTCCCACAACAGAATTGATGCTTCTTACCGAGATATTGGAGGTCAGCTGGCATGACACACGCACCCATTGCCAAGAATGGTTCGATTAGCCTGGGAGCCACAAGCGGTGAACTGAAGAGTGGGAGGAACGAGCGAATAAGAGCTGGGATGTGCTTCGACAAATCGGTTGGGTTCCTCTTGATAACTGTGTTTAACACATTCAGAGCAGACTGCAATTCCTCATCCAGCTGTGGAAACACAACACTCATTTCAGTAAATCCGAATCAGGATAAAAGCTAGTAGCGCAGGAATCAGGGTATAGGAGCTAGAAGCAAATTAATTTGAATGCCAAGCCTGCTTGTGGCTGAGTTCCTGATTTAACAGTTAATCCACGAGATGAAGCCAGCAATTCCATTTCAAGGAAAGGAAATAAATTGGCTTCAGTTTCTTCTATCTGACATGCACCTTCTGTTAAGACATCAATCTGAATTTCTTAATTTGTCAAAAGCCCTTGAAAGGATTATAAATGCAGACACCTACTGACTAGTTTGCACTGAACTTGCACACTTCCTCATCTCTAGAATCTGGGTTGAATCCAGCGCAGGAAGATGGACAAATTCTTGTGTTTTTCTTGGCTGTTAGGATCCTTTATCAAAACTGCATTGGGCCACTGTGGGCATTCAACATAACATTGCCTATATCTGGACCCAAAGATCTTAATGACTGCTCCAGTATGGAATGCACTTCTGAGGCTGGGGCACATTGACATGGAGTCCTGTAGCTTAGTGGTTCGAGCGCTTGCCTCACAAGTGAGAGAACCCGGGTTCGATTCTCGGGCAGGGCAAGAATCTGCCCGATTCTTAGGCAAGTTTCTTTACTTCACACGCCTCTGTTTACCGAGCAGTAAGTAGGAACCCGGTTGTAGTCGATTGGCGGATCGCTTTTCCGGGGGTAATATTCCCTCCAAAAGAACAAAAATTGGTCACTCACTCCACGACTGTTTGTGGGACACTGCTGCCGCATTTCGGCCACAAAATACAGTCACTACTCTTTACAGTATACAATATGTTCTGTGAAGTGGTTCAAGACGTTTCAACAACGTAATAAGGCGCTATATCAAATGTAAGGATTATTATTATTAATGGGCAGAGTAGAGGCAGGGTTTTTTGGCAATCAGCTATGGTATAGCAAATCTGGGAGTCGAGTGTTTATGTGTTTCATTCTTCAGAACCAATTTGCATCTTGATAAGCACAAAAGATACCACCAAACACACTGCCTGGCCTCGGCTACCTGCTGTAGTTTCTTCCTGATGGCGCCCTCCCTCTCCAGCTGAGTCTGTAGCATTTCTTTCTGTTTCTTGCTCAGTTGCACCTCCTCTTTCAGACCCTTCTTCTTTTTTAGCTCCTGTTGCAAATAGTGGTACAGATCAAAATCAGCACGGCAATGACTCAGACCCGTTACAAACTATTTGCTCAAGTCAATAATGCATTCAATGTAGTCAATTCATTTTACAGTATATCCTGTGAAGCGCTCTGAGATGTCTCGAAGATGTGATAAGGCGCTATATCAAATGCAAGGATTATTATTATCTATGCCTTGTTTGCAACAAAAATGATGCTTTCAACTTCACAGCTTGCACCACTTCGTAAAACAGCTTTCTGCAATGTAAGTACAATGCAATACACAGGAACCAGGAAAAGTCAGTGTTCCGTGGAAGTATTGAACAAGTTAGGCTTTAAGTTCTGTGAATATTTCCTTCATAAGATCACTGCAGAAGGTTCTATGGATCAACTGATCTCAGCGTTCGAGAATTATTCAACGCCATCCAAACTGTCTTCCATCACAGCATTTCTTACAATGAACAAAAGGTAAAATACAACAACATCAAAATTACATTTGTATAGCGCCTTTACTGCAGATGCTGGAAGTCAGAGATTAGAAACAGAAGGGGCTGGGAACACTCAGCAGGTCAGGTAGCATCTACAGAGAGAGGAAAGAGAGTTAACGTTTCAGGTTCTGACGAAAGGTCGTTGGCCTGAAACTTTAACTCACTTTCTTCTCTCCATAGATGCTGCCAGACCTGCTGAGTGTTCCCAGCCACTTCGGTTTTTATTTCTTAGAATGAGTTGTTTTCTGGCATCATCACCCTTCCTTGTAACTAGCCCGATTGCTGATTGCTCTCTCTGTGAACAAACATTACCATGTGTCTATTCTCAACTTGCCCCTCACAACCCTCTCTTGTCCTTGGCCTTAAAGCATCTGAAAATATTTCTCTGGGTCTGTCCTCTCTCAAATTGTCACAGGATTTAAAGTACCAATGAAAGCTAGTGTCAAAAAAGGCAATGCAGAAACTAGAGAAATGAACAATTCTAATTCTGGTTTCCAACCTCTCTGGCATGTTCGACACAGTCGACCACGCCATCCTCCTCCACCTCCTTTCCTCCCGCACCCACCTAAGTGGGACCACACTCGCATGGTTTGAATTCTACTTAACCAACCACCTTGGCAAATGGTTTCTCCTCCTGCCCCCGCCCAGTCACCTGCAGGATTCCCCAGGGCTCCATCCTTGACCCACTTCTCTTCCTCATCTATATGCTCCCACTGGGCGATATCATCCGGGGTAAATTTCCACATGTATGCGGACGACACACAAATCTCCTTTGCCTCCTCCAGCTTCGACTCCATTCAGCCACTACGCCCTGAAACTCTGGAACACTCTCCCTCAATCCCTCCGCCTCTCCTCTTTTTCAAGTCCCGTCTGAAAACCTTCCTTTTTGACCGTGTTTACGATCACCTTCACCCCTCCCACCACCCCCCCACCCTGCCTCAAAGTCAGGCTCCGCCACTGTTAAGCGCTCTGAGACACTACCCTGAGTGGAGGGCACTCTTTAAGTGCAAGCTGTTGTTATAATCGCTCGCCCATGCTAGATTGACAGTTTTGTGGTCAATGCAGACACAGCAGGTGAAATCATTCTCCAAAATGGTATCAGTCACGTTTTGAAATCATTAATCCCAAGCAAAACAAACTAAGAATTGGGACAACAAAAAAACAACTTATACAGTAATTGGAAAATGCTGTTTGTTCATTGGGGCAAATAATTAAACTCCCAATTACCTCTGTTAGTTCCAGGTCGATGATTTGCTCCTTGAAGGAGTAAGCCTTGTTTTCCCGTTTCATATTGCTTTTCTTTGCAGTTTCTTGTTGGGTGCTAACACAGAATAGAGAAATTAATTCAGGGAGACGGTGGAAGCAGAAAATGCCATTTGTTTCAAGAACAAATGAGACAGATTTCTGCCAGAAAATAATATCCGGGGATACAGTATATAGTTTGGGACACGACATGTCAAACGACTGCCAGGTTGGTGGAAGGGAAACTAAACTAGATGGACTTGTCTTCTTTCTTCAGCAAATTCTTATGTTCCTAAGAAACATTTCCAATGTGCTTCGGTATAGTGACAGATTATACTACTTATTGAAGGAATGGCTGCCTTTATTTAGTGTAACTCAGGTTCACCCATTAGCCATGCCAACATGACCTCAATGTAAACTGGTGCGCAGGACTGCATGTAGTATTGCGAGCAGGGCCAGATGATAAACATTGCCGTGTTTGTCATCACTTACCTCAGGATGAGGGACTTGTCATGTAGTTCTCCCTCGGGAGTCTGCAGGATCTCAAACTCTTCTCTCGTCACCAGGTGTAAAGCCTGCTTCCCCAACATGCTCGTGACCAAGTTGCTGAGACGGGGCAACACATATCCTGAAGCCAGTACCGCCATTGAGCCCATAGCATTCAAGGTAGCCTAGAAGACAATGGTAACAGCAGCAGCAAAGAGCTACTTTAACACTTTATGCAATGTACTCAATGTACCTTCAGCCTCTACGCCCCAAAACTCTTGAACTCTCTCCCTCAATCCCTCCGCCTTGCCCTCTCCCACTCCATCTTCAAATCCCGCCTAAAGACCTTCATTTTTGATCGAGCTTACGGTCATCTCCTCCACCCTCGCCCCCAGGCTTGAGGTCAGACTCCACCACTATCAAGCGTTCCGGGACGCTACCCCACGTGAAGGGCGCTGTGTAAATGCAAGTTGTTATTGTTGGTAGTAAATGAAAAGGGCAGATAATATTTTCTGAAAGAAATTCATATTCAGATGGAATATTTTTCCTTGACGAAAGGAAAAAACACTTGGGCACAAATTATTCTCCTAAAAAAACAGACTTTTTCTGGATCAAGCTTCAGGATATCTGGAAAGCTGCAGAATAAATAATAAAATGGATGCAAGCCCCAGTAGGTTGGAAAATAAAATAAAGGATAGACCAGGTAGGATGTTTACATGCAGAATGAACCCGACCAAGAAAATGACACTGCTGAAGGCTTGGAAGACCAGAAATTAGCAGGTTTAAATCCTAGGTCTGTGTCTTTTTGTTGGTTATACTATTTGATATCATTCAGAATTTTGAGGAAACAGAGGGGAATCCATGATGCTGAATGTTGTTTATGGTTTGTGGATGGAGCAGACTTGGATAGATAAATAGCATTTTCTTAATTCCACATGTTCTTATATAGATTAAAGCAAAGCTACTCATTGAGGCAGCTACTTATAACAACTTGTAGCAGGCAGCAGTGGCAAGTAAACTTATGCAGCACAGGAAGATGTGAATCACATGAGATACCTTAATACTTTTACCAAAGAGCAATTATAAAGACAATTTTCTTGGGATTGCCTAGTTTGACTGCACCAATCCAGAAATAAACTGACTGAGGAACAATGGAGGTATTTCACCACATCAAAATGTTAATAAATGTGAGCTGTGGAACTGATGGAGAGAAGGCTGAATGGTCTACCCATATTATCATCATCTATTATTTGTGCTAACAGCACAGATTCACAGATCAACTTGATATCAGCCTCAATGAAACACCACCTAATACCAAGTTGTCCACATACTCATATCCTACCTCCTTTTCCATGTGATAAGGGCCTGGTTAAGTTCAATTTTGTCAGTATCAAAGGTTCAATGTGTGAACCTTTCTAACAGTTAATTTATGTGACCTAACGATCAAACTCACCTGATCCCTGGCTGACTGAGAGCCTACGCTGGGCAAGATTTCTTCCAAATATTTCTTAATGAATTCACGAGGGTCCAACTTAAGCCGTAAGAGAATCGTTGACCAAAGTCCAACATGGGCAACCTCTGCAAAGAGCAAAGCAGATAATCCTGGTCAGGTAACAACAACATGCATTTATATATTTATTCATCCTCTTCAACCTGTACATGTTCCCTCTTGGTGACATCATCCACAGACATGGGGTCAACTTCTACATAGCGCCTCAGTCACTGGCAGTATCAGCATCCACGATGCACATTCCACCTCACCAAGCCAGTCAGGAATCTAGGCATCTTGTTCGACCCTAAACAGTCGTTTCTCCGACATCCATGCCATGACCCTCTCTGCCTTTCCCACCTCCACAACATTGCCCGACTCTGCCACTGCCTCACCCCTCAGGCCACCGAAAACCTCATACATGCCTTCATTGCATCCCTTACCCCACCCCCCCAACCCGCTTGGATCCTAATTCCTGACTGTTCAGTGCCTTAGGACGCCTTCCTGATGTGAAAGGCTCTTTACAAGTAATTTTGTATTGTATATAGCGCCCTTCATGTAGGGCACATGTGGGAGTGAGTTACTTGGAGGGAGGGGGACACTGAGCAAGGGATTCATTTAAAGAGCTAGGATTTGAAGCAGAACTTAAAGACACAGAGACGGAGTGGTAGAAGGAGGGAGTTCCAGAGGTTAGGATTGTAGGATGCGAGGCTCAGCCACTGATGGTGCCAGGGGGAGGGGACCCAGGTGCAGCAATCACGAGTTAGCTAATGTAAGAGAAGTTGTGCAAATCTGGGAGAATTGGGACTTAACTTCATTGACACTTTCCCCATCAAATTAAGCTGCATCCATTATAGAATAAACTTGACTAAGGCAGCAACAAGGACTCTAGCTCTTTAAGAACATGTCAGGGACACATAGCCTTGGCCATGACACTCATCATCCTATCTGTGCAAAAGCTCACGTGACTAAGACGACCTATACATACACTTACGATAGAGATTCCCATTAAATTATCCGAAGTGTAATGTGTCAGTCACAATCCAAATGGATGCTGCTCATAAACTAACAGATGTAAAAACAATAACTGATATCACCACTGAACATTCGCCACTAACAAATGCGATTTGCTACAGTGTGAACCAGTACATACGAGGATATATAAGTGCCTTTAAATACACTTTTAATACTCTGTAACTAAATGCTCCAAGGAACATGCAGTTGAGCATGTTGGACACACTTATTTTTAGCAGCATATCAATTGTGTTGCCTTTGCCTCTGGTCCCTTTAGACTGTCAATTGGAATTTATCCAACCAAGTTATCAAAATCTTTCAGATTCAATTTATAGAATGCAATGACACAGTGAGCACTCAGTTACCTATGGAAGGATGATGTGCCATAAATAGAATCTCTCTGGCTAATCTCTCTGCTTCACGGACATCAGTCTCCAACCCAGGAATACTTGTTATCACACTTAGTGCTTCCAGTAGCATACGTGGTGGGATATAAGACTTCCCCGTTTCCGTTGGCTCACCGGTTTCCGTCACCAACAGGTCAGGAGACATCACCTAGTCAATTCAGCAGAAAGCAAAATTATTTTGATTTGTCAATTAGCAGAGCAGAGGTTAAATAAGAGTGGAATATCTCAACAGGGTCCCTGTGGATTGCTAACTGAATGTGAAGATCATTCACATGGTATAAGTTTCAAATAATAAGCTTTGTATTTGACACAGTATCTTTTGGAAGGATATCTCCAAGAGTCTCAGTGGATTCATTGTAAGGTCAGTCATTAAGTATTTTTTTCCAGATGAACTTAGCAGCAATAGTCCCACAAACAGCCACAAATCTAGTAACCAGATTTATCTGGGAGATTGCAAGCCAGGACACCGGAAGAAACTCCCTTCTCTTTTTGAACAGTGCAATGGGATATTCTTCTTGAATACCTTCTTGAAGATCTCTGTACAAAGCCTGCACCCACAAGTCATTTGATTTTTTTGGAAGAGAGAGAGTTTTTTCAGTAGAGAAGAATCAAAGCCATCAGCTGGTAACAGGGAAAGGATCCCACTCACAGCGAGGATATGCTTCTGACACAGTGCAAAACGGAGAGCCACGGAGTTCAAATCCAAAAGTTTTGAATACTTGGGGGTAATCCAGTAAGGCTAGCCTTGGTTTAAACCAGGATAAGGTACGTAAAAGCAATCCCCACTTTTTGTATGTTACATTAACATTGAAATCCCTTAAAAAAATTTGGTCACTTAATCCACGAATGTTTGTGGGACTCTGCTGTGCGCAATTGGCTGCCACTTTTCGCCCACAAAATATACAGTCAATTCGCTTTACAGTAAAGGGCTTTGTGACGTCTCGAAGACATGATAAGGCGCTATATCAAATGCAAGATTTATTTTTATTGCATAAGCGGTAAAATAACAGTTTGTTCTAACTCTCTTGAAATACATTACAAACCTTATGGGAACTAAGGACAACTTTGAGTTCCTCCAGCAATCCATATGCTAGTTTAACACCACCCAGAGATGAGAGCAATTTCCTGACCATCTGCTGCGCTTGCTTGCGAACCCGCCACGTTTTATTCAGCAGTACCGCGACCAGGGCTCTGTGATACATCCTGTAAATAGCACAGATCACACATTCTGGAGTGAGGGCATGTGTCATCCATCACGTTATGGCATTCAGTAAACAGATTTCTTACATAATTAGGACAAGAAACAGATTAGCATTAGTCAATTCATACAAATGGAATATAATATTTAAAAAAAACTTAATCAGGTAGTTTCAGGGTAATCTCATTATACCCCCCACACACCCATTATAGCGCACTTTTGCTTACAGCAACTAGTAACTAATAGTAACTATGAATCCAGGGCTGACGAGCAGACTTTCCACACTAAAAGGCTGATTTCTGATTGCCAGTTTGCCACTAGCGTTCCTGTGCACTGCTTATGAACACAAGAAGCACCACACATGTCATTTTACGAAGGAAATGACATCAGCGGCCAACCTGACAATCCCAAAGCAGCCATTTTTCATGCTTGGTTTAAGACATGACCCAGAATATAGAACAGGATCGCCCTATGTTTATTGAAATGAATACAACAGCTAGAAAGTTATTCCATTTGCAACATTATTGGAGGCGGAGATTGTTAACTGGAGCTAAAGAAAATATTTTTTTGAGTCATCAATTATCCCAGAAACCGTCACATCATCGCATTCAGAAACAATGCAGCTCTTGCACTGTGCCATCATATGTAACTGAAGTCCTGCAGCTGCTCATACTCTATTTGAAATACACATTGAGATTGGAGGGAAAATGAAACGTCCTTCTTTACAGACTTCTAACGAAGGAAGGAGATTACCTCAAAGTGCATCTAAGATTGACCTCTGACCTGCAACGAGTCAAATTGGAGTTTCTCTAGATTTATGGCACTCCGAGGTCATTCATGGTACAATATCTGGATTGCAGTCCATGTATCACTCTGTTGTTTAGGTGGGAATTTTCATGCAGAGAATGCAGCAAATGGTAAACATGCAGTGGGACATTATATGTGAATGAGAGTTTGATACGTACTGGCCCTTGATTTCCGGGAGGTCGGTAAGCAGTCTCTCAGTTAGCTGTAATATTGTGCACAGCGCTGTAGAGAAAAGAGAAATAATCAGTGAAAGGACACGATCAGGATAGAGTGTGCTCAACCCACAACCACTCTCCATTAACATACCATCTCTCTTTTCTCCAATCTATTTACATAGGAAACATTAAGTAACTTGCCATTCTGTTTGTCACATCCAATTACACAGTCATTCGGACACCCTGACTCACCAGAGGAATCCTCCGATTAAACCAAATGTAATGAAATCTATACAGAAAAATGATGCTGAAAATCTATGGCACTGGCGGAAACCTCAGCTTATCACTCACCTTCCCCAGACGCGACAGAAAGGAATTTCTCTGAAGTGAAAAACTGTTTCTTTTCATCTAAAACTAACTGCCAGAAAGTAGCCAGCTTCGGTTCTGAAGGAAGTAAAGAAAAACAGAATGAAAAACTGATTTCCAGGTCACTTTAAAAACACAACAAGCCCTCACAACACTGTCCTCCATTAAACCTCCCTGACATCCCTAGTTGTTGGCTGAAGAAGCCACTCCTTCAAGAGGGGAAGATAAATGTCTTTGATGCATTTGACAATCTCTTTGTTGCAATCAAATCATGATCTATATACAGGGTGACCAAAAAGTCTTATTTTTCAGCTATTATTTAAAAAAAATCTTTCATCATCATTTCTTTAAGACTTATTAGACATTGTATTGGTATCACAACTTTTTGTGGTGCCATACAAGCCATGTCAGGCACCCAATGAAGACTCAACAAAAGCCTAAACTAACTGTATGCAGCTGAACGCAACACCGACATTACTTACTTCTGTGAAACAAGGCAACTACTTACCAATCTGTGCTTCCACCACAGAGAGCCTGCAGATCAGAACAGCCGCAGCAACACCTTCTGATACTATGGCAACCTGGCTACTCTGGGCTGCCACTTTGTCCACTGCCTGGAGCAACAGCGGCAACAGGTCCAGTGCCTGGAGTAAAGTGTCACCTGTTTGGGTGTAAATAATAATAATAGTATAGAATAAGCCTTACATTTGATTCAGCGCCTTATTAGGCCAACCACCCCACTCACTGATCTCTTCCCAAATGATGTGACCTCAGTAAATCCCGACCCAAATATTGGGCAGCAGATTTAGGTTGAGATGAATTCTCAGATACAGAAATATCCAGTTAAGAGAGGGAGGAAGTATATTTACAATGGAATCAAACAAGACCTGTCCTGACTGTGGTTCAAGAGCTACCATTCTAGTCTGGTTCCCCATTCACAGCCCCTCAGTGCTGCATCTCAGCTCAGTGGTCACGTACTTTACGTCTCATAAAATTCTGCTGGGACATAACATTAGGGAGTGCACTCCGCTGGTGGAGGAAACTACCCAGTAGATATCTGCTCAGGATTCAGGATGGGAATTCCCATGCCACAGAACTCTTATTATTACTACAGAATCTTTAATGGCTGTTTGTTTCATGAATTTCAAATCAGCTTTGGATCCTCCAGAGAGGGAACAGCAAAAACATGACATAAAGAGACATTGTGGGGGGTGGGTCACTAACTATGTTCAGGAAAACATAAGGCTATCATACTCACCACGGAAGGAAGCAAGCATACACTGTAGGTACGCGTGGCGAATGGCAGAAGTAGAGGTTTTCAGAGTGAAGGCCTTCTTGAACCATTCTAGCAGATGTTTAGGAACCTCAGTGGTAAACTTGTTGCACCAGAGGGTAAGGACGGAGATGGTGTGCAGGAGTGTACCCTCGTGAACTGCAAGAAGAAAACAAGTTTTGAAAGTGCAAACAGTACAGGCAACTTGTACAATAATTGCTGTGTGCAATTGGCTGCTGTGTTTCCCCCACAAAATACGCAGTCAATTCACTTTTCAGTATATTCTGTGAAGCGATTTGAGACGTTGCGAAGACGTGATAAGGCGCTGTATCATATGCCAGGATTTTTATTTTTATATTATTATTATAATAAGACATCTGTTTGGTTGATTGTCAAATTCTCGGTTAAGACATTTTCTTTAGTTTCTTTCTTAAAAGAAAGTTTTTGTAGCTATACAGTAAGGATAAACCTGTGAAAAAAAATCCCTGAAATCAATATATTGTATACAGAAAGCGGGTCAGTGTCTCACTCACCTTCTTGCTGCAGGAAGTGGATGAACAGCTCTGTGACTGTACCGCTCAGGGTTTGACTAGATGCACCAGTGACTGTATGGTAACTGCAGTTTCCAATCCCTGTACACAGAAACAACCAGTAACTAACACAATTCTGCACTCTCTGTGTTTCATGGGAGAATGACATGGTTTGCACTTCTTAGCTTCAGTTTGTAACCGAAAGTTTCTCCTTGTGCTAGGAAGTGTGCATGGCTGAGTCATCCGTTGAGCATTAAATGAAGCTCTGGGACGCTACCTCATGTGAAGGGCGCTATATAAATGCAAGCTGTTGTTGTACTTGAGACCTCTTTAGACATGAAACTGGCTTCTCTTGAGATGAAGGAAGGCCTTAACTACTTTATAATCAAAAGAATAAATAGCACTGTATGTAGAAGAGACAAAATTATGAAACCTCAACCAAAAAAAACTTAAAATCCACTAAAATATCTCGAATGTCAATTTCAACATTTTGTGCATCAGTTTAAAACAAAATTGGACAGGAACTTGCTGAACAGGTGGAATCAAAGCTGTACTTCTTTAAATGGGTTAAATTAATAGAACAAAAGAAGATGGGAGAACTTCATTTTAAAATGATTTCACCAATTACCTGACAACACGCTCATCTTCTGAGCAGCAGTAGTCAGTTTGCCTTCAGAACCTAAAGGAAAGAGAAAACTTGCAAGAAATTGACTTTCACCCAAACATGGTCACAAGTCAGTCACCCAAAATACCAAACGCTAACCATTTCTTGGCAACTGCCCTTTTACTGGTCCTTCCCATTGTCTGCAATCTACATAAATGCCTCCCATTTAATTACGATGATTACATTGGAAAATTGCATGGGCACCTCGACTGTCCACATGTCAAATTATCCATATCGTGCAGTTCAAAGTAAGTGCGTTTATGCCCCCTTTTTTTTAATGTGCATAGTCTTGGGTTAGAGAGGGAGGGAGAAGAGAGTGAAAGAGTCAGAGAGAAATGCTCACAGAGAAAGATAGAAATTTAGAGTTATAAATAATAATAATCCTTGCATTTGATATAGCGCTTTTCACGTCTTCTCGACGTCTCAAAGCGCTTCACAGAATATGCTGTAAAGTGAATTTACTGTATATTTGTGGGCAAAACGCGGCAGCCAATTGCGCACAGCAGCGTCCCACAAACAGTCGTGGATTGAAAAAGACCAATTTATTATTGCTTTATTTTGGAGGGATTATTATTAGGCGTGTTACACAGGGAGAGACACAGATAGAGAGAAAGCAAGAGGCAGCGAGAGTAGGTAGTTGGGAGAGTAAGAGAGTGAGAAAAAGTGAACGAAAGAGAAAGGCAAGGAGAAAGAGAGAGAGAGGGAAGGGCTAGCCTAGTGTACTCCGGTACGATAGTTAACAGTACAACCCTGATAAGAGGTTTTGTTAGTATTCCAACTAATTTGTGTTTTTCCCAGTTCTCGAACTGCAATGTGGCTGATCCCAACTAGTGTGGATGACACGCTGTCCACCGTATTATTTCACTTGCGACTGTATTAGAACTCTGTGGTAATAACACAGAGTCTTACAACATTAAATTAAATAAATTAGCACAAGGAAACATGCAGGGCTGTTTTAGAAACATTAGCTCTTCTTTCTTTCCAACATCGACATCCTTTCCAACGCTGTTTTGTTGGATTTCTCTTGTACCTAAACTCACCCCCAAGAACTGCGAAGAGGTGTCTGACAAGTGATTCAACTGCAGCTGGATCACTGCACTGGTGAGTCAGGTTGCGTACAGCCAAGGCTGCCTCATCCATCAGCTGGGTATTGTTGGACTTCAGCTGGCCTAGAAACAGAGAAAGTGACTGTGAATTTGGGAAACAATCAATAAAGGATGAATTCTAAAGAAAATTAACTCAACTGGAACAGAAACAAACATTCCTTTTAGTTCCAAACTCTCTGGTGCACATATCCTACACATATTTTTGGTTTACGGATTATACCTCAGTTGACTTGTGCGGTTAAGAATACCGATATCTGTAGGTTTCCACTTACTAGGACGGTCAGCAGAACACAAATCACTCCATGACATTGATTCACACTTACTTGCAAGGCCTTTGGAAATGTCCATTGCATACTGACTGAGGTCAAGGGTTACTGACGATAGCAGAAAGGAAATGGCTGCAAAAATAAACCAAGTAAGTAGTTGGCATCGCTTTCCTTAAATATAAATTCTAGTTCCAATGTAAGGACCATCAGTGTCAATATCATATACATCATCATTATATGATTATTATTATTATCACCATCATCATGAATAGGTGTGCACATTCCATCACAATAAAGTATATATAGGCCAAATGCATTCTGGATTTTATATATTTGGGCTGAACTGCAATAAAGGTGCATTTTTTTTTGTAACAGAGCATAAAAACTAAGCAAGTGACAGGAATGGAATTAATGATCCAAGTGTTAGGATTGTACTTACTCTCGATAACATTCTCAGGGCTGCGCAAGGTAGATTTGTTTAGAGTCGGGAGCAACAGATCCTTAAACTGCTGATGTGAAACATGACGGAGCAGCGGTTCACACCATTCCTGCAATCAACAAGATTAACAGCTGGTTGGAGCTCAACAACAACAAAACAACAATAAAATGACATTTATAGAGCGCCTTTCATGTCGGGAAGACGTCCCAAAGAGCTGAACAGTCAGGTGTCGGGGCCCGAGCATGGGGGAGGGGTTGTGTAGGGGTGAGGGAAGGCAGAAAGGTGGGAGGGAGACCAAAGGCACGGTCGAAGAGAAGGGTCGAGACCGACCTTGAAGGAGGCACGGGAGGAAGCGAGGGGACCGTGAGGGTCCGGATGTGGGGGAGGAAGGATAATTGGGGGTCGAACCTGACGCGTACGGGTTCAGAGAGTTTTAGGGGGAGGTCGGGTAGGTGGAGGAGGTGAGAACCTTGAGATTTTAGACGTTGACGAGAGCCAAAGCGTATGGCTTCCATCTTGTCAACGTTCAGCTGAAGGAAGTTTGTGCTCACCCAGGCCCTGAGGTCTGACAGGCAGCTGACAGAACATCAGGGCACTGGGGGTCGCAAAGAGAGATGGAAAAATAGAGTTGGGTGTCATCTGCATATATGTGGAAATGTACCCCATGTCTGCGGATCACATCCCCAAGAGGGAGCATGTAGATCAGAAAGAGGCGGGGGCCAAGGATGGATCCTTGGGGTACCCCACAGGTAACAACTGGGTGAGAGCGGGAGAAGTCGTTTGTGCAGATGTACTGCTGGTGGTTTGTGAGCAGGCCGGAGCCTGATGAATGGAGGGAGCGGGCAGGTTGGTAGGGAGTCAGCAGATCAGAGAGGTAGGAGGGGGCAAAGCCATGGATGGCCTTAAAGGTGAGGACGAGGATCTTGAACTCAATCCTCTGGGGGATGGGGAGCCAGTGGAGTCGGGCGAGGGTGGGAGTGATGTGGTCACGGAGTCTGGTGCGTGAGAGTACACGAGCTGCAGAGTTTTGGATGATCTGCAGCTTGCAAAGGGAAGAGTTGGGAAGGCCGATGAGGAGGGAGCTCCTGTAATCCTCCAGCGCCTTGGGACGTCCTCCTGACGTGAAAGGCGCTTTATAAATGGAATCTTGTTGTTGTTGTTGTAATCGAGCGTTGATGTGACAAATGCGTGGGTGAGGGTTTCGGCAGCCTGAGGGGTGAGGCAGTGGCGGAGTCTGGCAATGTTGCGGAGGTGGTGGTAGGCAGTGCCAGTCATGGCGCAATGTGGGGGAGAAAAGACAGTTCAGCGTCAAACAAGACACCCAGGTTCCTGCCTGGCTTAGTGAGGATGAGTGTGCAGCTGTGGAGGCTGATGCTGCCAGCGCCCGAGGTGTGGAGGGGCTGGCGTGAGCCAATCAGAAGGGCCTTGAATCAACACATTCTGCACTAAACTTACTACAACAACTTGCATTTACATAACGCCCTTCATGGGGGGTATTGTCCCGGAGCACTTAGCACACATTGCACGGTAAGTGCTTTATAGTTCTGTTATGGAAACGTGCACAAAGCACGTCCTTATAATGGCCTCAGTTTTATTCAAGAATCTGTGCGGTAAATAATGAAGAAAACTGTCTTGAGACAAACCTGAACAAGTTACAGTATCAATGGCTACTATGTCTACACTATGAACAGCAAATTCAGCAAAAAAAAACACATCTGAGAAAACCATGCACTCGGTCCTTTACTAAATAAATTCCTATAAGTCTTGAACTTGTGTTAAAACTGCAGAACTGCTCACCAGAAGGTGTTTCGGAGGCTTGGATTTGCTCATCAGGACAGCCTTCACGTAGATATCTAACAGTGCATCCTGCAAGACAAGGAGACAAATCAGAAATTTTCCAAATCAGATCAATGATCCAACTTGAAAATACATTCCAGATTTCAGCGTTCGAACCTTCAGTCTATTGAACACATCCAGCGCAAGCAGTCAGCCTGGCTCAGTCAGACGCGCTCTCAAATCGGAGTCAGAAGGTTGTGGGTTCAAGCTCCATGTCGGGACATGGAGCCCATAGCCTATGCTGTCACTCCAATGCAGTGGTGGGGGGTGCTGCACTGCTGGAGGTGCTGCCTTTTGGATGAGACATTAAACCGAGGTCCTGTCTACCTGTTCAGGTACACGCTAAAGAACCATGTCACTGTTTGAAAATTGAGGTAACTTGTCCTGGTGTCCTGGCCAACAATCCCCCATTAAACATTAGTTATTCACTTTATAGATGTGTGTGGGACACTGACGTGCACAATTGGCTGCCACGTAAGCAGTCCCTACGCTTTCCAGTACATTCTGCGAACAGCTTTCAGAAGTCCTCCTGATGTGAAATATGCTTCATGAAATGCAAGTATTATTATTATTATGTCACATCAATAATTGTCAAGGAGTTAAACAATTCCCATTCAGTGACAGGCTGCGTACAGTGACAACACCAGCATCTTCTTCCAGGAGAGGTTGTCTCATGGGAATGACCAACTCCAGTTTTCAGGAACAATATTTTTCTCACCAGATCCACCATTGGCTCTAAAAGAACCTCATCAGTATTGCAGAGCCGCTGTGTGAAAATAAGTGCCGCCCATTCCTAGTGAAGCTTTGACTTCAAGAAAGTTAAAGCTTCACTAATCAAAAAAGCTTTGTAATCAAAAAGGCGAATGGACTGTTGGCCTTTATCTCAAGAGGCCTGCAATACAAAGGGGAAGAAATGTTGCTTCAGCTGTATAGAGCGTTAGTCAGACCCCATCTGGAGACTGTGTTCAGTTTTGGGGTGCAGTGCAGTTTAACCAGAATGTTACCAGGCCTAAAAGGATTAAGTTATGAGGCTGAGGGGTGATTTTAGAAGGCTGAGGGGTGATTTAATTGAGGTGTTTAAGATGATAAAGGGATTTGATCGGGTAGATACAGAGAAGCTATTTCCTCTGGTGGTGGAATCCAAAACAAGTAAATTGATTGTCTTAAAATTGGAACCAGGCCATTTAAGAGAATCAGAAGCATTTTTTCACTCAAATGGGGGTAGAAATCTGGAATTCTCTCCCCCAAAAGGCTGTGGATGCTGTATCCATCCACACCTTCAAGAGTGAAGTTGATGATTGTTGGTAGGTCAGGATATTAAGGGATATGGGGAGAAAGCGGGAAATTGTAATTGAAAGGATTAGTTGAGGTACAGATCAGCCGTAATCTAACTAAATGGCGGAACAGGCTCGAAGGGCTGAATGGACCCCTCCTAAGAGGCAGGATCCAAATGCACGAGTGAGTACACCTGTCATTTAAAGATGCTTCAACAGATCCAGGTTTTAGTAATCCAACACCCACATTGATATCCCATTCTCTGGGATGTCCTCTCACTTCATTAGTAGAAGCTCATCCTGTCTTATCTAGTGTCACATCTTCAGAGGCATCTAGCACTCCTCCTCTGCTAAACAAAACTGAAACGCAAAGTCCAGGCAGCACTGTTACCAGCATAACAGAACACACACACCTTATGCTTGTTGATGGTGGCAATGTCCTTCTGTTCTGAACAGAACTGTAGTAGCACTCCCAACATCCCTAGATATAAGAGGTTTGTTTCTAGGTCCATCACTGTGACGAGGTACTGCTCTGCCAGGCCTGGGTTCTGAAGAAACGAGCAGAAGACAAACAAAGTAAAAATGTTGTCGATAACAAGCTTGTGCGAGTCCTGATACCAGCAAATGGAGCTTTGCTCGTCCATAAAACACACAGTCAATCCACTTTACAGTCAATTCTGTGAAGCGCTTTGAGACGTCTTGAAGACGTGATAAGGCGCTACATCAAATACAAGGAATATTATTATTTTGCTGAGATGCAGAACTTCATCGGGGTTTCTCTGGAAGGCGGCCATTCAATGGAAATTAGATGAGTTAATGTTTTAAGGTCATTCATTTGGACATTACTGCTGTTGAAGTAATGCTGCACTCACCACTCACCACCACATTCAGTGCCACCTTGAGATACTAAACACACAGGTCTGTAATAAATAACAATAATCCTTGTATTTGATATACAACAACAACATTTCATTTATAGAGCGCCTTTCACTTCGGGAGGACGTCCCAAGGCGCTGGACAGTTGGGTCAGGACCCGAGCAAGGGGGAAAATGGTGAGGAGAGGGAAGGGAGGGAGCGAGGAGGGGGTAGAGAGTCGAGAGGGGAGCTGAAGGCACGGTCAAAAAGAAAGTTCTTGAGACCGGCCTTGAAGGAGGAAAGGGAGGAAGCGGCGAAGCGTCTTATCACATCTTCAAGATGTCTCAAAGTGCTTCACAGGATACACTGTAAAGTAAATTGATTGTATATTTTGTGGGCGAAACGCGGCAGCCAAATGCGAACAGCAGTGTCCCACAAACAGTCGTGGATTGAATTAACAAATTATTATTTTTTGAAGGAATTATTACCCCCCGGAAAAGCAAGTCACCAATCGATTACCAACCAGATTCCTACATACTGCCAGGTAAACAGAGGCGTGTGGAGCAAGGAAACTGTTATATGCGACAAGTATCAAGAATTGCCTGGATCCATCTAAAGTCTGTGGGAACACATTCTATGCCAAAGTAAACTCTCTACACAATAGAGGTATGACCAGGTAGTCAATCCTTGGAGAGATTATAACCAAAACAGCGTAACAAGAGCTAGTGGAGCTCCTACATTTCTGCAACGAACATAAGACCTGCTATGGGTCATAGCCAACCATCAAACCCAAACCTGGACAGAAAACCAACAGCAAAACCTTACACACAACAACTTGCATTTATATAGCACCCTTCACGCGGGGTAACGTCCCAGAGTGCTTAACAGTGACACAGTCTGACCCCGAGCCAGGGGGAGAGGGAGGGGGTAGGTGACCATAAGCACGATCAAAAAGGAAGGTCTTTAGGCGGGTTTTGAAGGTTGGGTGGGAGAGTGCAAGGTGGAGAGTTTGAGGGAGAGAATTCCACAGTTTTGTTGCCTTGTGACTGAAGACACCTCACAAACGACAAGCCTCGATGCATCAATCCTTACTACTCAGGAGTAAGCAGTTAGGCATTATCACCAGGTTTGCTGGAGCATACATCAGGCTAGTTTTACTAACGCTTTATTCAAGGCTTACAAGCAGTCTGTTGTTCAGGAACAAGTCTGGGAAATGCTCCATAGAATCAAGAGGCAGGCGTCCAATTTACAAGACCATCCCATCCACTGTCCGTTAAATACCTCCTTCCCCAACCACGCTCAGCTCTCAACCTTACCTCGTTCCACAGGCGTTTCACTTTCTTTAGGACCCCACGTACAGCGGTCTTTTTGCAGCCACCCAGGACCTCTGCTAAAAGTAGGCACTGCAGCTCCACCTGTGAAGAATGATCACAAAGGTTGACACGAACCCTCCAATGGTTCCATCAGCACCATTGCGCAACTCGTCACAAACTGCACCGTTGCCCTCAATAGAATTCCAGATCTCAGGTTCCCACACGCTCAGTAACACGCTGTCAATTTTAAGTGAATGTCTGTGCTTAATAATTGTTAGTGGGCCGATTGCTCCCAGATGTACCCGATTCTAGAATAGATTTCTCACCGCCTAGCTGAATGGTTTGAACATCGCTCAGGAGCAGGTCAATTAAACAACATGCAGCAAATAGCCACACCATTCAGACCACTTACCAATCGCATCCACATCTCGCCGGCTCGTTTTTCAGGCACTGCGAAGACAGTCTTGACCAGCAGCAATGTCCAGCCGAGAGCCAGGGTAGCCGCTGACCCACTGCTCTTACTGTCGGCGAAAGAGAAAGAGCTCAAGTGAGTGGCTGTGTCATTCTAGCTACTCAAACAATGACCGAGAAAACAACTGCAGTGGAAGCCAATAGATCCGGGTCTCCTCTCATTCTACTTCCTATCAGTATTTGATGGGGAACATTTCAACATTTCAATATTTTTGCAAAATGGATAAAGACGACTATATTCTGTCAAGATGATTTGGCAGGTTTTGCAGATGGCAAAGTCCACTCAAAGTTTGTGGCAGATTTCAGGGAAAAGGACACAGTGTCAAATATTAATACAACAAATGAAAAGCTCCACCTGTTCACATGTAACACACACACACACACATATCCATGACTTTCTCAATTTCATTCTCAGCTTGAGAGCAATCTTCAAAACCACTCCTCACTCTGTCCTCTCAGCCACAGCTACTGCCTCAGCCCTTCCACACTGTCCTCTCCCTGCTGATCCCTCACCAACAACAGTGATCTCGGAAACATTACAATCAAGATGCAGATAATCAAGGTCTCACTGTGTTCGTCTAGAGTTTTCTCTCCTCTTCCTGTGGGGAGCTGCTTGTTTTCCACTTCACAACCGTGAACTGGAAACCAGCTCACCAGGTGGTCAGTTGCTGGCACGGATTGCATAGTAATCATTTTGTTGTGTGGAATATTGGAGCACTCCTGTCTAACACCGCATGGAAGCAAAACTGCGATGAATAAAAGCCATCGTATTACAAGTCTGTGGCTTCATTTGAGCCATTCTCACACTCGTTTTCAAATGACTTCAAGCTCTGGTATCTCCCTACCTCTCCGACCTGCTTACTCCCCAAACCACAACCCACTGCTTCCGCTTGAATGGCTCTGGCCTCCTGCAAGTCCGTCGTGCTCTCCATTCCACCATTGGTGGCCGCCCTTTCAGCCACTATGCCCCGAAACTCTGGAACACTGTTCCTTTATCCCTCTGCCTTGCCCGTCCCTTCCCCATCTTTAGGTCGCGCCTGAAGACCTTCCTATTCAGTCTCCTCCCCACTCCCCCTGGCTTGGCCACTGTCAAACGCTCTGGGACGCTGCCCTGTTGAGGGGTGCTATATTGTTTTTGTTGTTCTGTCCTTTGCCTACCTTGGAATGGCATTCTTACAGATGATTCCCGAGGACTGTAGACACTGCAATAGATGTTTGGTGGTTGCCTCTGGGTGACTCTCAGCCAGTTGCTGAATGACAGACTGCAGGGCTCTCCGGGACTTTGCATCCCTGTCAAACAATGTCAAATCTTTAAATCTGGTGCAGAAGAGAACTAATCCCATCATTTTCCATCAATTTAACTGCAAAATAAAAGGTTGTTAGTGCAGGCTCTATCAGGTTGACATACTTGCCCTTGCACTGTTTTCTATACTCAATAATAAAAACAAATCTTTACATTTGCCTTTCACGTCAGGAAATGTCTAAAAACACTACATGTAAAGATAAATGCAAAGTGTAGTGGCTGTGTATTTTATAGGACAAAATATGGGTCACAGTAACCAGGAAAAGATTGGTGCAATGGGATTCTCATTTAACACTGGGATTGAAGTGAACTCCTCTATCTATCCTCCCTCCCCCTCCCTGACTCTATCTGCCATTCTTTACAATACCTCTATCTCTAGTCCTAAACTGTATAATGTAAAAATATAAAGACATACCTCCACAATAAAGACACATTCTTTGTTTGCATATGTAAGATTGTGCTCTAGATGGTCAGAAACCTTGTATATATGCAACCCTAGAATTTTGGGCAATATTTCACAGGCCCTATCGAACCTCCGGATCAGATCAAGGGCCATGTGGATAAATAGCTGGTGAATAAGCAGTGTTGTACTGTGTTGGCACATGTCACCTTGGTAAGCACAAACAGTGCACCCAAAACAAGTGCAGCAAAAACATTTGTTTTTTTTTCATTTTTCTTCATTTGAACACCACACGAAATGAGGGAATGACTACATGAAAGGTGCAGTATAAGTGCAAGTTTAGGAGCACCCTTATACGATGTTTGTTCCAGACATGCGGGAACAGACTGCAGTACTGAATAATACAACCAATGAAAACCTACATATTCAGCAAGTCTATCTCATATCTCCCTCAATTGCTTGGCAGATTTGGGGGTAGTGTCCACTTTGGCCAAGCAGCCCTTAATACTTGAAAATATCACTTGATCGAAAATTACTGTGACTAACCTGTATCGATGTAGTGTCAGGCATAAGAGTTTGCACAAGCCTTTCACAGCAGAGTCTGGCAGATCTGAAAGGGCAGCAGACAAGCAGGTATCACAAAGTGACGAAGCACGCTGCAAAACCAACAGCAGAGTAACACGCAAGCCATACAGCAACACTGAGTACTGAACCATATTTACTACATAAAAGACTATTGATTAAAGTAAGGTTAAGTACTTTTGGTAGAATTCTCTAAAATAAACGTATCTTCCAGAAATGTTTAGGATAGGAACATCACTTAACTGGGATGAAAGTCTAAGAAGTGCTCGTGTGTTTTACACCTTGAACTCAGCCCCAAATCATCTTATCCCATAAAATGGTGAGGGAGAAAAAGAATGATTATGTAAATATAATAAGACTCAGTAAGGGAAGTGGAGGACTGTGAAATGAATGGCACCTCAAGCTTTCTCACCCTTCATTTTTAAGTGACTGTTGAGCATGACGTTTCACTGAAAGTCAGTAACATTGCTTTCCCCAAAGCTACTGAGTGAAATAAGTGTCATGGGAGACCATGTCCTATGTAATACCAGGTTTCTACTCCAGATCCACACAAATTATGGTCCACTGTCTACCAACTAAATGATCCACTACTGCTTGAAATTGTCTACAAAATAACACACCTTTTTCTTTGACACAGCTGCCCAATTCTGACATGATCTGCCATCTCTCCTTCACACTAGATGTAGTCACCTTGGCAGCAAACCTCTTCAGGGTATCTGACATCTGTGAATCAAACATCGTACTGTCATTAGTCATCTTTCTCATTAAAGCATTCAGTCCATATGCACCCACAAAACTATCCCAGCACAGACCAGCAAATTCTCATCAGCTGCAGGCAGAAGTATTAAGGACCAACTGGCTCCAGTATGAGCCACAAAGGAACATTTTAATCCTTAACATTTTGATCTTTAAAGCTTCTTTAATGCTCATTAGTTATGATAATAATCCTTGCATTTGATACAGCAACTTATCACCTTGTTGACTAGGCTCAAAGGGCTTCACAGGTTATACTGTGAAGTGGATTGACTGTGTATTTATACAGCAGATAGAAAGTGACACTACTTCTCGGCCACCCGCCACCCGCCTGCCTGAGATGATGTCCTGAAATCCAATGTTACTTTTAACTCTCTTTACCACAAGTGACTCTCATTGTCCAAGACTATGAATGAGATAGTAAAAGATCAGTTCAGATTTTCCAATCTGCTTTTCTTTCCAGCATAAACTGGTTCTGAAAATTAATTGTTTTGGAAGAAGTCACAGAATTTCGCAGACCCTGTGGCAGTACGGAGACAGCACTCAGCCATTTCAAATGCCCCTACCTGATCTCTGAGGCCACAAAGGACATTGGTATGTAATATAGCATAAGAATAAAATCTCTGGCCAATGTGAGCAGCTGTGAAATCCTTCCTTTGCATTGCAGCTTCAGAGAAGTGTGCTTTAGGAAATAGCAACACCTTTCTGGTTACCTTCCTGCACTCCCGCCAGAGGTGAAGGCACCACTGACTCTAGCACTGGAAGGTAACAAGGAAAATTAATGCTCAATAAGTCTTGAAACTTGCTCTTCACCTTTCTCTCTCACCCCCCAAAAAGAATGAATATATTGTCTAAAAAGTTTCACCATGATGAAAAACCTTACTCATCCCCAAAATAAAAATGATACAGTATTAAGACACAGAGGTAACATATTACGCCATAGTATTTCAATAACATGGCCAGATAATAAACCAAATTGATATTGCACAGAATTAAAACATTACTACTTCAACTTTAAAGGACATTTGATGCTCTAGAGCTGAGCTCTCAAATTCCACTATTTTGTGTTTTATAAACAGACTGAAAACATCATTCTATGATACTTTAGACACGATGGGCCAAATGGCTTCTTCTGTGCCGTAAATTTCTATCAGCCCGATTCCATTTCCCAATCCTACACAGTATTCTAATGCAGCCACGTAATTCTTTAATCTCATTTTTATGGAATGTCAAACAAAAGTTCTTCTGGAATGCTCCTTTTTTCTGTGATAGAATAACAGAATAAGTACTCGACTTAAACCTATTTTTTGTCCCTGTGCTTCAACATTTCACCCTTTCATTTTAACTTTCAAGAGTTAACTCTTAATAATAATAATAAGCCTTGCATTTGATACAGCGCTTCATCATGCTTTTGATGATAATCCTGGCATCTCAAAGTGCTTTGCTACATAAAGCCATTAAAGTTCCAAGTGCTCCGGGACATTACCCCGCATGAAGGACACTATATAAATACTAGTTTTTGTTGTAAGGTGAAAGCTTTAAATGTGATATGAAGCCTTATGACAAGGGAATAGATTGATCAAACAATGCAGTAATGTGCGTGCCTCTGCTCTCTTTCTTTCTGGGGTGTTTCCTTATCACGTCTTCGAGACGTCTCAAAACGCTTCACAGAATATTCTGTAAAATAAATTAACGGTATATTTTGTGGGTGCAACGCGGCAGCCAATTGCACACAGCAGTGTCCCACAGTCGTGGAATGAAGTGACCAAATTATTTATTATTTTGAAGGGATTATTACCCCCGGAAAAGCGATCCGCCAATTGTCTAACAGCTGGGCTTTTTTGTGTGGGCTTCTGTGTATTTCTCTCCGTCACAATCCCATGTCCATCTCTCTCCCCCAAAATATCTTATCATGTTTGTCTCTCTCTCAACCCCATGTCAAGCCTGTGGGTGTATGTGTGACTTTCCCCAT